>NC_089764.1:37749239-38064749 GCF_040412425.1 Macrobrachium rosenbergii
GGAATCTGTAAAGCAGTCTACGGGAATTTCTTAGGATGGCACAACTTGCTGTGCTGTCGTAAGGAATAGTTGGACGGGACTAACCCACCCCCTACTTCCGGTTCTTTGCAGCGTCCCTTCGGACCTTAGCTGCAATACCTTTCATTCCTTTTACTGTGCTTCCATTCATATTCTCTCTTCCACCTTGCTATCAACCCTCTCCTGATTATTGTTGCATAGCGTAACTGCGATGTTTTTCTCCTGTTGCACCTTCCAAATCTTTCCACTAAAAATTTCCCTTTCAGTGCTGAATGACCTCTAGGTCCCAGCGCTTGGCCCTAAATTCTATATTTTATTGCAATACGGGACTACGTTATGAGATGAGCATTCTCAAGGTAACTTCATTTTTGGTGTAGGTTTCGGGAATAAATGTTTGGAGAATGTACTTTTTAAGGAATGAACAATTCGTGCTTAAAAATTGCATAATAGGGATACTTTTAAGAAATTAAGATTGTCAGTTAATATGCTTTGTCGAATGAGATCATTAAAAAGGGTATTAGGCAATGAAAATTTTCTAATTGATAAACGATAATCAGGGCAGCCTCAGTTTGTCTAGAGCTTACGATAGAAGCAGTATTGTTACATAAAATTAAAAGTTCATTTATACCATCAAGCTAAAAGACCGATTTGAAATGCTTGTAATCAACTACGGTTATGTCGTTTTAAGGCTATTTGAGTCGCATGATTTTGTTAGTTTACTGTTGTGAAGACCTAAATTTTATTTTATTTTAGTAGTTTTGGGGCTTCTGTCAGTAAAAAACAGGAAGTACTTTACAAGGCTGGGTATTACTAATTAGTAAACCAAACGATTACTTTGAAAAACAAAGTTATTAGATAAAACTGTATAGGGTTTTCTATCTCGAGTTTTTGTTGAAACAGTGCTCCAAAGATTTTCTAAGAGTGGTATTTAGGTCTTCACACCTTATTTATACCAATGTTGAGTAAACAATAGACCTTATCAGTTGTCTGTAATAATTGCTGTTAAAAGTACGAAAGGTATTGTAGTGCAAAACAAACTGTGGTAATGTTTAATGTAACAATATAACTGGCCTGCAGTAAACTAGCTCTGATTTCTTAATGCCTGGCCACGAACTCTGCTGAAATCACTTGAAAATTTCTAGTTTGAAATGAAGTGTGGGGCTTTCATCCATGGTTGGAGCTCAGTGAGTTAGGAGAAATTGATTTCATGTTCTTGAAGTTTCCAAGCATTTTGGTAAATTGCATGTGAAAAGTTCAGAAGTTAAGGATTCTATTATATTTCAGTTGTGCTCGTTTAGTTACAATATGCATCTCCAAAATTTGAGTAGCGTTAAGTTTGTTATATGTTCACAATGTCGTGAAGAAATTGTTGCTCATTATGAATCCACTGTTATATTAGTAAAATTTCTTACTGACAAAAGCTGAAAACAGGAAAGAGGCTTTCGAACATCAGAACGGTGTCCCCCCTCTGTGTTTACGCTAAAAAATATAAGAATAGCGAATGGGCAGTTCTCTTAAATAGAAGTAAGAAAGGGGGACATGAACATAAGACCTATCATTGAAGCACAGGTGTTGGTGTCGTTAGGTAATTCCATATTCAGGTGGTAGCTGCGTCAGTTTCTTCGATCTCATAAGTTGTGTTGGTGTAATTGCATTTATCCTGTCTTAAGCTGCCTGTGCTGCATAGGTGCCTTGGTCGGAAACGTCCAGAGGGACATCGGCTACCTGAAGGGAGAGGGAAAGAAGCACAGTACCAAGGTTCACACGGTCGTTGCCAGTTTTGAAAAGAAAATACTCAATATAGTGTTTAACATCAGACCATTTAATGTAATCGTCTTCAGCTGTAAAACTCAATTATCCTGAAAAGATTTTCCCATTATTATGGCAGCGCCTTCAACCAGTCTTCTCACGGAAGAATTGCTAATTTTAAAATAATCCGTGAACCATCCCGTTTGATTTTATGATCTAAATTAAAACTGGGGTACAGCACTGCCTTGAGAGATCTTAAGCCTCTTATGTTCCTTTTATCGTATATCATGTTCTCAATCACTTAAACTGTTGTAGCAGTCGCTGCAGTGCTATAGTTGCTACCACTGTGGAAGTGGTAGGGAACATGATGTAAGATTAAAGTACATAAAAAGGTTTATGAGCTCCATTCTCAAGGGAGTGCTTTGTGGTCCATATGGTTTTAATTTAGCCTTGAAAATAAATGGGATGGTTCACGGATTATTTTAAAATTGACAGTTCTCACGTGAGAAGACTGGCTGAAGGAGCTGCCGTTAATAAAAGGAAAATCTTTTGAGGGTAACAAGTCTTTCAAGTGAAGGCCCTTTCATTAATTGGTGAATTGCTAATCACCACAGCAAGCATTTTCTTTTCAAAACTGACGTTGACCTTGTGAACCTTGATTCTTTGCTTCCTCTTCCCCTCTCCCTACAGATAACCGACACGTCTGCGGATGTTTCCGACTAGGGCACCTGTGCTGCAGAGCTAGTTGAAAAAGGGATAAATGCAGTTGCTGCAACAGAGGTTATGAGATCGAGGAGACGGGCGCAACTACCAGTTGAGTATGGAATATCCAACCTAACAACACCCGGACCTGTACTTCCCACACTCTCTCTCTCGTATTTTTTAGGGTAAACACTTGAGGAATCAACGTTCAGCTGTTCGAAAGTCAAAGTTTGCGGTATTCACCTTTTGTCGGTAATAAATCTTGATATAATTGTGGAATTTTAATGAACAAAGTATCTTTTGTATTACATTGCTATGTACATTACAGCATCTTTTGAATATCTGTATTTAATGTGATCATTACATCTCATATGTAACAGCTTAACAGCATTGTCTTTTCAAACAAGCTGTAAAATATGTATCAACTTACAGGAAATAAAATGAAATATTAAAAATTTTGTACTTTTATTATCTTCAGTTAAGTTGCACAAGCAGAATACAGAACTGATAAAAAATATATATGAAAGCAGGTAACGAGGAGTGTTCTCCCTATATTCAACGTTCATATACCGAGTCTTCTCCCCAAATACCCCCTCCCCCTCCTAGCACCAGCAAATGTCTGTCTCCTCTCCAAAAAAGGGCCAAAGAGCTCATGAAGTGTACCTCTTTTAACTCGGGACAACCAAATGTCCATCCAGGCTTAGTCTCTTCCCACATTCAGAGCTTGTTCACTCTCCCACTGATGGAATGAGAGCAGTAAAACTACGTGATTTAGAAATTTGAGCACACGGTCGCAAGGGCTGATGAGTGCTCGGGTAATTCATGTTGGACAGCTCTCTCCACTTTACAGATCCCGTTTTCTTTAATATTTGCCATACCGACAGGTCTCAGGAAAGTTTTCAAGTTAAGTCTCTAGTTAAAATTGACTTTGAAGTCATACTTTGAGTCTAAACGTTACTGAAACGAATCTTTAGCAAGTCAAATCTTAATTACATATGGAGAAGTAAAACAAAGGAAAAATAATTAAAATCTTTAATTGTAGAAGATTGAATGCCATACATAAAGTTTTGAGAATAGTTTTGTAATTCAGCTGAAATATGAGTACACACCGACATCGACGACAGTAATAAACTCCTAACCCCCAATTTCATGATAACTTAGAACGTACCAGACGCCAGAAGATCATAGAAAACGTAGCTCTTCATCCTCTACGTAAAACTTGTTGAACGTCTGTTTTTTTTGAACATCTGAAGTGCGTCTGAAGTCTAGCATGTGAGGTCACAAATGTCATACTTGTGTAATAAGTAGTGCTTCACAATGATAAAAAAAAAAGGAAAAGGAAAGCCCGCCAAGGCCCTCCCCTGTCCCACCTGGTAACAGACGACTTAAAAGAAATGTTCTGAACAAGCAAAGTTACCAGGCCCTTGTATGCTTTCCTTGTCCTTTTTTAAAATGTTTTATTATGAATTTTATACAATAACATAAGTGATTGTGAATTAAAGGTACCAAGAACAGTATGAAGAGCTATTAAAGGATAATACAACATTGAAATTAGTAATAATTATGTAACAGTATGTCACTGAGGTCACTGATTCATATTCCTAACTATAAGAAATTTAAGCAAGTCAGAGTATAATAAATTGTACAGCTAAATGGACAGAAATTCTTGAATTTACAAACTTGAGAAATCGTTAATAGGGACACCAAGAAAAAAGTTGGAGTCATCTGCAGTCTTATATACAATTTCAGCACGATTCATTACTCATGACGCCTGAAGCCCTCTCAAAAGCAGACAAGAACCTCACAAGTGGCCAAGAGGTCTCTCGGTTTCGTCCCATTTCATGTACATGATTGAGTCAGGTAAAAGAGAAGAGACGTGCAAGGTTACTGCCCTGACTACCCTATGCTTCTTCTCCCAGCAGATAGCCAGATCGGACCGAAGTACACATTCGCCTTACACGTGGACCACCAAATCACTTTAGCTTCATCTGTGAAATAAATCCTCAGACCAGAACCCTTAGAGATGCAACGTGGAGAAGCGAACTTGATGTGAACATCACATAACGCAAGACAACACACCTACTGTAGTAATTTTTTTTTTTAATACAGCGATGATCAAAGACAAACTGAACACTTCAAGTAAATTGTGTCCTTGTGATAACTTCTCAAATAAGAACCCTTAGAGACGCAACGTGGAGAGGCAAGCTTGATATGAACATCACATAACGGCTAAGACAACACCTACTGTAACAATTTTTTTTCTTTCAATATAGCGAGTTCAGTTCAAGTATTTTCTTCCAAAACAGATACATACCCAAACAAAACAAGCAGTACACTACAAAATGATAGAATGGCACATGCAAGGATTGATAAGGAGAATTAAGGTGGTTCTCGAAAACTCTCGATTTTATATATTTATATATTTACATTAAGTCAGTGCAGATTTTTTTTTCGCCAGGATGACCTATATTATGAAACAAAGATACTTACAATATCAGTCTCTGTTTGCACCCCACTGGGGTGATTCATAGTGACCCTATTAAAGCTAAACTTATGTAACTTACATGCATTTTAAGTTGAGTTTAAGTATACCAAGAGCATCGCAAGCTACATGAAGTCTACGACATTCGTATTCAAAGAATTTATTTCCCTTTTATTTTCTACGAATTCTCCCTGATAAAACTCTTAGTGAAGTTGCCTGGAAAGGTTAGCCCTGGTCTCTTAAATCGCCATCATACACAAAATTAACGGTGATAGGAACTTCTCAACTTTATATCTACTTTCTCTTCAAGGCCTGGTAATAATGAAATGAAAAATTTTGTGACGAAAACTGTATCTGGCAAATGAATAAAAATTAATTCTTAGTTGAAGGATTTTATATTTTAATATTAATAGTTTACCATGACGACCTTGTTCAATAATTGGCTATGTTCAATAAAATACTATTTAAAATGAAACGTAGCACTTTTATTCATAATCTTAAAAAAAAAAAAACTACCGGTAAATTGCAGAAACGCGGGACTGGAAGTTCTTAATTATGAGTTGATTAATAGATTCGTCATTACTGCACTGAAAAAAAAACATTTTCCACTGTCAATTTCTCATGTGATATTACGGTTAGTGAATGATTATAAACAGATGGTTCAGGCATACCACAGATGGACCAAAGGCTTTCCTTTTATTGAATAATTCAGTCTTAATTCTTCGGCAATTAAAAAAAATCCATGTTCATGGAATATTTCATAATTTAACCCCAGAATATTTATAAAATCATAAAAAAAAAACTGTTGAATATTTTTTTTTCTAAGCTACGGCTATAAGGGGTACCTTACAATGTATCCATTAAGCTATTTTAAAAAAAATATCCTGCCTTATCGAGAATTTCATAAAAAAGTAACCCTTGAACAACTTTTAAACAATAAGTTTAAGGAATATTTCATAAAGATTGAATCATTGAACAATACTGAAAACGTTGAGGCCGATGGAAAAATTATTTTACTAGCCATACCATGAAGCCACCAGTTTGTAATTTATAATCACGAATCTAAGATTATCCTTCCAAAAAATAGTTTCGTTAGGAGCTACGCGACTGGGCACACAACTTACTTCGTATGTTTGTCTTTCCATTTGACCAAAAATTTAAGAAGATAAATGTATAAAATCGATGAGTTCGGAGATAGAAATATCTGATAAAATTATTTTTTTATCGATAACACACATAATGGACAACTTTGTCCTTAAATAACCCTCAAATTAACGAAGGAAGTTCAAATTAGAAAAAAAAAACACCATAACCCTCTTTTACAAGAGGAGTTACGACAAGCAGATAAAACCAATACAAGATTCCTTACTGATACTTATAGACGAAACAACACAGCTATGAACAGAAATTAAGACTTTCTGTGGTTAACCAGAAAACCTCCAGAATATGAAGCTTCCACAAAACATCATCCAGCTCAACCTGACATTTTATTGTTATTTTACTGATGTACAAGGAATAACCACTTACCAAAGGAGAAAAAAAAACTAATATTGGCTCCTATATCATCTAGAATTCAGGGTGTAAACAATTCAGTGAAAATTTTAATGCCTGCCTAGATATACTACCTAAGTTACTGTCGCTCATTCCCAGCCCTGACGGGAAAACTCTTGAAAATAGATAAAATAAACCAGTGCAGATAGACAGGAATGAGAGATATATCACTGATTTTGCTACTGTGTGTGTGTTAGAGCAGCGTTTTTCAAACTGAGTCCCGACCCTTTAGTGGGTCGCAAGATAAATAAAATGGGTCGCGACAAAAAAGTTAGATAAAAAAAAGACGCAACTGGGTGCAAAGTACATTATATAAACAACTCTAACTGTTGCACAGCACTCATAAATCGTTAGTTTTACCGATTTCTCTCATGACAAAGCAGGCTTTACCAATCAAAACATAATTGAACATTATGAAATTATACATATACAAAAAGGATGTTATCGCAGTCGAAAACTTCAAGGGTTTGTACAAGGCAGTCGACAGTCTCACTCTCTCCCCCCTTCTTTTTTCTTTGAATCCTTAACTATCAAACAAATTTGGTTAAATTTCCATACCTAATTATCAACTACTCTGGCAATCCACCCACCCACACACACACTCTCTCGTCTTGAATCGTTAATCATTTAACAAGGTTGTTCCAAAATTAAATGGCTAGTTGCCAACAGTTTTTTCATAAGAGGATTAAAACTAGAGATTTTGTCATCTCACTTGCGTATCTGAAAGCTTTGAGAAGTATTTCTCCTGAAAAGAACTTTGAACCAGTGAAAAAAAGCCTTTGGATAAAAAATCCATTTGCTTTCCAAAGTCCTGAATCAATAATTGAGTTAAACTTGTTACCTGTAGAGGAAACTGAATTGCTGGATTTTAATTGTTACTTCATAATTAAGAATGATTGAGAAATTAAATTTGTGCTGATTTTGGATTAAGAACGAGGGGAATTTCCACTACTGAGTAAAAAGGCTATTCTGCCTTTTGCAACTACGTACGTACTTGAACTGGGATTTTCAACATTAACTCAAAGACGGAGGACAGAAACAAGCTCAACACTGAACCTGGTATGCGTGTAGCATTGTCTTCCTCTGTTCCTATCTGGAATCGGGTGCTTATGAACAAACAAGCACACCCATCTCATTAAATGACTTTTTTTTTTTTTTAAATATTCACTTTACCTTTGTGTCGGAATTTCCTTTAATCTTATTTTTCTAAAAATAATACTTTTACTTTCATACAAATAGATAATTCCAATATGTGCGAAATATAAGAAATATGCTTATAAGTTGTCGATGCTAAATACAGTAAATGAACCTAGCGAATAGTTTCTTTGATTTATTACACGTGAGTATAATGGGTCTCAATGCAAAATGTGGTTCTTGCTGTGGGTTGCAGAAAAAGGGTTTGAAAAACGCTGTGCTAGAGTGAGAAAACCATCCAGTTTTTAAAGCATAAACTATTTTAAAATGCTTTGAACATACTACACACTTACAAATTGAATGTTTATTCATTTACAACTGTCAGCTTACAAATGATGGATGATCAAACCAACGGCCCTTTTTGAGAGCAAGGTCTTCTAAAAGACTTACTGCCCTTGTTGGCTTTGAATTTATTTGCAAGATTAAGTTACAAGCTGATAACAAAAGCTTTGCCATTCAGGATTAACACCTGAAAATCTGTGGCGATTTTATACGGCATTCTTGACGTTTGGGGCATCAATCCACGTGTCCAGTGATGTATTTCATGGCTTTTCGTAAAAGTATGTTTCTATCAATACCACCAAGAAGGCAACCACCACATAATATATCCTTTACTAATTATCTCCACTCTTCTGGGAATTTTCTGAACAGTTTTGTCTTCTAATTCGAATAAAATTACTGATGCCAACTACTGAAAACATCATATTTATGTTGAGAAAACTGCACAGTACTGTGGGTGACGTATTGGTCAAAATACCTTGATTATCACGAAGAGTTCAATCCTTAACATACTCAAACTCCATCAGTATTTAGATCGAAGTGCCCAATTTTAAGCTAATTTTTAACGTGTCGTATTCATCGGCTATACAGTTAAGGTGCAATGCTTTGTAAATTTAACGAATTCCCAACTTAGGCCTTGGTAAATAAAATGAACACAGGAATAATTTATTACTATAGAAAACCGATGACGTAAAAACAGAGTGGGAGCTTTACAAATTTATTAAAAATTTCTTACCTAGCATTTTTGGGTTACTTAAAATTCTCTTTATCAAGACTAATATTTGAAATACAAGTAATTTTCAACAAACCAGTTGTTGTTCATTTGCAGATTACATTAGGTATATTCCTGTACATCAGTATTCCATGGCAGTACATTTAAGAAAATTAAATGCACTGCTCAGACACCTTCCACCTAATCAAATACACGTGACAAGAAAATTAAGAGATGATAATCCAAGAAAACTTCCAAAATTTATCGACAGCAAAGAAAATTTCAAGATCCTAATCTTCGAAACAACAAAGATTTATTCCTCAAACCAAGTCAACTTCACTCCCTTAAACCTCTCAAGATTGGTCAGCTTCTACACCTCAATCAACTTTTACACCTCAATCAACAACAGATGGAAACACACACACACACACACACACACACACACACACACACACACCCAGGTAGCTTCCATTCCATTCCAACGACAAGGTATTCAAGAATTTATTACACAGGTCGTCTAAAGATGACTCTGGTAGTTCTTTAGCCCTCCTTTATGTCAGGGACACAAATGGTAGAAATCAGAGACAAAATGGCCATTTATGATCCTAGCTGGACCTCTTTTTAGAGAGCCCAGGCATCTCAGTGTAACAGAAAGTACTGAAATGCAAGACTCCAGATAACTCGCTCATCCAATTCTTAAGACATTGACATAATAAACAAAATAATTAACTTTAACATTAAAATTTGATTGTATTTACTTTTCATTCACATTTAAAATAAGTTTCAGTAACCTCTGGCAATAAGTTTCCACATTAACTCAAAGAAATTTATACATTCTTGAGCTCACTTTAAATTAAAATCTTTTTACTCTGCAAAATGTACACTACTTGCATCACACTAAGTATGACATTTGATAATTTGATGTCATCAGAATTTGAGTGTATACATATTCCCACAGAAAACAAAATTATACAAAAACTCGTTCATTTGACATTACAATCTCCTACAATTCAAGATACCTATGAATTTCAAAATAAAAATAAAAAAAGGTTTTACAAATTAACAGTAATTTGATAAAGGTATTAGGCTTTTGAGCAATTTAAAATCATGACGTGACAATTATTGGTTATGGCTTTGACTGTCAAGACAGAACCTAATAATCTGTTCTGACAAGACTGCAAGTGGACTGAGCTCCCCAACATGTTTACCAAAAAAAGATAGCATTTTGAAAGTTGCAACATCTTTAAGTTCACACAATAGAATACTGCTCTCATTACACCAGTAAAAGAATGAACAAGCTCTGCATAGTAGAAATTCATAAACAGCCCAAATGAACAATGGTTCCTCTTGTTAAAAGCAAGATTTACTTCATGGACCCTTTGGCCCTTTATGGCTAGGAATACAATGACAAATGCTGATGCTAGAAGGAGGAGGGGGGCAAGGGGAGAATTCAGTCATATGAACGCTGACTGGTTGTCTTTTTTTTTTTTTACGTCTTTTTTAGCATCTTGATTTTGGGAGCAGGTAGGACCAAGGAGGGGAAATGGTAGGTCTGAAATATGACATCAGTATTAGAGGAAAAAGAACTTCTGTAATTTTAATTTAATGGATAACTTAAGAAGATTCTCATTTTTTGAGTTACTTACATTCAATACTTTAATATTCAAGGTATGCTCATGTAGCCCTACAAACAAACACACACACACACACACACACACACACACACACACACAAGAAAAACGCTTTCTTAAAATATGACCCTAGAAAATGCATGCCAACAAAATATCATATGCAGTATTTTTATAACACAGTTACCAATCTCGACAATTTCTCACATTCACAAAATCTTTCATATGCTGCACCATCCACTGGTTTATACGTCTCCATGTTTCAGAAGAACATCCCGTCCTCCCAAAATCTAGATCTTGGTCTTGCACCATCAAAAGCACGTACACTTTTTTTAATATCAAACTTCTCAAAGCCTAATTGCACCCTTCATTGCCTGATTCCCCAGTGACCAGCTGTTTAAGTGACCTAATTAATTCATGTGTAAAAAATTCCCTGTTAATACCAGTTAACCAACTTCAGTCTTCCAGCTTCCGTACTAAGTGTTAATCTTCAGCTAGCCCTTGGTAATCAAGTGTACACAAAAAAATGTATATTCTTATAGTGTGACATTTATTCACTTTCGTTAAACCCTGCAGTTGTTTCTTCTTCTCTACATACTCGATACAACAATTACCGTGCAATAACTTTTCTTCTGAGAGGAGAAGTGGAATTGTAAAAAAAGCGAGAGAGAGAGAGAGAGAGAGAGAGAGAGAGAGAGAGAGAGAGAGAGAGAGAGAGAGAGTCTTCTATATTCTAAACTGCTCTAAGCATCAATTTCACAAAAATAAATATCTTTAAAAGGAGGGAGAAATTTGATATTTTCTTTAATATGCAAAAGCGACCCTCAAGTCATTGCATGTTATTATTCTTTTTAAATTCAAAATATGCTAGGGGATTACAATACTCTTCTAAATAGAATCTCAAATATAAAATTAAAAATACAAGATGATAATTACGTTATTATCCACTGTAATATACAAGAGAAAGCAATAATCCAGAATTATCCCAAGCATAGATACTGAAGGGTGAAATGTTTCTGGTCAAGTTTAATCTCGAAAATTTCTAATATTGTGAGATGAAAATTAAATGGCTGCACGAGAACTCCATTCCTCAAAGGGCCACCCAAAAATCACATACCTTGAAAACCAAAATTTCAGAAGTTCTTTTTTAAACCTAACAAAAAACCAAGTACCTAAAGCTAGTATCAGTCTTACTCTCATCAATTACAGATATTTTTGGCAATGGATGTTTTATCTACACAGCAATATCCAGTAACTTGTTTTGTTTTCTGCAGTACACGATAGCTCCTATCACAGGACGGTTATGGGATTTGCATGATGGATGTGGTGACACTTACACTCCATACTTTTTTTTTTATTTTAATAATATTGACTCAGAAGTACGAAGACAGTCTAGGGCTACAAGGTATGAAATTCAGATATTCAATCCCAAATCGTCATAAAACAAAACTGGGATGATATCGAAGCAAATAAAAAAAAAAAGAATTGAAAAGATTGCTGCAAAAAATAATTTTTAAAATACCAATTCAAAGTTTAAAATAAATCTACAGAAAATTCCAAAAACGGAAGTTTAAGTAGATATGAAGAAATTTATGAGATTTCAATTCTTACAAAGATCAGCTATTAAGAACCGTGAAGATAATTTATTACGGCAATGAAATAAATGAAGTGTGAAAGAATTATTGACTATTGTGGAACTTCGCCATTCCATCCCTATGATTCCAACTGCGAAGCTGATAAAGAAAATGAAATTCAGAACTCGTAAACAACTGTAGAATAGTTGCGAGATGTTCTCACTACCATATACCCTTCCAATGTTATTCCTTCTACACCAACAAGAAGGCATAAAGATAACCGAGATTTAGAAATGGACTCAAATAGTAGAAACCGCTGTCAAAAGACTATTGTTTGTTTAGAACCGGGGAAAATTTTAACTACTCTCTCCAGCTAGAAGAGCTATCCAGTGACGTCTCTGCAGGTGGTTAGAGTTCAGGTTCATCATCAGGCCTGTTAACCATGGTAAGGTCCCCTACTGTCGCAAGCTGGCTTAATCTAAACAGACCAACCACAGGAGATGCCCATTATGCTGGCTGAAGGATCAAGCTAACATCTAAAGGAAGAATTTAATTGTCAAGAAATGAATCAGATTAAAAAAAACCACAAATCAAATAAATCCATTGAATTTTACCGAAAGCTTGGATTCATCAATGCTACGTTTAGTCATTTCCGACCTAGACCAATAAGGGCAATGGCAAACAAACAAGTTTTGAAAACATCCTTAAACACAAAAGAATCTCGTTGGATATTCCAAAAACGTTCTGAATGTTCGTTTTGCGAAATGACAGCCATATGGATGAAACTTTCATCCAAAATAAGTCAAAACAGCAAATTAGTCAACTCAAAAAGGCATCTATTACTTTTAAACCAACCTAAAAGATTAACTAGTCTTACCAATCCAACAACATAAGGCAAGAATAAATAGTTAGCCAAACAAGGGATATCCATCGCAAGTTTTATAATTATTGTATTAAAGAGACTCAGTACGATGCTATGTGAAAATTTAAATTAGGTTATTATTGCCAAAACTCACGTAGGAAATATGGCATTTCATTTAAATAGTGAACGTATTATGTGCTCACTCTCTTATAGAAGGCAAAACCCTCCACAATAATTGACTGTAGAGTACCTTTCAGGAAAAGTAAAATTGAAAACTCTCACTCAAAGAGCTTGCCACAATACAGTAATCATATGTTTAAGACTTGGATCAGCAACCATAATCACTACTAGGAAGCAAGCTCTACAGAAATTCACAAAGGAAGGTACACTTCAACGACAAATTCACAAAGAGTGAACTTCGAGCACCTCAGGAGACTAAGAACTGGAATTGGACAGGTTTCCAACTGAAATTATATAACTTACTGTAATAGTAATGGAATAGTAGTTGATAAAGCCGCGTACTTCGTATAATAATTCCTTCAATATAATATTCATAGATGCCAATACCTGTACATTGATGAGAATAAGATTTGAGATGAGGCTCTAAGCAAATATTGGAAGATTGAAGGTGAAAAAAGACAAATTGCACCCAAGTTATTAGAAGTTAATAAATGTTTCAGTTTGTCGATTATAAAGATCTAATTACATTTAAATTATAAAGTTCTAATTACATTTAAATTATAAAGATTTAATTACATTTAAATTTTAACATCTATAAAAATACTTTGGATAACATGTTAATTTTTATAAAAGTGATTCAATATTAAGAAACAAAGCACAAAAACTTAAGAAAATTAAGTAAATTTAAGTAAATTCAGTAAATTAGCAATATAACAGTAGCATAACCTGTAAGACTAATTGTGCTGACAAGTTAGCAACTAACTTAAAGCCTCATCAAAAAACATTTCTTTCTACACTCAAAATCATAGGGTGCGAAAATTTCATTCCTGTAAGCCAAAGATACCATGTTCTACTAATGTAAGCAAAGCAATCTTCCAGATAGTCTTCTCAATGTGTATCAACACCGATCTTGTGGCTGTGGAATTATTCCAGTCAAACAAGTAACCAAGCTTAGTCTGAAATAAAGTCAAGAGTTACTCTCCAAAAATTCTGAAGAAATATATACTAATCAATATACATACATGGAATTTTAACCTTCACGCCTATCAAAGTACAAATCAAAAATAGTTTAGTAGTTCTGAGCATTATCTTAGTAATATGCAACATGCTGAAAAACGATCAATAACGCAATTGAGTTAGTAAAAACTGCGTTTTCATACAAACTCATCAATCATATTATGGCCATATTTACAGCCTCAAATGTCTTACAAGCACACCCTCTTTTGCCTCCCATACAGACGAAGAAAAGTATCGTTTAGCCATGTGGTGCCTAGATCCAGCAGCAGGAACCAACTACCCTCTTTACTGTTCTCATATCAAGATTCATAACACCTAGAAAAGATGGTCTATGGTTGGGAGATCACTATATGACTGATGCACTATGTCTGCAAGTATTTGATGGATCCAGAAAAGTGCTTGGATATTGTAATGAGCCAGCAATCAAGGCTGGCTCATGTAAATCTATGGAATAATTTTAGTGGGCCATTCCTGTGAGACATGCTTGTAACCTTAGTAGACTTCACATTCTACTGATGAATATACAGGTAACGCAACTCTGTAGTGTTGAATATCCCTCACGAGACACATCAACAGAAATCCTTGTTGCTTATGGAGGACGGTAATAAGAATAATAAAGGACTCATTTCTGAAATTTTGAATACTGGCTGATTATTTGCCACTGAGCCAGGAGTGGAAAACAAGCTAAAGATAACCAAGTTTTCTGCATTCATAGCTACCCAACAAAGAACGAAGTATGCCCACTCATCCGGAGGAAACAGCCACTAACAAAACACTTAAACATGAGCTTTAGAAAAATTGAGAAAAAGTACATGCACCATCTTGCTGACTTGACGATCTGGGACAGGACCCACTCAAGAGGCCGAAGGACCCTATGAGGTATTTCTTTTCATGCTTATGCTTTGGCTTTAACAAGACTAGATGGAGTCCTAGGAAATTCTGGCTACCTGGATAAAGCAGGAGTCTTGGCACAGTTAGGTGGAAACTTCTGTCTTCCCTCCTGCGTCACAGGAACCAAGAAGAAAAAAGCTAAAGCTATGAGAACACCTGCTCTTCTATCATCTGGTAGCACTTGCCAACAGTGATGAAAACAGTAAATCCCTGGAGAAAAGATATAAGACAAAGAAAGAACCCAGCAGAGAGCCTTGCAGCTAAAGTCTGTGTTCTATCTAGCAATAAGCACCCGTTGGACACTTTTAGGAATCATCAAACATCCACAAAACGTCCAATGAGGGTTGTGTCCATATTCACCACCTTTTAGCAGCAAGCTGCTCCTACAGCAGTAGTCGTTGGAACGGTCCTCAAAATGGTCAGCAAATCCACAACTGTCCTTCCTGCCACAAGATAAGTGATGTCAGTAACTTGACCAACCTGACAAATGGTCATGGTTGAAAGATGCGAATCTTGGGTGAACTTAACAGTCCTTACCATGACAGTATAGCCTTTAGTGGAAAACCTTAAGTCAGAAGTTACAGATTCTGAAGATATACCTCATTCCTTCAATATGCTCTTCCCAAATGAGTGCACTTCTACTTTTATTACCCGGGATTGGGACCTATGATCATAACATCACCTTTGGGCTACCAGGATGGATAGCAGCATATCTACCAACACTGGCTGCTGCAAAGGCAACTATTAAGCTTGGCCATTGGGAAAAACAATACAGGAAGCACAGCTAACAAAAGCAGGAGTGGAGACACCAATAGCTTGAGAGACAGCGATAACCACAAGCATATGAAGAAAATACTGTCACCAAGGAATTGGATACAGTAATGTCCTTAATATTCTGATTTAGCCATAGGATACAGGGAATTGTCCGAAATCCTTAATAAATCTCCTCCTAAATAAAAAGAAAAACAGCCAAGGTGTACTGTATCTATGATGTAGGGTAAGGATTTAAAAACTTCAAACAATGTGGACTAGAGACATTAACATTTTCTACTCTTGCCTGTAACTTTCTATAGATTCTTGAAGACTGAAATCAAATACTTCAACTACGTCAAGAATTTAATATTTAATTGCATCTTTTAACTAGAAAAGTAAACTTTATTGGGCACAGGGAATTTTAAACTACAGTATACAGGTTCAAAATTCAAAGATGAGCAAATAATGGAACTGGGAATGTGAATTAGGACTGACACTTCTGCTACTGACATCTGTAATTAAAACATTGGATTAGTGGTATTATGATGTCACGACTACCAATATCCAAAGTGAATAAAGATTAACTATACCTCTATAACTAGCTATTAGTATGGCAAGGGAAAACTGCATTATCTACCATTTTTCTCAGTTTTGCATTTTTTTGCAGATACTGCAGTCATATATTTTAGGGCAGAATACCCAAGTGATGATTCCTTGGGAAAAAGATAAACATCCTGAGGCATCAGTTTCAAGGCTTATTTTCACTAAGTACAGGATAATCCTTTACGAATAAGTGCTGCTAACAATGCCTCAACATCTAACCCGTCAAACGTTTTTAGTACAGTAATCTAAAAGGCATTATTTTCCTTTAAAATGCTAACCTAGTCATGAAAAAATTGTCTAATGAAAGAAAATGCGAGATGCTTGCAGTAATGTTTCACCATCTGCTAATCTAACCCATTAGCTTTTACCTTTTTCGTACCACAGTAAAGACAAAGTGGTTGCACTCGATAATCACTTATCTGGTAACTTCATTCCTCCACAGTTTGCCTGGCAATTCCACTGTCTCTTCTTAAGGCTCCTTTTTATATGAATATCATACCAGGGTGAACTCCGGTCTGGTAAAAGAAAAAAATTAATTACAGAAATGGAGCAAAATTTAGTAACGTCAGGAATTTTCCTGAGAGTTTTACCTTGATTACAAGAAGTCAGTGTTTACATGAAAAATCCTCTATGGAAAAACTTTTCTGGAAATTAACTGACATAGGGTACGATTGCATTATTTAGTGCCAGGAAAAGTGAAATCTGCAAACAAAACAAAACTTGTGTTTCATCAATTTACAGCGTTCCTTTAAATTGCATGCGATACTTGGCGATTACCAAAAACGTCCTGGTGCACTGGTAAAAGTACCGTTATGTCAATTAACCATAGTTGTCCTAAGCCAGCCAGCCCTCTAAGCTAGTCAAGGCCCATGGGTTGAAGTAACTGTAAAACTGTTTACCACATAATACAATTAGTGCTTGAATGGAGAGAACTACTAAGGGATTCAGAGCCGATGAAACACGGTTTTTCGGCAACAACTTTTTATCAAAGCATCGGATGAAGGTGAAAGTTGGCAAGTGTGCATTTTACAACCCTAAAACAATTAGTGACGTAAGCATAATGAGGTCATGAGGCTCCGCCCATCCACCAGGTAGGCTGTAAATGGATTGCTTACACAAGTCTAGGTTTCAACAAAATTGATAATGGCCAGCGGGATATGAAACTGTCCCAGTGGTTGCAAGACTGCATTTGTGCTACGGCTTGCCACTTTGCATACAAACCGAGAAGACCCATGGCAAGATTTACTATAGCGTGAATAGGTAATTATTTCTATACAGTACTGGGTAACAATTACTTGGCAACACTCACCTCTTGTCACAGCAAATAGAAGGCTATAGTGTCGAAACCTGAGGTACAACAAAACGGATTGTCTTTTTGTATTCCCGCCCTGAATAGATGTAGATCCAACAAATGAGCTATAGAATGGTTTGTTATGTGGATGAATTATATACATTGAATTATTTGTAAAGTAGAAACAATACGACTATCACGAAAATGGAAGAATTCCAAGTTAACAACTGAGTCCCGACAACTGCTTGGAAGTTGCGATGAAACTTCCACAAAATATATAATCGTAATAATAATAAAATTGAGAATGCTAATGCAATCAGGGGACAATGACAAACCCATCTGCTATCACTGATATCGCTGAAGCATAGGATTGGTATTAAAAAGGCCGAGAGAGGTCTATCCAATCGGATGGAGTCGACATATCTTCGAGGTACATGCTCATTGCGGCAATTCACCTGCTGATGCAATAAGGAAGTAGACAAAGCTCCACCTACATGGGATATTTGGGGAAAGTGAGCAAACCTTCCCTTTCTCTTGGTCTTGGTGCTAATATCAATTAGTGAATATGCCATCGCCAAGTGGGCAGAGCCACAGTGAAGAGACGTTTTCCCCATATGTAAACTTCTCTTCACTGTGGGTGGAGCCTATGATGACGTCATAGGTTAACGTCATTATTGTGTTCAAAACCCTTACCTGCGATTTTGATGGCTCTGGCATAGAAACCCACTTTTACTCTGGTAAGTACCAGAACTATTGAACTTAGGTAGTAAATAACACTTGCAATAATTAGGTAGGGTTATAAAATATACACTTGCCAACTTTCACCTTTATCCGATGCTTTGATAAAAGGTGTTGCCGAAAAACCGTGTTTCATCGGCTCTGAATCCCTTAGTAGAGTGAAATATAGTTACCAGTTACTAATCAAAACATTTTTCAGTAGGTTAGCTTGTGAAGGGATACTATTTATTGCTTTCAGGAACTTCTTCATAGCTGTATTGAAAGGTTCAAGATGCTGATTTCGAGACTTGTGGAGCCTAGAATACTTTCAAGAATAAACAAATTTTAAACTTTATTTTGTCGAGTAATTGTTGGACGTTCTTGAAAGCTGCGTAATATTCTACATTAATACAGCTATGCAGTTTAAGGTTAGTTTAGACTTATTTGGCAGGATTTCATATAAGGAAAGGGAGCTAGTTTAAACAGAGTTCCAGATAACTAGATTTTTTGCAAGCAATGTACAAAACAGCAAATAGAGTTCCTGTATGCTCTTTGCATGTCAAATAAGCTATGAAATTTTGAATTTTGTTAAATATCCGGAATCAATTTTCATATACTAGCTCTTGGAGTAAAGGATGTAGATCTTGTTCTGCTTCTTGTAGAATTGATGAGAATGGTTCAGTAGATGATAGTATAGTCAAGATTAGAAATTGCTTCCAGTAATGGGAAAGCTTCCCAAGTAATATCTGTACTTTACTACCATTTGGATACAAGACCTGATAAAAAATGTTTATTTCAGAATAACACAACACCACCATTAAGATCGATGAGGCCTCTCCATTGAGAAAAGACCCCAGAGGTGTGGAAAGAGGTTGCCAATATGATTTCTTCAACCACTCTATAGAGTTGTAAAAAAGGTGGGTCAATCTACCAGTGAAGTCAATACAGTAATGGACTATTGGTGCTGTTAGCCGTTGAAGCAGCTTGAAAAGTTTAGACATCATGGCAGAAGGCAGTTTTGCTATATTGTGGAGGAGAGGAGAGGTGCCTTCAGATGTGCACAGAGAGGCCTTAAGAAAGCTATGTGCATTTTCAGTGTACTTGTAAAGTCACCAAATCGGCGCCAGGATAGTGTTTCGGCGGCGCCATTAATTAAGTCTCCGCTGAGCTTGTTTTCTTTGGTGACTTCCCGTTTTCTTCAAGCTCAATTAGTCACGCCTAAAACGTGCCCAGGTCACGCATTTTAATCATTTTTACTTTATGGTATTTATACGTATGTCACACATTGTGTATCACATGTTTCTTCATTCACAGGCATCAAGACTGTATCTATATTGTAGCTCTGTATGTTTTGTATTGTAATTTGTACTCGTTCACTGCATATTATTGTTTATTGTTTCGACCTCAGGTCACAGTCAATTCCATTGTCTCTCACGGCCCGGCGTCAGTCGGCCGCAATATAAGCTTTACCTGGATCTGTAATAAAGTAGCGGTAACTTTTACCTGCTCGTTTCTTTGACACCTTACAGTGGTGACCCCGGAGTATCCCCGGCCATTAGCGGACTCACACGGCGACTCAGTCTTGGCTCAGGATTTCTCCAAAACGCTCTTAGCGGCCTAAACACGGCGCTGTAACCAGCGTTTGAGCGTGCTGACTCTCGTCGGCGTACCCCACCAGCGTCACTAGCGAAACCACGGCGCACGAAAGTGCGTACTGACGCGAGTACCCCACTCCAGTAAGGGGTCAAAGGAGCGAGCATGGACGCGGATATCCCCTCCTTCATGCAGTTAAACGCGGACCCCGCGGACTCGAGGTTTACCTACCTCCCATCACAGCCGCGCCCGCCCCGCATCGAGGCCCTCCCCGCAACTCCACCAGCGCCCGAACACCGCGGCGGCCGGGCAACACAATCGCGGGCCGCCCTCACCGTAAAGCTGCCGCCGTTTCGCAGGGGAACCCATCGATGTGGCTGCGCAGGGTGAGAGCCACTTCAGAATCGCGGACCTCACGGACGAAATCCTGTGGCCGACACAGTGCTCAACACCCTTCCGGAGGACGTACAGAAAACTCATCTCGATGAATACCTGAAACACACACCTCACATACAGCACCACAAAAGTTCCTCCTCGAAGCTTGCTCCCTGCCCATCGCCCGAGCGGGCCGCCCGTGCTATCGACCTTGCCAATAATCCACGCCACGACCTCAATCCAAGAGATGCTTGGGGCATGGTCGTTAGATCTCCTGTCAATACCAGTCTTGGGTGGCACAAACAAGCGGCAGGAGATAAGCTTCATACGGGAAATCTTCCTTCGCCAACTCTCCCGGAAGTACGCAACCAGATCGCTCACCCCTACACCATGCCCGTCGAGGACCTCATAGAGGCGGCACAACACCTCACAGACTCCGTCAAAAGGCTTCACAGCGGCTAAAACCGGCCACACAGCCAGTCAGCTCCGTCCAGCCTGAAGAGGACGTGAGCAGCCCGTCAACGCCATCGCCAACAGACGTCCACCGAACCACAGCAGACGGAGGTCCCGGGCTTCTGTCGCTACCACAAAGTGGTTCGGAAAGGACGCCCGAAACTGCCTGCCGCCCTGCTCGTTCAACCGTTCAAAAAAGCGGGTGGCGGCGGCCAGCAGGACAGGCCGCCATGGCGGCCGAAGAACCCAGGGCCTCAAAAACAGTAGGTTTTTACGTCCGCGACACCGTCTCCGGCAGGATGATGCTGGTCGACACAGGAGCCTTTAAGTCGGTCTTCCCAGCATCCAGAGGACCGCAACCAGACACCAGACCGGCCGCTTTCCTGACGGCCGCCAACGGAACCCCATCCTCTCCCACGGCACCAGGCTCCTGTCGATCTCCATCCTTGGCCAGAGTTACTCCTGGGACTTCATCGTCGCGGACGTAGGAACCCCACTCCTGGGGCCGATTTTCTGGCGCACTTCGGCCTGCTAGTCGACGTGGGGCTTTGCGCCTCCTCGATACCGACTCCTGCCGGTCTCTCCGTTAACGGCGGGACCCAGACCCACCATCAGCGCCGTCGCCCCACCAGTATGCACACCTTCTGTCGGAGTTCCCTGAGGTATTTAAGCCCGAGCTTCGCCAAGTCCCCGGGCCCCAGCCAAGCACGGCATATACCACCATATAGTGACTAAAATATGCCCCCACATGCGGTTCCGCAAAGCTTCCCCTCAGCGCCTTCAGGAGGCGAAAAAAGCATTCGCGGAGATGGAACAGATGGGCATCTGCAGGAAAGCCTCCAGTCCATGGGCCTCCCCCTCCCACATGGTGCAGAAACCGGACGGCTCCTGGAGACCCTGCAAGCGACTACAGGCGGCTCAACATTGCAACGGAGCCCGACCACTACCCTGTACCCAATATGCAAGACCTCACGGCCTCCTTTCACGGGGCCAAAATATTCACTAAATTGGACCTTCTTAAATCTTATTTCCAGGTACCTGTTGCGCCAGAGGACATACCAAAGACAGCCATCATCATGCCCTTCGGGTCCTATGTGTTCGCCTTCTCCACCTTCGGGCTGAGGAATGCCGGGGCCACCTTCCAGCGGCTCATGGACAGCATCCTGGGGACCTAAAATTCTGCGTCTGCTACGTCGACGACATTCTCATATTTTCCAGGTCTCACAGCGAACACCAGAGGCACATCAAAGCAGTCCTCCAGCGCCTCCAAGAAAACGGCCTCGTCGTCCGTTTCGACAAGTGTACCTTCGGCGTCCAGAAAGCAGAATTCTGGGTCACGAGGTGTCTCCGACAGGCGTCCGCCCTCTTACATCGAAAGTGGCAGCCGTAGCTGTTCCTGACACCCACCTCCATCAAGGCCGTCCAGGAGTTCCTGGGATGGTAAACTTCTGAGGCGGTTCATCCCGGATCGGGATCCACCACGCCCCCTGACGGAAGTCTAAAAGGTCAACCGAAGTCCCTGTCTTGGGGACCCAGCCAGCAGCAGGCCTTTTCCCTGACGAAGGCCGCCCTCATCAAGGCAACAACCGCCTTGGCACACCAGAATCCCAAGGCTCCTCCAGCTGACGACAGACGCCAGTAACGTTGCCTGCGGTGCTGTTCTGGAGCAAATCATCAACGGCGCCCCAGCCCATCGCCTTCTTCAGCAAGAAGTTCAGTCCCGCAGAGTCCCGCTACAGCACCTTCGACAGGGAACTCTGCGCGATGTACCAGCGCCAGTTCGGCACTTCAAGTTCCTCCTGGAGGGGACGCCCTTCACAATCTTCACAGACCACCAGCCACTGGTTCACGCCTTCACGAAGCAGGGGACGAGTCATGGTCTTCCAGACAGCAGCGCCACCTCTCAGCCATAGCCGAATTTACCTGTTCCGTCAGGTACCTCCCCGGCAAGAAAAATCCCGTAACAGACGCCCTCTCCAGAGTCGAGTTGAACGCAGTGCAGCTTGGTGTAGATTACCAGGACCTTGCCAGAGAACAGGCCGCTGACCCAGAAACCCCAGCATACCGCACCGCCATCACATCCCTCAAGTGGCGGGACGTGACCCTCGCCCGGAGGCCCCAGCCTGCTCTGTGACATCAGCACAGGCCAGCCCCGCCCTTTGGTTCCAGCCTCACGCCGCCGCCAGGTATTCGACATCATTCACGGCCTCTCACACCCTCCGGCAGGACCACGGCCAAACTGCTTTCAAAAAGTTCGTCTGGCACGGGTGCAAAAGGACGCCACAGCCTGGGCAAAACAGTGCCTGCAGTGCCAGACCAGTAAAGTGGGTCGTCACACGCAGTCGGGGTAGGCGAGTTCCCACAGCCAGGGCGCCGCCGCCACATCCACATCGACGTCGCCGGGCCTTCCCCATCAGGCGGATCAGATACCTCCTCACGGTGGTAGACCGTTCGTTAGGTGGCGACCACACCCATGCAAGAAGCCACCGCCAGCGCATGCGCTGAGGCCCCTGCTCTCCAGTTGGGTTAGCCGCCGGCGTCCCGGACCACATCACAACCGACAGGCCCCTTTCCTCTCCGAGTTGTGGTCTGCCCTGGCTCAACTGCTGGGAACCACGCACCACACCACCACAGCGTACAACCCAGCGGCCAACGGCCTGGTTGAACGTTTCCACAGGTCCTTAAAGTCATCCCTCATGGCCTGCTGCACCGCCGAGGACTGGAAACATCAGCTGCCGTGGGTCCTCCTCGGGTTGAGGACCGCCCCAGAGCCGACGGCACCCCATCCGCAGCTGAACAAACCTATGGGGAACCCCTCGTGGTGCCGGAGAGCTCGTGACGGATGATCGCCACTCCCCATCTCTGCAGAGGCTCCATTTGCGTGGCGGGCAAGTTAAACCCCCTGCAGGCGCTCATACATCGACAAAGCAACCACCTTCATGCCGCCACAGCTGTCATCCGCCACCCACGTCTTCGTCAGAGTCGACGCCGTCCGTCCACCACTAACTAAGCCTACAGGGACCCTTCCGCGTGCTGGAGCGGAACAGCAAGGCGTTCCAGCTGGCACTCCCGGCAAGAACGACTGGGTTTCCATAGACCGGCTAAAGCCCGCCTTCCTGTCGGAGAGTCCCGGCAGCGACGCAGCACCCTTCCGCCCAAACGCACTCCAGCACGCCCTCACCCCAGGCGCGGCCGCCCCCCGAAGGAACCGCCCAAACAGCAGCCTCACAGGCGGGAGGCCCCTCAGTTATCTTCAAAGGAGCCGCGGCACCTTCAGCGTCCCAGCAGATACAGGGATTAATCAGACGCGTCCCTCGTCTTGGGGAGTATTTGTAAAGTCACCAAATCGGCGCCAGGATAGTGTTTCACGGCCATTAATTAAGTCTCCACGGAGCTTGTTTTCTTTGGTGACTTCCGTTTTCTTCAAGCTCAATTAGTCACGCCTAAAACGTGCCAGGTCACGCATTTTAATCATTTTTACTTTATGGTATTTATACGTATGTCACACATTGTGTATCACATGTTTCTTCATTCACAGGCATCAAGACTGTATCTATATTGTAGCTCTGTATGTTTTGTATTGTAATTTGTACTCGTTCACTGCATATTATTGTTTATTGTTTCGACCTCAGGTCACAGTCAATTCCATTGTCTCTCACGGCCCGGCGTCAGTCGGCCGCAATATAAGATGCCTGGATCTGTAATAAAGTAGCAGTAACTTTTACCTGCTCGTTTCTTTGACACCTTACATACTGAGAGTGGTGTGTTCATTCAACTGGTGAACAGACAGGTAAATATTGTTTTTGTCACAGGACAGTTAAACAGTAAATTTGCAAGGACCAATATCTTTGATAATTACATATGAGCAATGCATTATAAAACCTTGTATTGCCTATATCGAATTACATATGAGCAATGTATTATATAGAACCTAGTATTGCATAGATTGATTACATATGAGCAATGTGCATTATGAAACATTATAGGTCTTGACACAATTTTATAATCCCTTTTTCTCTCTACAGGTTTATGTAGACTGCTGCTTGCTGGGAAAAATTGATGCACAGCATTATTTACGCCTGAAGCAAGGTCTACACAGAGCGACCACACCCCTGGCATGGTGTAATGGAGAATATAAGTGTCTGCAAGCTGTTGCAGAAGTTGCATCTACAAGTTCGTGTAACCGCATGAATTTCACAAGTAAATAACTATAAATACTCATACATATTTGGGAATAAATCCATCTATAAAATAATTTGAATGCTTAAGTATACAAGTTACAGTAACTAGAAAGCTTAGGTATACAAGTTTCCTACTGCTAAAGCAGTTTGTACTATGTACAAGACACAAGACCCCTGCATAATGTGTGTGTGCAAATCCTGAAGCTCATAGTTCTTGTAAAGAACATCCACTAGGTAAAACGGGCATGGAATCACTTGTAAACTGCCACTGAAGAAACAAAGTAGGAGTTGCCCAGACTTCATGTTACAACACAACATTGGTGTTGTTAGGCTGTCCCCAGGGTCGGTGGGCAGCCATATATATTTCTGTGGGGCTTTACCAGTGCCTTCATCTCCTCTGCCACTTCCCCGGCAACGAGAACCTGAAAGAAAAGCAAAAAAATATTTTGAATTTTCAAACAAAACGCAGTACTATAAAGCAAATCAAAAGCATCAAGTATTAATTTTGGAAACCAAAATGGCCAAAAAACCTATACTGCATATTTTACCTGGGCTACATTTGCATTCTGGCTGATACATAATGTGAAATATAATTTGAAGCTTCTGTAGCAGTAAGGCAGGCCAGGTTAGGACACAGGCCAAATGTCCTAACTAAAAGTAGACATCAGTAGGCAGGCCAATGGAATGATCCTACAGGCCAGGTTAGGACACAGGCCAAATGTCCTAACTAAAAGTAGACATCAGTAGGCAGGCCAGTGGAATGTGGACTCTTATATCATCAAGAAATGTGTGGTACTCTGGTGGGCAGAGGCGCCATCACTTCCTGCCCAGGCCTGATTTTAGAGAGTTGCTGAGGCATCGTTGCCATATCTGATCCGCTTGCTAAGATATCTTGAGCTTCTGACCTGAAAAACAGTAAGTAATTGTTAGAAAAACACGTTGCCATATCCGATCCGCTTGCTAAGATACCTTGAGCTTCTGACCTGAAAAACAGTAAGTAATTGTTAGAAAAACGATGTTTTTCCTGCATCCAAACAAACTGTAAGGTTTCTCAGTAAAAGCATCCAAAAATTGTGTACAGTTTCTCTTTAAAATTATTCCAAAATTACTGGATTTTTTTAACGTAATTGTTAGACAAACCTTGTAATGTTTCTTGTCTCCACAGAAATTGTAAGGTTTCTCAATAAAAGCATATAAAAATTGTGGACTGTTTCTCTTTAAAATTTAAAATTATTCCAATATTACTTTAAATGTAAAAGGCTTTCTGATCAAAATTATGAAAGCCCCTTTTATAGCAAAAATAAGACAAAAGCTTTTGTTTTTCATATAGAACATGACATTATATGAAAGAACATGACATATAGAACATGATGTTAGACATTGTAATATTCCTCAGTAAAAGGGAAATTACTGTTTATATCTTGCACTTTTGAAAGGCCCCCCTTTTTTTTAATACAGAAAATATTAGAGAGGCCTTTATGAACAGAAAATATAACACAGGCCATTTTCATATGGAAAATATAAACAGATTCTAAAATACTAAGACAGGCCTTTTTGAATGTAGCAAATGCAGCAAGACAAGCCTTTTTAAGTATAGAAAATATGAATAATCAAAAAGGTTATTCTTTAACAGACAGGCCTTTTTCAACATATATTTATAACATACAGGCCCTTTTGTATGTAGAAATATCAAGACGTGCCTTTTTGAGTATAGGAAATATGACACAGCCTTTTTTGAATTGACAATATGACTAACAACCTTCTAAAAGACCAAGAGATTATATTGGTGTTGCAGTTCTGGGAGTGAAAAAAAAAAAACTATCAGTTTTTTCATTCATAATATATAAACGGTACACTACTCAAACTATGGTACAATTTTTATATAGTATTAGGATGAAAAAATTGTGTGTGGAACAAAGCCTAATAAGATTAGCTTGCTGATTTTAGGATTATTTGAGCAGATTATTTGGCAGCAATCTCAAAACACCACTATCAGGGAAGAGAGAGAGAGAGAGAGAGAGAGAGAGATGCTGACAGAGAGAGAGAGATATGCTGACAGAGAGAGAGAGAGAGAGAGAGAGAGAGAGAGAGAGAGAGAGAGAGAGGGAGAGATGCTGACAGAGAGAGAGAGAGAGAGAGGAGAGATGCTGACAGAGAGAGAGAGAGAGAGAGAGAGAGAGAGAGAGAGAGAGAGAGAGAGAGAGAGAGAGAGATGACAGAGAGAGAGAGAGAGAGAGAGAGAGATGCTGACAGAGAGAGAGAGATGCTGACAGAGAGAGAGAGAGAGAGAGAGAGAGAGAGATGCTGACAGAGAGAGAGAGAGAGAGAGAGAGAGAGAGAGAGAGAGAGAGAGAGAGAGAGAGATGCTGAGAGAGAGAGAGAGAGAGAGAGAGATGCTGACAGAGAGAGAGAGAGATGCTGACAGAGAGAGAGAGAGAGAGAGAGAGAGAGAGAGAGAGAGATGACAGAGAGAGAGAGAGAGAGAGAGAGAGAGATGCTGACAGAGAGAGAGAGAGAGAGAGAGAGAGAGAGAGAGAGAGAGAGATGCTGAGAGAGAGAGAGAGAGAGAGAGAGAGAGATAGAGAGAGAGAGAGAGAGAGAGAGAGAGATGCTGACAGAGAGAGAGAGAGAGATGCTGACAGAGAGAGAGAGAGAGAGAGAGAGAGAGAGAGAGAGAGAGAGAGAGAGAGAGAGAGATGCTGACAGAGAGAGAGAGAGAGAGAGAGAGAGAGATGCTGACAGAGAGAGAGAGAGAGAGAGAGAGAGAGAGAGAGAGAGAGAGAGAGAGAGAGAGAGAGAGAGAGATGCTAACACACACACACACACACACACACACACACACACACACACACACACACACACACACACAGAGAGAGAGAGAGAGAGAGAGAGAGAGAGAGAGAGAGAGAGAGAGAGAGAGAGAGAGAGAGCCTACACCCCAAAATGTTCTGAATGGAATAAAAACGAAGTGTTAGATTGTAGATATTGGTAGATATGTTGCAATAAACGAGGCACTTACTAGTTCTGGTGAATAGAAAATGTATATCAATACATATTAGCTGGTGTATTCATCAATCCTACTCATAAATTCGTATCATTTCATGATATTCCTTTGGTCTTCGTGATGTGATGTTTTTTCCGCATAAATTTGCCTGAAAAAAAAAACAACTGAATGAGATCTTTGATTATCATTTTAACATTATCATGATAACCTAAATATATAAAAATTATAAAAATAAATTTCAAAATGTTTTTAAATATAAATATATCTCCTTGGGGTGGGTTATAATTATAGAAAATTTATTCTAAAATGCAATTGTTTTGAATTAGGGAAAATACCTAAAATAAATGGGTTGAATTTAGGAAAAATTGATTTAAAACCTAATGGTCATAATTGGGAAAAATCTATTTCAAATGTAAGAGTTATAATTATAAAAAAAAAATTATTAAAAATACAATTGTTTTATTTAGGCAAAATGTATTCAAAATGAAAGGGTTATAATTTGGAAAAAAATATTTTAAATGTACAAGTTATAATTACAGAAAATATATTCAAAAGGTGAGGCTTATAACTATAGAAAACCTATTGAAGATGCAATGTACAAGTTATAATTACAGAAAATATATTCAAAAGGTGAGGCTTATAACTATAGAAAACCTATTGAAGATGCAATTGTTTATATTAGGGAAAATATATCTTAAATGAAAGTTATAATTAGGGATAATTTAGAATTAATTGTTTAAATTAGGAAAAATTGATTTAAAATGCAATGCTTATGAGAAAAATTATTTAAATGTAAGGAATAATAACTATGGAAAATTTATTAAAAATGTGATTTTTTTAATTATGTAATTTATTTAATAAGCAATTGTTTTCACAGAGGAAAATTTATTCAAAATGAAAGGGTTATAATCTGGAAAAATTTACTTAACAGAGGTGTTGTAAGAGGTGCAAAAACAAAACGAGCAGGTAAAAGGGAACTACTACTTTATTCAGGATCCAGGCAGTTTATATAGTGGCAGACTGGCGCCGTGTCGCGACAGACAATGAGATCGTGAGTGACCTGAGGTCGATAATAATTAACAATAATATACAGCGAGCAAGTACTCTTTACAACATAAAAACAGACAGAATTCAAATATGGATATAATCTTGATGCCTGTGAACGAAGAAATACAAGATACAAAATTGACAACAGGTGAACAAATATATACATTGTTTAAATGATTGAATTCATGTGACCTGGCACGTTAGGTGTGACCAATTGTACAGGCGAAGGATGACCGGGCAGGGGTTGGGCTGCGGTGACGTCTGTGTCCTCCTCCAGGAGGGCGGGCTTGACCCGGTCTATCGATACCCAATCGTTCCTCCCGGAAAGTGCAAGCAGGAATGCCTTGTTGTTCCGCTCCAGCACACGGAAGGGGTCCCTGTAGGGTTTGGTCAGTGGCGGGTGGACGGCGTCATCCCTGACGAAGACGTGAGTGGTGGATGCCAGCCCCGGCCGTGTGAAAGTGGCCGACCTTTCGTATATGTCCGCTTGCAGGGGCCGAACTTGCCGACCACGTCGCGGAGCCTCTGCAGCAATGGGTTGTGGCGATCTTCTGTCACAAGTTCGCCCGGGACCACGAGGGACTTGCCGTAGGTTTTCTCAGATGTGGACGGGGCGCCGTCGGCCCTGGGGCCGGTCCTCAAGCTGAGGAGGACCCACGGCAGCTGATATTTCCAGTCCCCAGTGGTGCAGCGACGCCTTCAGGGACCTGTGAAACCACTCGACCAAGCCATTGGCTACTGGGTTGTAAGCCGTGGTGGTGTGATGCATTGTCCCCAGCAGCCGAGCCAGGGCGGACCATAAATAGGACAGGAAAGCGGGGTCCCTGTCGGTTGTGATGTGGTCCGGGACGCCGAAGCGGCTGACCCAACTGGAGAGCAGGGCCTCGGCACAAGCGCTGGCGGTGGCTTCTTGCATTGGTGTGGCTTCAGGCCACTTCGTTGAGCGATCTACCACCGTCAGGAGATATCTGGACCCGCCTGATGGGGGAAGGGGCCCGACGACGTTGATGTGAATGTGGCCGAAGTGCCGCTCTGGCTGCGGGAACTCGCCTACCCCAGACTGTGTGTGACTGCCCACCTTGCTGGTTTGGCACTGCAGACACAGTTTTGCCCAGGTCCTGGCGTCTTTCTGCACACTGTGCCAGACGAACTTCCCTGACAGCAGCTTGGCCGTTGACCTGCCAGAGGGATGAGTGGCCGTGAATGATGTCGAATACCTGGCGGCGGTGGGAGGTTGGCACTAAGGGGCGGGGCTGGCAAGTACTGATGTCGCAGAGGGGACTTGGGCCTCCGGGGGTGAGGGGCACGTCCCTCCACTTCAGGGACGTGACGGCGGTGCGGTAGGCTGGGGTTTCTGGATCCGCGACCTGTTCCCTGGCGAGGTCTTCATAATTTACCCGGCTGCACCGCGTTCAGCTCGACTCTGGAGGGGGCTTCCGCCACAGGATTTTTCTTGCCGGGGAGGTACCTCACGGAGCAGGTGAATTTGGCGATGGCCGAGAGGTGTCGCTGCTGCCTGGAAGACCATGCGTCCCCCTGCTTAGTGAAAGCGTGAATCAACGGCTGGTGGTCCGTGAAGATTGTGAAGGGTGTTCCCTCCAGGAGGAACTTGAAGTGCCGGACTGCTTGGTACACTGCGCAGAGTTCCCTGTCGAAAGTGCTGTAGCAGGCCTCTGTGGGGCTGAACTTCTTGCTGAAGAAGGCGATGGGCTGGGGAACGCCGCTGATGACCTGCTCCAGGACAGCACCACAGGCGACGTTGCTGGCGTCCGTCGTCAGTTGGAGGGGGGCGCTGGGATCCTGGTGTGCCAAGGCGGTTGCCTCGGCGAGGGCGGCCTTCATCAAGGAGAAGGCCTGCTGCTGGCTGGGTCCCCACAACAAGGACTTTGGTTGGCCTTTCAGAACTTCTGTCAGGGGGGCCGTGGTGTGCGCGATCCCAGGGATGAACCGCCAGTAGTAGTTCACCATCCTGAGGAACTCCTGGACGGCCTTGACGGAGGTGGAGGTGGGGAACCTGGTTACGGCTGCGACCTTGGATGTGAGCGGGCGGACACCTGCCGGGGATATCTCGTGGCCCAGGAAGTCAGCTTTCCGGACGCCGAAGGTGCACTTGTCCGAAACGCACGACGAGGCCGTTCTCCTGCAGGTGCTGCAGGACTGCCCAGATGTGTTTCTGGTGCTCACTGTGGGACCTGGAAAATATGAGGATATCATCTGCGTAACAGGCGCGAACTTCAGGTCCCCCAGGATGCTGTCCATGAGCCCCTGGAAAGTCGCCCAGCATTCCTCAGGCCAAAGGTGGAGAAGGCGAACACGTAGGACCTGAAAGGCGTGATGATGGCGGTCTTTGGTGCGACCGGTACCTGAAAATAGGATTTTAAAAGATCTAATTTAGTGAATATTTTGGCCCCGTGAAAGGAGGCCATGAGATCCTGCATGTTCGGCAGGGGTTAGTGGTCGGGCTCCGTTGCTATGTTAAGATGCCTGTAGTCACCGCAGGGTCTCCAGGAGCCATCCGGTTTCTGCACCATGTGGAGGGGGGAGGCCCACGGACTGGAGGCCTTCTTGCAGATTCCCATCCGCTCCATTTCAGCGAATGCAGTTTTGGCCTCCTGAAGGCGCCGTGGGGGAAGCCTCCGGAACTTCACATGTGTAGGGGGGCCCTTCGTCTTTGTATGATGGTATATGCCATGTTTGGCTGGGGCCCCGGGGACTTGGCGGAGCTCAGGCCTGAACACGTCTGGGACGAAGTCCCAGGAATAACTCCAGCCAAGGATGGAGATCGACAGCGGCCTGGTGCCGTAGGAGAGAATGGGGGATCCGTTGGTTGCCGTCAGGGAGGCAGCCGGAGCCGGTTCGCATTTGAGGTCCTCCTTGGATGCCGGGAAGATCCATCTAACGGCCCCCGTGTCAACCAGCATCATTCTGCCGGAGGCGGTGTCGCAGGCGTAAAGCCTAATGATTCTGGGCCCGCGGGTTTTGGCTGCCATGGCGGTCTGTCCTGTTGGCCGCCGCCTCCCCCGTATTTTTGAACGGCGAATGAACAGGCGGCAGGCAGTTCCGGCACCTTTGCCAAAACGCTTGTGGTAGTGGCACAGGCCCGGGGAACTCCACTTGTTGTGGGGTGGTGGGCGCCTCCTGGTGACGACATTGACTTCCTGCTCCACGCCTTCTTCCTGCTGGATGGAGTTCACTGGTAGTGTGGGCGCTGTTAACCGCTTCGTTGCCTTCATGCAGTCCGTCAGGTGTTGCGCCGTGTGGATGAGGACGTTGAGGGGCATGGTGTAGGGTTGAGAAATCTGGGTGCGGACCTCTGGGAGGAGCTGGCGAAGGAAGATCTCCCGCGACTGGCTTACTTCCTGCTGCTTTTTGCTGCCGTCGAAGTCTGGGAGTGAGAGCAGGTCTTCAATCATGCCCCACGACTCCATTGCGCTTAAATCCTGCCGCAGGTTGACGGCAAGGTCGATGGCACGGGCGGCCCACTCGGCGATTGGTAGGGAGCACGTCTCGAGGAGGGCCTTCTTCAGGTGGTGGTATGTGAGGGGGCGTGCGGTGGACACCCGCTGGACGAGTTTCCTATAGATTTCCTCCGGCAGGGTGTTAGGACTGTGTCAGCCTGCAGCACTTCGTCGGTAAGGTCCGCTATCTGAACTGGCTCTCGACCCTATACATCCACGTCGTTGGGTTCCCCTGCGTGAACGGCAGCAGCTTTATGGACAGGGCAGCTCGTGACTGTGCTGCTGGGCCGGGGAGTGTGCGGGGCGTGGGCATGGGTGTGGAGTGTGAGAGCCTCGGTGCAGGGGTGGGCGCGGGTGAGATGGGAAGAAGGTAGACATCCGAATCCGCGAGGTTCGTAGTTAATTGGCGAGAGAGGGATGTCTGCGTCCATGCTCGCTCTTTGCCCTCTTAACTGGAGTGGGCGCACTCGCGTCAAACGCTTTTCGGAAGTGCGCCATGTGCGTCCGTTAATGGCGCTGGTGATTTGCCGACGAGTCAGCACGCCCAAACGCTGGTTACAGCGCCGTCGTTAATCCACTAAGGGCGTGAGTAGTTCCTGGAGCCAAGACTGAGTTGCCGTATGGGTCCGCTAATGGCTCCAGGACTACTCCGGGGGTCACCACTGTAAGAGGTAAAAACGAGCAGGTGAGAACTGCTACTTTATTCAAGATCCAGGCAGTTTATATGATAGCAGGCTGGCGCTGTACGCGACAGACAAGAGATCTAGAGGACCTTGAGGTTGATAATAATTAACAATAATATACAGCGAGGCGAGTATAATTTACAACATAAAACAGACATAAGACCAAATATGGATATAACGGATGCCTGTGGAATGAAGAAATACAAGATAATAATTGACAACAGGTGAACAAATATATACATAGTTTAAATGATTGAATCTTTCAGGTGACCTGGCACGTCAGGCGTGACCAATTGTACAAGCAAAGAAAATGGGACGCCACCATAGAAAACTTGCTCAGCAGAGACTTAGCAAATGACGCGTTCAGTGGAGACTTCGCAGACGGCTCTGTAGTTGCCTTTACAACGTATGTTTATTTGTTTTCTATGATATAAATGATATACTAATTTTCAGATAATATTAATGTAAACACAGCAAAATATCAATTCTTTAAGGAAAATATAGTAAATTAGGTAAGATTTTAGAACAATTCTTGTTTTCCTTGATGTTTTTCTGTCTGACTTAGGGGGAGCATGAAGGCTTAACTGCCAGTCATCTTGACATATTGACCATGAAGGGGGTTAACACCTGGGCAGTCTCTCTCTCTCTCTCTCTCTACCCCAAAGGATATTCATAGAATGTGAGAGATGGATAGATAGATAGACAGAAAGGGAGAGTGGTTGATATAAAGATATACATATTCTTATGTTCTGAGCCTGGTCGGAAGAGTTAAATTGAATTTTGAATGTAAATTGCCTTAGGGGCCAACACCTTGAGCTCAGAACATAAGCAATAAATGTAATAACATCTATTCAAATAAAATGGGAAGGTCACCTTTCATACCAGTTGGTTAGATTAAAGTAATTTATTTACACATTTGCAACTAGAAATTAATATGGATAGGCTGGCAGTCCAGTAATCAAGGCATATGCAATGTGCAATAAAAAGTGTAATTACAGCTGGCCAATAACTAAAAGGTTAACACTAATCTTATAAACTGCCTAAGACTGGCTGATAAAATTATATTACATTAGCACAATGATAACGCTGAGTGGCCCTACACGTGGCCCTTGTCGACTGTGATATCAGAAGAAGGAATGGAGTCTTCTAAGGCAATTGTTCACAAGGGCAGGGACAGAAATTGAAGAGCCAGATAATGGGATTCTGGAAAAGAACTCCAGGTCAGTATTCAGGTACACATGGATTTTCTCTCACATGAAATTAATTATTCATGATAGAGGGAATTATTAATTAGATTTACTTAGCACTTGGTGACACTATGATAGGAATGCTCTGACATATTATCACAGAATAAACTTAATATAAGCTTGGAACAAGTCATGAGGGTAAATGTGTGTGCTAGGCTGTGGGAAACAAAGGGACTGTTTGGGAGAATGAAAAGTTGGAAATACTGAAAATGGAGAGAAATTTAGATCAAAGAAAAGAATACTGGCATTAGTTGCAACTTCAAGATATACCTTATTGCATCTGTGCATGGAGCTCACTTGGAAAAGATGAATTTAGGACGCAGAAGTCGCGACAAGTGGCCAGTGATAGGAGGAAAGAACAGCACCAGCTTAGCGCTGTTACGCTTCAGCGACCTTGCACTGTAGAGGTCTGACGAGGAGTGAGATGGAGAGAGGTCACCGAGACACCCCATTCAAACCTAGGGATGGGCACAGGACAGCAGTTTATCTGGAAGAGCAATAACAGCCAGTACAAAGGTCAAAGGGAAATAGGCCTTATAGTTAAGACTAACTAAGGGTCAGCCTAGGAGCTCAGTTACTATCCTGACTGGTCCTTCTGCCTTAACGGCTTTCTGTCCCCCAATATCGCACGATACTGGGGTTAGGATGCCTAAATCTGCCCCCCGGGGTCTCCTCCAGCTACCATGAAATTTGATTTCCTAGCTAACAGGCTGGAGGAATGAATTTAAAAAAAAACTATAGTTCTGACATTTTTAATTGTTTAACTGATTTAAACAACTCAGTTCAGCCCTCTCTTTCTCTCTCTCTCGCCAAAGGATACTTCTAGAATGTGAGAGATGGATAGGTAAATGGAAAGGGACCTATTGGCTGGAACGGTTAGAAGTAGCAAATCACACAGCAGGGTATGTTACCTTAATGCTGACGGGCTTGTAGCACACACTATTGGCTGGAAGGGTTAGAAGAGCCAGTTGCAGAGCAGTATATCAGCTTTGCTAGTTGCTGATTGGCTTGTAACTCTGATGTTTTGTGAGGGAGTTTTCCCTCTTTTTTTATGATTGATTTTAGTTGTTTATTAATACTGTATATTATAACCTAGTTTTGTGAATTAATCTTTATTTACCTTTGTGTATGTACTGTCACTGGTGTATTAAATATTTTTAATTTGCATATGTTTTTGTTTCTCTTTCTCTTAGGGTTAACTTTATTAGTTTTCACATGTACCTGTGAGCCATATATTTTTAAGGGTAATGTTGTGAGATGACTGGAAATTATATTAAAGGGTTTTAGAATGATAGTTTAAGGTATATTTGGTGTTTGAACTATTAAAATGAGCAGTAAACTGTTAAAACAGGCAGTTATAAGCATTGTTAGAGGGGGGTTCTTTGGTGTTTGAACTATAAAATAGCCAGGTTGAAGCATTTTAAAGGATACCAACTTAACATGGTTTTCGCTTTAACAGATGGTGGTTGTGGTCCCTAACCCTTGCGATTATGGGGGGGCGGGGACACTGTATCACTGTTGGTTAGAATTTCCACTTCTGACTTGGACTAAAATGTCTGTAGTCCCCACAACCACACTGGGGCCTCTGTATGCTTCACATCATTGTCCTTAAGGTAGGGTTACACAAAATTTACTGTACATTACTTAATATGTAACTTGACTGATATACTGTATTTAATGCAGTATAGTTTTTTTTTTAAGTAAGATTTTTTGCTGTATGTAATGTTTTAGTCTGCGTATGTGTGCACGTTCACACATACGCAAGCATATCATTACAAAAGTCTGTGCACTTACCATGTGCTTTTAACCCCTCCCCCTCTCTCATGCGGTTATTTTTACTTAGTTTTATTTAATGCACTACAGTGCTGCACTGTACTTTATACAGTAACATAGTGTTAGAGTCAAACACAGGATGGAAATTAATCACATCCATATCACAAACAGGTTGAAAAAATCAGCGACTGTGAGTGGACAAAGAATCTTCAGTGAATGCTAAATAATCATATAAAGCACTGATTTGGACTACCAGTAAAATGTTATCTTGTTTTCAACCTTATGTGATTTGTAAAATAAGTTTCCAGTGTGTTTTTATGACATGTTTTACTGCAGTGTGAACGCACATTTAGATACTTGTATTTGCCAGTCTGTGTATGTATGCATGTGAATATATACATGTATGCATTGGGTTAAGTCGAACTGTGTACTTACTGTGCATAAGCACGCTTCTCTCTCTCTCTCTCTCTCTGTTTTTCCATAAAGACTAAGCCACAGAGAGAGAGAGGTGCTGTCTTGATGAAAAAGTGACCAGGCTCTGCATCCCATTTACATTTAAAAATGGTATTGTTATAAATGTAAGTGACTTTTGATGAGAAATTGGCTTTTGAGAATGCTTCCCGTTTCTCAAAAAGTTGGTATCTTGCAGAAATGTTTGTGAATGTTTTGTGATGTATTCTAACTCCTTTCTTCTTTGTTTGGAATACTGTTCAGTGTGGCCTTTGGGTACTGACATTCATCTCAAACTCTTGGATAGAGTTATGTCAAAAGTCAAGTTTATTTTGCCAACTCTTCAATTAAGAGTTCATTGTTTGCTGCACAAAATGTGATACAATGACAAACATCTGCACTGTTCTTTACCTGACCTTGCTGTTTTTGCTCATAACACTAGGCAGGCTGGTACTTCAAACGTTGTGTCATTTTATAGTATCAGGTTTAATACCACTCAGTTTGCTAGGAGTTTTATTTTGGCAACAACTAAAATGTGGAATAGTTTGTTTAGTGCAGTTGTGGAATCTTCTGACCTCCAAATTATGAAGCGAGGAGTAAATTCATTCCTGCTTTCCACCAACATCTCCTGAATTCAGGGTTAACAGTCTTATTTTCTGTTATCTCATACTTATTTATTTATCACCTTTTCCTACAACTTCTATAATCTCTCTCTCTGTGTAGGCTGATTTCACTTTGCAACCCCCTTGGGCGCATAGTCTCTTGACTCTGTCTTGAAGGGTTTTCAGCTGAAGATGTAGGAAAGAAAGAGAGAGAAAAGCAATCAATTGCACTTAAAATTGTGGCTTACCTGATGAGTTGCATACCTGTATGTGTGTACACATGCTCACATAAGGGCTGAAAATTTGTATGTAACATCAAATATCTGTGTTGTTGTTGTTAAGGTTTTATTTGAGTTGGGAAGCTGTAGAACATTACATCAGTATTGAACACTCCATTAAATAAATGTCAGTAATAATACTCTACCAGAGATAGGCTATGGAGTGCAACAGTAAATGGTCTGTTTTGTAACTTATGTTAAAAAAGAAATGTAAAGATATTTATGTTCTTTCTTTTTCTTATATGGTCAGTAAATACTGACCTCATTCACTGCTGGGAGTGCCCTCCAACCTTATCCATTTAATACTGTGTCTGCTTTAGCTTGTTGAGGTTGCCATGATGTTTGTGAGCATATGTGTTTGTAATATAATTCTTAAAAGGTTTTCATCGAAAGTGATACTTTCATGAGAGAGGGATTTGTTAAGTTCTTGGCCTATGGCCTAGACTTGGTATTCATCGTGAACCTTCGGGCCACCCATATGAGAGGCGATAGTCAGTTCAGTGGTCTGGTTAAACTATTTTAATAATAAATAAATTCTCATAGGTCTTTTCAGTTAACACTGTATTAAAGTGCGGTTTCAGTACAGAGTAGCAAACCAAAAGTTTTCTATTTATAGACAAGAAAATATGATGATTAGATACATTGAGAGTAATGTCAGAAATGTTGATGTAGAAGTATGACAGTACAATTTTTTAAAAATGTATATTAATACATATAATCTTTATTTTACCCATTTCTTTCTCTGCATAGGTGCGATGTTGTTGAACGAGGCGGGAAGTCTTGCCAGAAACAAGATGAATTGAGGATTTGCTCTATACACCATCTGATGAAGAGTGGCTGGTCGCAATCCTGATTTGAGTAGGACCGATTTCTTATGGCCTTCGTACAATGAGTTTAATACTGTAAGAGCCATTTCTTGTCTTCGTTGATCGAACGATTATCCAATGTATGCTCTGATCATTGACTACCCAATGGACTCATAACTATAAAGGCATTTAATTCACATAGAAATTAAGGCAAAAGTTTTGTATGTCCTGTTTTGCCGTTAGGTTGGGACCTCTTAAAGATCAGTATATATAAGGTACATAGCCAATGTAAACCTGGAAAACTAGATTGGTTAAGAAAATATTTATTTGTGGTTCTTAAATTTTATCATGATTGGAATTACTTGGGGGGTAGCATTTATTCACGGAATGAAAGGTATTTTTAGTCATTTTCTAATGATGTAACTATTACATAATTCCTATAAAAAAAAAACATGATATATGTCACAGCTGTTGTTAAATGTCCTGGTGTCCAAGAACTTTTAACATTATTTGGTTGCAAGAACAAAATTTATTAATGACAACTAATAAAAAGACTTAACATTGTTGGTAAAGGTATGCACACAGTGTGTTTACCTGTAACATTGGTTACTAGGTGAGTAGGGAGCATATTAAGGTTTTTTCAATAATCTAGAAAATACTCTCTTACTATAGGAGCTACTGCATCATAATATACCTGATTGGATGGGTGGAGCCGAAAGGGATACCCATCTCCTTATGACTTTCCTATTGGAAATTTTAGCAATATCAAACTCATCTGACACATAATGCACTATTATTAACAGTTTTACATTGTTTTCCTTTTACTGTATTGGGTCAGACATGTAACAAGTTTCTTCCACTTTCCTTTGTCTATGTTTGTCATTGAATAGCATTTTAGGAGCACTCAGCCTTTCCATATCAAATGAACTTTCAAATCTTGTCAACTTTAATGCATGCATATAAGCAGAGAGGGCTGGCAAAGTCCAGGAGAGGATGGATGTCAGAATTTGAGAAAATAGATGTGTATGTACATAATTATATAAAATCCCCATCCCTCACAATATCTGCTTTTGATACCTAAAAGGGTCTTACAGGTGGCCCTATAATAATTACGTAAAATAAGTCAACCTGTTATTTGTCATAATAGCTAATCAGTGCCAAATACATGCAAAAAAGATTTTAACGTGAATCCACCTTTGGTGCTTATTAGCCATTTTTTAACTTTTCAATTTTTCTTATCATCACTTTGGTACTGAAAAAACATCAAAATCTGCTCAACACTCTTAGTTTAAAACAGAAATGTGGTACCAATTAAAAGGTAACTATTTTTCTTGATAGTCTTTAGTTGGTTTGAAGCGAGTACCTCATTTTAACCAAAATTTTGTGTTATTTAGTCATAGGGAGGTTATGAATCCCCAATGAGTTGTTTGAAGGAGAGGGGGGATTTTTTTTAAAACCACAGGTTTCCTGATTTCAATTCAAGTGTAATTTCCTCTGGTTTTTTTATCAACACAGAATACATTACTCTTTACAACTCATTTTCTACTGTTTTCTGTGAAAAATTTGTTGCATAGAAAACCAGCATGTATGGAAAGGCTCGCATTTTATGTAGAATAATACTAGAAGAATATTTTTGTGTGATTTCTACTAATGATTCCATGAGTTTAACAAAAGAAAACTGGCTCATAATAATGGTGTTGCAATGTTTGTTGACTAATTTTTGCATTTTTTACTCTAATTTTATATATACAAGTTCCAACTGTCCAGTGAGATCATATATTGCACAATGAAGAGTTAACTTATTTCAGCAATTTACAATGGAAGAGAAAGACATCTTTGCATGATATCCGTGCTTAGTTTTCACTTTATATTTGCGTATTTCACATTAATCTTTGGGAAAAGTTTATGCATTGTTTTAAATACAATGATATGAAAACAACATGCAGATTTTAGCTTTTTGCTGTGTCTAGCGTGATACATATTTTATTATTTTCAAAAAGGTTAATGTCACTGTATCGAATCACTGCACACATACATACATACGTATACATACAAGTGTGAATCATTTTTGAGGGTGAAAAAGAAATACTAATATCAACACAGCCACATGAAATGAACACACTCACACTCACACACACACACACACACATATGCTCATTACCGCATTACTGTTGTGGTGTTTAAACACAATGGATATACTCAGTACCAGTTTTCACGAGGTTTTCCTATAGCCTCATAACGTAATGTTTTTGATTACAGATTTGTTTGTGACTTTTTCATATCAACCAACAGTTTTATGGAGCTCCAAATAATTGTCTGTTTCTCAGACATGCCAATTCTGAATTCTCTAAGATGAAAGATGGCATAGCTAAGATAACCAGAATATGGTTAGCCTCTGAGCCAACAAAGGATAGCTCACAATAACAGCTCATTATGTTGTGCCATGCCAGGACTGTGCAAAATATGCCAGGTCTGTGCAAGATAACTGTTTACCCAGTCCCATGCTTGCTCATCAAAGAGAGGGTGGATTTGAGGATTTACAGCTGCCAATAAAAATTAGGTTTTTCCTATGTCAAACCTGTTCTTTGGATAGCGTAGTTCTTGTTCATCCTCAAAGGAGTTTATAAAAGAAATTGACAGGTGACAAAATGGTTTAGCTCCTCATGAATACATCTGGTTTAGCTCCCAATGAATAAATCCCAACAACCCAGATAAATTTTTGGTCTGAGGTATATAGTCACAGGTTATTAACCATTTTCTTTGGCCCTGATAACCATTTATAGAGTTTGGCAATAAAGAACAGGAAACAACACACAAACCTATATATGGTAATGTTGAATTGTTTCTTTTCCTTGATCCAAATATTGCATAATTCAATAATTTTGATTCTTCTGTTCTGAAGTATAGGCTTAAAAATTTTTTTTATATTTTCATAGTCAACACATCTGATTATAGTTAATTACAAAGGTAAAAACTCAGTATGCAAGGGTCATTATTACAGTGTATGCTGTTTATACTGATCTTTATAATCTTTTTCCAGCCACAGGATTTACTGCCATATCACCTAAGAAAACAAATTAATTATCTTTACCAAAGAAAAGCTTATTTTCACTGCAAAGCTCACTAGACTACAAAAAATTCAGCCTTACTGAAAATATGCCAACACAAAAGTTATTTTCACTGACTCAGAAGGCTTCAGCCTTATAAAACTGTTCTAAAAATTCCTCTTGAACAAATTGCTTACATCCCACAAAGTATACAAGCCCACCATAGAGGGATATGAGAATGCTATTCAAGCAACGTTATAACTACTAAAAATATACCGAATAACATCTCTAAAACCCATTCTCATAAGTAAATGTTACATTGTATATATGTAATAATGAATCTGATAACAGGGGAATAAAACAGATCAAACTAGCTATTTGCTATAACACCTTCGAACCATTTTATCTTCAAATTGGCCACTGGCTCTGAATAGCCCAAATAATCAAATCCTGTATGCTGTGGAATGTACATCAACTCCTTACAGTTAACTTTCATTCATTAGGCCTTTGCAAGTCTTGTCTGTCCCGAATGGTACAAGTGATATTTCACTCAGTGTGAACTTACCTCTCCAGTTGTTATATTCATTTTAATGCCAATTAAAGCTGGAATTCTGTATGTGGTCTTGGTATGTTGAATAGCAGACAAATAAAATAAAATGTAAAATGGATGAGTTCAAACAGCTACAACATTGCATCATAAGTGCTTTCAGTGATTGGATTTTACATGATACATCAATTAGTCAAAAGTGATTCAAGGGTTAATCATAACTTACCTGAATATCCAGTTTTGTAAGTGAATCAGTTGGAGAAATTTTTCCTGAATCATCAAGTTCAGTTTATCCAGTTATTAAATTCTTAAGAATGCAAGTTAAGGAATCAAATTTAAATTTCCATTAGTACTGCAATACAATCCTTTGAGCCAGTCCTATGAAATCCAAATATTTAAGTATTTTAAATCAATGGTATGGTTGAACTACCTAATAATAATAACTATGTTTATTTTCAGTTTTTATGTATTAATCTCTTTCTTGCAATTATAAGCTTTTATTTTTGCTTATGATACAGGCACTGTAATAAAGGAATTTTGACAGAGGAAAAATCTATTTCTGGAGAGGGGACCGTGTCACCCGGTGAAAAAGTCCATTCAGCACTTATATCTAGGTAATTCTGTTGCTAGATACCAGAGAAAGCTAAATGAAACGCTGGAGTTACTACCCCCAGAGCGAGCTCCATTAGATGGAGTCGTGTATGGAAAAGGGTGAACTATATAAACACGGAACCTTATCCTATAGAGATCCCAAAGTCAAAAGTCCCACTGAGAGGTGCCGTTACAAACCCATGCACCACTCGCATTGTACGCAAATCACCGCTAGCCGCATTCCATTTCAGCAAGCACCTTTGGTCACATGATTTTGTTGCCTCTTTATTTTGTGCTTGTATCGTTATGGCATCCCCACAAGGTCTTTCTCCCATCAAAGTTGAGTACCAGTGTTGGTTGTTGTTTGAGGCGATTCTGAGGCTCCGCATTTCCCCTTTAGTTTAGTAATTAAGGATTTATAACGCCCGTCTCGACCTCGCGTCTCACGTGACTTCTCCCTGGGAAGGTTCGCGTCTTGGTCGCTTTGTTTTTTCAATCTTTTCTACTGTTCCTCTTCATGTTTAGGATATATTTCTATTCGTGATGCCTAATCGGGCGGATTTTGATTGATTTATTTTATTCTGTGTCCCTCTGCTTTGGGAAGTGTGGGCTGTCGTTTCGGCTGCGGGCTACCCCCTCGGGCCTATTCGCCTCTTATCAGTTCCATAACATGCCTTATTTTTGCCCTTCACTTCTCTTAGCTTCTGGGAATTTAATTTTCATTGGTACTGTTAAGATTATTGTTTAAGCTTTAATTCTTGTGTCTGGATGTATTTGATATATGCTGATTATTATGGATATTTCTTTTGTCGGAGGGCTTGCCATTTCCCTTCACGGCCCACATCGGGTTGGCCTGGTCCTCCTCTTATATACGTCTTCTATTAGCGGTTTATCCATTTATCATGGGTTGGTTGCTTTTAGTTTTCCCCATCCTAGTTTTTCATGGGCGTTAGCCATAGCCCCTTTTTCTAGGGGGTGGCTGATCATATCGCATTCGCACGCATGACCATCACTGTGTTTTGTGTGTGTTTTTCCATATGGCGCCTCCTTAAGTTTTGGCTGGGGTCTTTTCATTCACGCTTTCCTCTCCTGTTTCGCCGAGGCTAATAAGCCTCCTTGGTTAAGCTGGAATAGCGAGGACAATGCTAGTGAGTCTACCCTAGTTCTGTCATTTCATGTTAGTTTCCAGCTTCTGCTATGTCGACACCCTACTCCCTCCCCTGAATTCAAGTGTTCGCCTCCCTTGATTCATTTTCATCTAGTTTACTTTACTGGTTAGCTTCTGGGAGCATTTCTATCCTTAGCCTATAGCCTGTGTCCTTCCTGCAATTGTTTGCCTGCCCATGGTACGGTCTCTGACCTTACCAGGCTTTACCCTCTAGGGGGCTGCTGGTGGCCAGGGTGCTTCCCCTCTCCGCTCCACCATCTGGCCTTCTTTGTCTCTCCTTCTGACCATGGAGGCTGTTCTCCTCTCTCTGTTGCCTCGGCCGCTGGGTAGCCATTCAGCCACGAGTGGACATGAGGGCCCGAGCGCCCGGAGGTGTGATCCCACTTGGTCGCTTCTTACAGTTCTTCCTCCTGGTCTGTTCATCCCTCCCTTCCTTGCGTCAGGCCTCTTTTCCTCCGGCGTGTCTTCTTATTAGACGGCACTCCGGTTTGGATGTATTCTCGAGGCCAGTTAGTGTTTTCCACCTGACTGTCTTCGTGTCCGGGCCTTTGACGTTTCCCTTCTTTAGCTAACTACCGTCCGCTATACTGTTATCCGGCATTCCTTGCTTCCCACTCCGGCGGTTCTAGTGTTTACCGGTCACATACCACCGTTATCACTAGTCTCAGAATTTGATTCTCTCGTTGCCGGGAATGCGCCTACTCCGGACAGTTTTAACCTTCCCATTATGTTTTGTATCCGCCACATACTTTAAGGCATGTTAATTCGCTAGTTCCGTGTGTTTGTTATATTTATTATGTAATTTATGTATGAGGTTTTATTTAAGTCCGGCTTTCGGGTCATTCCGCAGGTTCTCAGTTCTATTATACTACCCGTTGCTCCTGCATCATCGCACTACACGTGTACTCATAATCTCATACTTTACAGGTGGTGCGCTGCCAAGAACAGGGTGCTCCGCGAGTCTCTGCATCAGCCAGCGGCCATGAAGTTTGTAGATCCCACTGGGTGTGCAGTCCACGGGATCTCATAGTTTGGGCACTTGACGGATGTGATGTTTACTACGCTCTTACGCAGCACCCATCGGCGATTCGGTAGGTTTGTCGCGCATCTTTCCTTTTTAACCAAACTGTATTTTATATGAATTACCTATTTTCTCCTCGTAAACCGCACACGCAGTTCTTCCGCAGGCTGACCGTGTTCGCGATAGTGAGCCGAGCTGAGCGAGACGCGGCTTGGGACGCAACGCAGGGGCTGGCAACCCTACATACTCGGCGACATCTGCAATGTCCTTTTTCCCGGCGCGCCTGGATCACAGCACGTCGCCGACGGCGTTGTTGTTCATGATTGCCGATTCGAGTTGGACCTGTTCTCTCCAGACGGTTCGCCTTGAGCGAGGTGCTCAAGACGCCGCGGATCTTGACTCGCCTTGAATCTCCTAACGTTGTCCCGGAGCATCAAGCAGGTAAGGGGGTAAGGGAGGTGGTTCTTCCTTGTTTAGCTTCCTTCCTCTACCGCTTCCTCCTTCCAAAGGTTTCATTAGTCTCGTATCTTACGGACGGTTCTAGATCTGCCATTCCTAAGGTAAAGTCTGTAAAGAAAAAGGCTTTAACAGCTCTAGCAGGTCGATCTGAGGTTCCCTCGGCGTCGGCACGGGCGGCAAGTCCCGTTCCGTCAACGAGCACGCCTTCTCCGAAGCAAGCAGGTTACAGTCGCGGAAGGTGGTTCCCCCTCCTCCGCCTACCTTCGATACGGACTCTTTCGTCGAGCTTCTTCTTGAGAGGATCGACGCGAGAGTCGACAACAAGCTTTCTGGTCTTTCCGATTCGGTACAATCTCTTTCGGAAAAGGTAGACTCACAGCAGGAATTAATCCAAGGACTTGCCGATAGTGGACTTCCGCCAAAATCCCATTCTGTTCCTGACCCCCTCCACTCTCTCCGACCTGGGAATCCCCATGCCTTGTCTTTGCAAGCCTGAGCACGGGCTACTCTTTACCATAGGAGGGTTTGGGCACTAGAGACTGGAGGAACTAGGAATTTATCCTCCGGACTCCGACATCTCCTTCACAGGTTTTGCCAGGCTGAAGGAGGAGGTTTGGAATGGGTCTGACAAAGTCCCTAAGGAGACCGCATTCATCCTAGACCAAGCCCAGTCGTTTTGATGAGGACGCCATGGAGTGGCAAGCTGAGAACACTAGGCTCACACCAGCCAAGGGAGTGTTCACTATGTTCACTTTAGTGATATTCTCCTTCCTCATGTAATTTCTCGAAAGCGGCCTCTCTGACTAGGTCAGGCTTGCGCTTAGAAGGTGAACCTTCTTTCCTCACCCGAGATCGACCCAACACTTCTCGGCCTTCCGGAGGCCTGGAGTTCTGGCGGGAGGCCCCAATACGCTTGACGGTGTCTCGCCTGGACCCAGACTGGCGCTCTGACTCACCAGTGAGCAGCCCCTAAGATCCCGAGTCGCCTCCTGAAGGTGGAAGCTGAAAGTAAGGATAGGCTCGCCAGGTCCTTTTGAACTCCCCTGACTTTGGCAGAATAACTTTGGTTTACAGGGAAGATTTTGTTCCAGGTCTGATAAAATCTCTCTTGTCGAGTTTTCAACAAGACCTGTTTGATTCTTATAACAGCTCGGCTGGTCGCGCTTGAAGCATATCTTTTCGCAGCCACAGTTCGCCATGAACCGAACAATAAGCTTCTGAAGAGTTCTATCTGGGGAGCTAATCTTTTCCCCAAGAAGTTAGTTGACGCAGTTCCTATCTGGAGGCGGCTAGGGTCAACTGGGGTCTCCGCTCTCGCGGTCTGCTCTTATAAACGGAAGTAGTCAGATCTTGCCGGCCTTCCCAAAGTCCGGCAAGAAACGGCGATTCAAACGCCTCCTGCTCAGTCTTTTTGTCCAGGCTGTCCAGGTTCCCTTACATGACCAACCATCAACTCCTTCCTCCCAGCCTCCGCTTCCTCAGTATGTTCTGGTTCAGCTGGCATATCAGTCTCTTGCTGCCCTCCTACGTCTCCTCCCCGGCTTTCAATGCTTCATATGAAAGCCAGGGGAAATTTCGCTCTGGGCAGTCAACCAGAGGCAACAGGCCCCGAGGCTATTTTAGGGGAAGGGGAGCCCCCCGCTTCTCTCCCAGGAACAGAGGAAGTCGAGGCTCCAGAGGAAGGAAGTAACTGGACTAATGATATATCTCCCCAGTGGGCAGAAGGTTGTACTATTTTCGCCCGTGGACCTCTGTCCCTGGGCTCAGAGTATAGTCTCCAGGGCCTAGGGTGGAGTTGGATCGACGGTCCTCTCCACTCAGTCAGCTACCAGACAATCAAGGATCTCGAAAAATTTTGTGAAGGATCTATTAAAACAGGCCATCAGAAAGTGAGACACTGAAGTTCCGAAGGCAGGCTCTCTAGTGTTCTTTAAGAAGGGTTCAAGCGAGTAATTCTGGACTTGTCCCGCCTGATTTCCTACATCTGTTGCGATAAGTTCTGATGATGACAGCCCCTCGGCCCGGACCCTACTGCCCCGCGTGGAGCCGTAACCACCTCTCTTTAGATCTTCCTCGACGCTGGCACGTCCCGGCCAGGAAGGTTCTCCCCTTCTGGGGTTCAGGCTCGAGGCAGGTATACTCTTTCAAGGTGATGCCTTTCGGCCTCAACATAGCCAAGGATTTTCACCAAGTTGACAGACACGGTCGTGCAACAACTCCGGTCTCAAGGGATAGCGCTGGGCATCCAGCGTCGAGGAATGCCGGAGGGTTACAACCGTTATGGTCAGCTTTCTGGAATCTCTGGGCTTCCGGTAAATGAGAAGTCCTGCTTGGTTCCGAGCAGTTGTTTTCAAATGCATAGGAATCCAGTGTGGGATCTGAATTTCCCAGGCTTTCTCTTCCACCAACCAAGAGGAAATAGAGCAGTTTTCTTCAGTTCAAACGAAGTCGCTTGACGGCCCAAGAAAGAGTCTTGGCTCAGTTTTCGCCAGTGACAGATCTGTTAAGCTGAAGACAAAAATGAAAGATATAACAGAGAGTGAGTGTCGGAGAAATATCAGGCTTAGAGATCAGGTCACCCTCCTTATTTTGAAGAAGAGACTGCCTGGTCAATGTCACAGGCTTCGTTCAGTGTCAGCCTTCTCTTCAGCGCTACCATGCTGGTTATTCACGGCGGGGAGGATACCATCAGCGCGTGGGACCTGGTCCATACCTTCGCCAGCCCCCATATGCTTGGAGGCCATGGCGCTTCTCAAAGAAGCTCCTTCTCCCAAGAAGACCATATAAGGCTGGCTCCTGGACAGTCGCTGTTCACTGCAGGAAATTAAAATCCAGCCGATCACCAGATACGATTGCATCTTCTTTCTTCGGCGCAAGAACAAGGGCACCGTCTGCCACTCGCCCGTAGGGGTCCGGTCATCGCGACTTATCGACGACTGTTTGCGCGGTCCCCAGATTATGACTCCTTCACCTGCGACTGTCTGGCCTAGAGGCAGAGTTTTCCAGCTTGTAAATCAAAGCTCAACAATAAACTCCTCATTATGCGGCTATCTTCACCTGACCCTCGTTTTCTCCACGACGCACACCACTGATTAACATATTCAGCCTCCGTAAACTTTTGTTGTTGGGCGTTCCTTCACAAATCAGACACTGCTGTCACCAGTGGTTTCACGCCGCTACTTCGCCGAACCGAAATCTCGCTTTCACATTCAAACTCTCAGCTCAAAATCGCCAGGCAAAGGCTAAACAGACCGTGTCGTTTCCTCAAAAACATGTCGGCCAGACTTTATGACGGCGGCTCGTAGGAGCGTTATCGCCGATCCTATTAATAATGTTTCCAACAAGATGTCGGTCTTCTACTTGTCGCAGTATGACTGTGCAGCCGTTGTTAGCACTCTTTCGAAGGAATCTGATGCCAGTACCATCTGGCAACTTCCTTTTGTGATCACTGCCTGAGAAGGGTTTAAGCCTTCCGCACCGCCATTGTCGCCGGTTTTATCGAAAGTATTTTTGCGCGCTCAGGCTGACCAATAGCATCCCGCTCTCTTCCGCTTGCCCGTGCATATGAGACCAGTAATCCGCTCACACAAGCCTCTCGAAAGCTTTGAACGACGCGTTGAAATTAGCCAGGCACGTCTCAGCCGCCTCCTGTCGAGAAAACGCCACCCTGTCAGCCCAGTTTCAGGCGCCAGACCTTGTTGTCCACCGAAACCGTCCATGCCGACTCCTCCAGAGTTCTTGCTGAGCTTTCGCCAAAACAGCTATTCGCAAATAGTGGTTGCCTTGAAAATTTCTTCCCTCCTCACACCAAATCTCGTGCTCAGCTCACACTGAGGCTTACTTCAGACAGAACCTCCTCAACATCCAGCCAGCCTCTCTTTATAGCTGGGCATGCCATGCTCATTGTGACAACAGATCCTATCATCAAACAGCACCGACCAGTCTCAGCACAGGCTGTGGCCACCCTCCACAACTCTTCTCCATACCACTCACGGATCTCACTGCGCCACCCAGTTTTCAAAACGGCACCATTCTGAAATCTAGAAGCTCCTGGGCCACAGTTGCGCAGGAATGTTGTCCCTCCTTCAGAATTCTTTCGATTCTCAATCACTTTCTTCCACGTTCAAGCCACTTCATGAAATATTTCAGTCAGGCATGCCTGATTTTGTTCGACTGGAAATATTGTATTTTGTACAAAATATTTATACAGGTTTGTTACAGTTTTGTATAATTAATTTGTTTAAGTATATTTTTACTTTGTCATGTTAATTTTAAGCTCCCACCAGTTCCAATTGTACATTTCTTGTTATTATTGCTAGCAATAGAAGACCAAAGGTCCACCAAACAATTTAATTGCTAGCAATAACAACAAGAAATGTACAATTGGAACTGGTGGGAGCTTAAAATTAACATGACAATGTAAAAATATACTTAAACAAATTAATTATACAAAACTGTAAACATTATAACATAAATGTGTCACTTGTACAAAAATACAGATAACCCGGTCAGGGGACAAGATCAAGGCATGCCTGACTGAAATGACTGTAAGGGGATAACTGAGGCAGTGGAGGAAGAATTGATTAGGAATCAGAAAGGGTTCTAGAGGGAGGGACAACGTTCCTGCCGCAACTGTTGAGAATTTAAGGGCTTCTAAAGATTTCAAATAGTGCCGTTTGAAAACTAAGGGTGACTTCCAACCAGTGTACTTGGTAAGATCCGTGAAATTCATGTAATGGAAGTAGTTAATGGAGGTGGCCACAGCCCTAATATCATGAACTCTTGGGACTGGAGTCAGGATTAGCCTGTTTGATGAAGTATAGGATGTGTTGTCATTAGCAGGCATAGAGATATTACCCCCTTCTCTGATAAAGAGAGGCTCCAGATGAGATGTGAGGACCTGTCTAAATAAGCCCTCAATGTATGAACTGACACAGGGACAGGTCTGAGGGATAGGAGAATTTCTCCAAGGCGAATTACCTATTTTATGGATCTTCATTTTTGGCTAGAATTTAGGGTGAGGAATCAGCAAAACCTCCGATGGAAGGAAGCTTTTCAATATTGTTGGTTTCTAGAGAGTGCAGACAACCTGAGTACCTTAGCACCCGGTTAGGCTGACTAAGAACACCCTTTTTCAACAAGGAAAGGTAAGAAGACTGGGATTGTCGATACCTGAAGCTAATTTAACACGCTATTCAAAAATCAGGAAACCATATGTGGACGGATTACGGCCCAGCAGTACAGGCCTTAGGATGGAAGAAAGTAAGGGATCTGGAGGTCAATTTTGAAACCGCATGCAAATACTTCTCCGTAGTTTCGACTTGACTGTAGTAACAGTACTGAGGTACAAACCCTTCTCAAACAGTGATCTAAAAAGGAGATTGCCAAATTTTGTGTCACATTGTAGTATCAGATTCTTCAAAAAAAGAGTGCTAGCTTTAACTGCTGAGTCGCACTGCCGTAGAGTAGAGACCCGCTTTATCTGCTGATCTCCAAGAACATTGTATTAATAGGATCAACATTAGCATCCCTCTGAGCCGCAAATTTCATAAAGTCCACAAAGCTAGGGCATTTTGAATTTTTGAGGAATCTGACACAGTTTGTACTACCTGTGTCAGTTTTGGACTGGGGATTTGGATGTGGCGAAGTTTCAGTTCCAGCAGAAGTGGAAACCAGTTGCTCTTTGGCCAGTAGGGAGCCACTAGAGCTACTTGACCCTTGAATGTCCTGAGTTTGTGAAGGACCTTTAACAACAAGTTTACCGGAGGGAACAGATAAATCTTCTTCCACCTGTTCCAATCCAATGACATTGCGTCCATGGAGAGCTTGAGGGTCCAGGTTGGGAGCCACATAATGAGGGGAGTTTGCTGTTGAGCTGGTTGCAAAACAAATCTACCTCTAGGCCCGAACTTGGTCGAGGTCCAATTGAAGGAGTCCTGTCTAGGGACCAATTCACTCGAGGGGAGTCGTTTCTATAGAGAACTGGCCATGACATTCCGGACCCCTGCAAGATGAGTGGCAGACAGATGCCACTTGTTCTTGCACGCCAGGGAGAAAAGTGCAATCATTACCTGGTTGATCCGGCTGGATTTTGAACCCCCCCTGTTTATGCAGTGGACTATTGTGGTGCTGTCCAGAACCAGCCTTATATGAATCTTCTTGGGAGGAAGGAGCTTTTTCAAGGTAAGGAAGACTGCCAGGCCCCAGGAACGCTATATGGAACTGGCGGAACATGGTGACCAAGTCCCTGCACTTTTGGTGCTGAGAATATCCTCCCCACTCCGCTTTAGGGAGGCGCCTGTGTGGATAACCAACGCTGGAGGAGGAAATTGCAGGGGAACTGACTTGGACAGGCTCTTGATAGTTGACCAAGGCCGGAGTCTCTTCTTCAAGATGGGAGGAATCAGAGACACCTTGTCTCTGAGCCTGATATTTGCTCGACTCCGCCACACTCCGTTTATATCTTTCAGTTTTGTCTTCAGCAACAGATCTGTCACTGAAGCGAACTGAAGGGAGCCCAAGACTCTTTCTTGGGCCCGTCGAGAGGCTCGTTTGGACTTGAGAAACTGCCTGGTTGCTCTGGCTGGTGCATGGACTTTTTCACCGGCTGACACGGGACCCGATCCAGAAATGACTATTTTCAGCACTGTAAGAGTATGTACTCTTGCCTATTAGTGTTACTGCTTGTGAAGTCTTTTGTTATGTCTTTGTGATGTGTTGTGTTTGTATGATTTTGTGGCGTTTTTTTTTGGGCAAGCAAGTTTATCAGGGTTGCCTGTGTATTAATGCCATTACCGAAAAAAAGACTTTATTCTGCTGTGTTGCTTGTAAGGATCGGCGCTACTCATCCAGTCTCACCTGTAATACCTTAACACCTACTGTCTTTGCCTATTCTGCTGTGTTGCTTGTAAGGATCAGCGCTACTCTTCCAGTCTCACCTGTAACACCTTAACACCTACTGTCTTGCCCCCTGTGATCTTGTCCTCCTTTGCGGTACTACCTGCTGTCTGCAATGTTTTTCCAGCACCAATGATTACCCAAAGGATGGCTTAGTTTTCTGGGTTGCCCTGCTTCACTAACAGATCCTTCTACTCCTTCTATTGAACTGAACTTGCTGTTTGTGTGGTGCCAACAGTTATGACCACTTACGCTCCTTCTGTGCCAGCTCCAGATTATAAAGCTTTTCCAGCATTTCCTGTTTTAGCAGTACTTGCTGTTTGATACCAGCCACAACTCCTCTTCCACTGTTAACCATTCAGGGTGCGCTAGTGCCTCGCTCCCCCTCTTGTTGATGTTTCTGAGCCTTCCCCTGCTGTAGCTGCTATTCCATTTATGTAGCCTCTTCCAGACATGGTCCTTGGTGGACATTATGCAGTCTTCCAGCCTTGTAGACATCCTTCTTCTCAGTTCCAGTAGCCTTTCTTTGCCTTCTTCCAGAACTTGCTACTGTAATTGTCTAGGTAGCAGTACATACCCTACCAAAGAATATCCTAGAGATGCTGACAAGCCTACCATAAACACCATACAGATTCCTATAAAACCAATTAGATGTCCTTCTGCCTTTTAGTCTGCATCAATTCTCATCCAAGTCTGCTGACTGCAGGCCAATCATTGATCTGACTCCAAGACAGGCTCTGACTACCCCATTCCAGGAGAAAAACACAATCACTGTGCACTGTTTCAGAAAGGTCTTATACTTTAACAATTATATTTGGTACCTCTTCTTGCTTCTCAATCCTCCAGTGAGAAAATTCTTGTCAATTGCCATCACTACCAGCTGTCCAAAGAGGAAATGATTTCCTTTGCTGATGATCTCCATGGCATCTGTGACCCTAGGCAGGAATCCATCTTTTCCTGGCACTCCAAAGATGGCCTGTTTCAACCTGGCACAAGGTTTAGTCTTGTTGAATTTTGGATTAAGACAATGATAAGTCCTAGCTCATATGCAACACTCTCTTACAAGCTGCAATGACATTACCTTGAAAGGCTTCCACTGCTGAACTGCAACTGAGAATTCTTTGCAGTCCAATGAACTTAGTCTTGCTCTTGTTAAAGTGCATGGATATATTTGGTTGATGTTTAATTTTAGGATGAGGTTATGGTTTGCAAGGATTACTTACTGCCGATTGCCCACATCCAACACTTTAACTCCTAAACCAAAGGCATTGAAAGTCTACTCCCTCTCAGGATTGTTCTTTCAGGCCTTCATAGATGATCTTAATGGAGAGTATTGCCAGGGGATCCCAGTCTCCTTTACTTTTGATCAATTATGCTGTCCCCTGAGAAAGATACAATGTAAGTTTCTTGGTGACCACCAACTGGCAAGAATGGATTCATGAAAGATTGATTAACATAGGCAGGAAGAGACGTCAGGAGCTTTGTTCATTTCCAAGGCAGGGCTTTTATCCTCCATATTAGAATGATTTGACTAACTTGGCCATGAAGCTGGATGCTTCTTTATTCCTTTGACTGTAAAGGCTTCTGAATTGCAGATCTTCTAATCAACACATATTCCCAGGAAACTCTAAGTGATTTAGTTTAAAGTTGGCCACCAGTGTCATACAGCCATGACAAACCACAGTCCTACAACTTCCAGGTCTCTAGTACATCTCCCAGGAGCAGTTAACCTTCCTCTTTCATCCTAAGTAAACTCTAGCAGTTCAAAATTACTTTAATTCTTCAAGAAAAAACATTTTACTCCTTCCACAAGCCATGCGGATTACCTTTCAGGCATGAAGGGGCTGATGCCCTGCAGACAGCTTTGTTGCCTGATGAAGACTTAGATGAAGTTGACTGTTCATGCACACTCACCTCTCCTCCCACGGTGGAGTTTGTTTCCAGAGATTTTGGAGGTCACAGAAAGAAATAGTTATGAGATTTTGGAGGTCACAGAAAGAAATAGTTATGAGCTATGGGAGGTGGACATGATACATTAAGGTCACCATCTCCTAGTTCTGGAGACAAGTTATTCTAAACCTGATAGATGACAGAATGTACCAGAGTGATTCAGAGAGGTTCACAGTGGAGCTGACAATCAGGAAACAGGAAGCTGAGGAGGAGATAGGATTTCCAGGATACTATATTCATCTTTTTCTGGTTCCAAAGTTATTTAGGGGATGTCACCTAATCATGAACCTCAGTCAAATGAATGAGCTCCTGAAGCAGACTCCCTTCAGAATGGAAACAGAGTCAGTGAGGCAGTTCATTATGAAGAGCAAAATTTCTGCATCGAGGGGACTTGCAGGTGAGGAGTCCTTGGCATGTCCTGATACATCTAGCATTGAGACAGTACTTTTAATGCTGAGAAACATGGTCTTCTTTCAGTTCCATTCTTGTTCCAGACCGCACCAGTGGTAACCTGTGCATTAACTGCCAAAAGACAGCAGAGATATGTAGATAACCAGTTAGTGCAACCCATGCTAGCAACTGAGTCTGTAGATCAACTGAAGGAAAGATGAACTTGGGCCCCTCCTGGTACACAATGTCTCTAGGAATGGAGAGTTACAATCTGGTGGTATTGGTTCATCTCTTTCAGAAGACAGGTTCTTCTTGAAACTGCCTGTGGTGATTTGTTTTGATGGCAATTCAGTAATCCAATCAAACTGGTTGTCTCGTTGGGTCATCTGTCCTCTCACTGGAGAAGCTGGTTCCTAAAACTCTCCCCTGTCATACCATTTATGGTGTTAGTCAGTCAGTTCTCCCCTGTGACTCCTTCCAGAACTCATCTAAGGATAGGTGACCCTTGGTTCCTGGACCAGAAACCATCCCACAGATGCCTTGATAGTTGGGAGGATCTCACCTATTCTGCCAGCTGGCTAGAGACCTGTGGTCAGAAGCAGGCAGAACAGCCCATCAGCCACCTTGAACTAGCAAAGTAATTCTGTCATTTGCTGACTTTGGCAGAAAGCAAGGTTGTAAGTGAGGTAGACACCTAATTCTCAGTTTCCCTACCCAGGAACAAAGGGGAAACAAGTTTTGAACTGTTATATCAGAGTGGTAGTGAATGTCTAGCCAGAGGTGCCTCAGTCATGAACACGGATAGTAGAATGTTGTTACAGACAGGCTCAGCAGAGGAAAGCAGCTTGTTTATTCAGTTGTTACTGGATCCTAAAGTCTGCAAGGTTCTCTAGTGGCTATGGGTATGCCCCTAATTTATCTCTGTAACAAATCTGAACCACAAATTCTATGTGTATTGCTTGAGTCAACTTAATCCAGCTGCCTGGAGACTGACACTAGGCTTTGATAATTAGGACAGTCTCAACACTTGCTTTCCTTCTGAATTAGAGAGTTATAGCTGCTGCAGCCATTGCCTGTGTCTGTTGACCTCAACCATCAGGCTGTACAATCACCGTGGGGTATATTTTTAATTTGTGATAAGAGCCATAAATCCACCTGTGCCTCTATTCCCGTACTTCTACTCATTCCCTGGCACCTCCAGAATAAAGTTGTCAGTGTCTACAGTTTAGGGTTATAGGTCAGCTCTCTCTGTCAGGTTGTAAGCTTCTAAGCTTCGGGACAGTGAGGTGACTGCTTCAAGGAATCCCAGAAGACTTTGCCATTACACTGAGAATTCTCCCTTCTAAGACCATTGGGTGGCTGAAATGGGACCATTCCATAGTCCTTACAGCCACTGGTGGACTCCTTATAAATTGCTGCAAGTTTCATTAGTGCACCTTCAGATTCACGCTGCTTTCTGTTGCTGTTTGTATCCTCAAGACATGCAAGTTACATGCTCTTATGGCACCATCAGCCATGTCAGGGGTTGCTCTTCAATAATTATTGTTTGCTCCAGATTTCATTGCCAAGACCCAGAAGCTGGTACTGACAGTATCTTAGCATCTTTTGGCTCTCCAACCTTTACCTACACACGCAGTAGATGGCTTGATTTGCCTGGTGAGAGTCATTTACATTACATAAAGAGTGCTCAGGCACTAAAGAGAGAATTGCAGTTCTTACTTATCTAGACAGAGGGGAAAATGTTTCCTATAAAGAAGAGGGGCTGGTCATGTGTGTGTGATATGATGAGGTAGCCCTATCAGCCTCTTTTGACAAGGGATAATAAGATTTTGGCCATAATGAATGCAGGGACAGTGGAGGTATTAATTGAATTCTGCCACTTTTCACCCAATTCAAGTTTAACACAAAATTACAGGTATTTTATTGGTAATTTAGTCTTGATTAGGAAGCTTGACATAGGATGCTGCATCATCTAGTCTCAACTGCCTTTGACTGCTCACACATCTTGTAGAGGCAGATCAGCACTGGTACTGCTTAGTTTGGACATCTGTTGAACAGGAGAGTAGTGCTACAAACCATCTGCCTTGTTCCCCAAGCATGAATGTCTCATAGCACCCTGAGAACCTTTGGACATGCGTTTCTACCTGATCTGTTCCTAGTGATCCATTGATCTCATCTGTTTTGTTTTGGGAGCTGAGCTGCACAACCTCTTGCCTAAATTCATACTGACATTTAGTTTGAATAAGTACTGCTAACATGAAATGTATTTTCCATGAAACCAATCTACTATATCTGAACTGTCCACCTCCTATCCCCTTTGTTCCTTGATGTGTCATGTGTACCTATATGATAAATGAGTTGCAGTTACTGCCAACCAGTGGTTCTTATGTATGTATGCTCATCTTCAAGAATTCAGAATTGGCATGTCTTGGGAATTGGCATCATAATTTGGCCTCCCATATGACTGATGGGTTTTAAAAATTTTGGTAATACTGAAATGCATGGAAAGATGAAATGAAAATGTCCAGTATGGCTGCAATCTTGTTGATCTTACTGATGTAGGGTCTCTAAATTCCTGTAAGGTACTCATGCAGTCAGACCACTTCCTTGTTACCTCCTATATCTTCAGTTTCTTAGGTAAATCAGAGGTATCGGAGGATGAAACTTTAGGTTCCCATATCTTGCTGGCACTTCCTCCTAGTGAATCATGCCACTGAGATCCTTAGCCTTCAAGAAAATATTATTGTATGATCAAAGCTTTCCAAATTTTATACAAAACATAATTTAGATTCTCTAATTCCTTTTTCAAATTAATTTAGACGTTTGGAACTCTCCTTCATCAAATGTGTACGTATTCCAACTGTCCTTATTCTATCTTGCTTTCTCTCTTAAACATGATTACATACATAATTATGCCATGTTTGTAACTTTACATTTGTTCTCCTTGATTGAAGCATCTTATAGTTTATATTACCATCTGTATTGTGTTTTACAAATTATTAGAGGAATATGGAAGTTACTTATAATACTGAAACTCAGCAAAACTGGTATTGGTGTATGTGATGCTGTTGCTTATATATTTTCTGTTCTGAAAACTAGTATTGTGTGTGTGTGTGTGTGTGTGTGTGTGTGTGTGTGTGTGTGTGTGTGTGTGTGTTTGTTTGTTTGTTTGTTTGTGTAATTCTTGCTCATGAATTTGTTTGTAATGGTGTTGCTCATAAAATTGGTCCACGTATGTAACAGAATCTTAGTTGTAATACGCATTCAATCAGATCTCTACTTAAACAGTCATACATATCCAAGCTGCAATACCAGATTCAGTCTCTCTCAATTTCTCTCTCTCTCTCTCTCTCTCTCTCTCTCTCTCTCTCTCTATATATATATATATATATATATATATATATATATATATATATATATTATATATATATATATATATATATATATATATATATATATTAAGTGCATTTTGTGGTCCTAAGTTGTTAAACGTGCAGATCTTACTGAAACCATATCAATAAAGTATGATTAGCATATATATATATAATATATATATATATTATATATATATATATATATATATATATATATATATATATATATATATATATATATATATATATATTATATATATATATACACACACACATATATATAATATATATTTTATATGTATATATATTTTGAACATACATACTGTAGCTAGCTTTATAATCCCTAATGATTTTACCAGCTGAAAGAATGAAAAAGTTTATTAGGAGGGAAGTTCCAGGAGTCATGAGTGTTGACAACATTCCTGATAAAACCTACCAGTCCCTACCAGACTGAGGTCTTGAGAATATCATCATTCTGTACACAACAGGTATTAAAGGGAAGTATTGAACATGCATCATTATCCTGAATAGGAGAAAGAACATCACTCATGTCCTCTCTTTCCTTCTTGTTACATTGGATGTTTTCAGGGGAACCCTTGAACAATACAGCTCTTAGCTCATGAAGCTCTCTGCACACCACAGATGGTATGTCATCTGGATTCTGGATCTATCTGTATATAATCATGGGAGCAAAGTGTGTCATCATTTGAATTTTGCAAGGGAGAATGAGTAGTTTACTGTGAAATCTAGGCTAACACAAGAGTGTTTTATGTCTCACTGGCTGATTAATACCTTTATGGACAGAATGACAGGGATAGTCCAGAGACTGAAGGAACTGAAAGAATCTGAAAGTGTATGCAAGAAGAGTAACTTCAGAATGAATGGATGATGGAAGAATGGATGATTTCCAAACTTGGATGATGGTGGGAGGAGAAAGTTACAATAATGACAACTGCATTTCATTAAGCAATGAAGCAACACAGCAGGAATTCTGTTGACAATATGTTTTCTCCTCTTCTGACTCATTGACACAAGTCCTCCATCTGATGAGTCTCAGATGAAGGCGTGAGTGATTCAGAATAACAAGAACAACGTCCATCTCTTCTTCTGTCAAGTTGCTTGAACGAGGAAGAAGCAGCAGCGAAGGTCTTTATGAGTCATTGCCTGGCTGAGGTGTGACAAGGGGCATCACGTCTGATCTGGATTCCCAGTGACAAGGAGATAAGGCCACTATTAGGGACAAGGCCCTATGCCAGCTGCTGGTGGGCACACAGATATAAAGCTGGGTTCCCTCAACAGGCGATCAGTTCCCTTGCAAGTGATACATTGGTCATCGTCGGCTGCTTCCAGTAGTGGGTTGAAAAAGACTCCTGAGGATTGCATTACCCACCCTGAGAATCTTTTTCCTTCCTTCCTGTGGATTCTCAGTTATAGAGACAGAATCAGCACAGTCACAATGGTAAGAGATTCTGGATCATCTTTTCATCACCCACAAAGACTCTTCTTATCACCTGCTTCTTTGAAGGGGTCCATCTGGCCCCTCTGGTGAGTCACAAAGTCTCATCAGCCCGCACTCGAATGTTTTTTACTACAGTCATCCCACACATTCCCTGTACTCCACTAAACTGCAATTTATGTACATGGCATTCAATTGAAGGGATCCATCCAAAATGAATCACGTACCAAAATGTAGCCTTGCAATAAACAATCGTAATCAAGTAGCTGATTAGGACACAAGTCTGATAAGAGGATGTGTCACTTGGTGAGCAAATGCCTTCATGATAAGTTCGCCTCTTACAAACAGAGATATGCAAAAAAATCTATCTATGTATCCATAGGCATAGGAAGAGGGTGCAGGACATTGTGCCCCACATTAGTAATGAAAATATGTGCCTCCCACTTTTTAAAAGTGACCAGTAGATATATACATACATATATATATATATATATATATATATATATATATATATATATATATATATATATATATATATATATATATATATATATATATATATATATGTATATATTGTTAGAAATCAAAGTTGACAATAACATAATAATTCATGAAGACTTTGTTGGAGTAATCAATATTCCCAATGTAACCAGTGAAACCCTATGGACTGCCTTGAAAGGTGTACTAGTACGTCTTGCACTACCATTAGAATACTGCTGTGGACAAGGTATGACGGGGCTGCAAATATACAGGGAAGAATTAAAGGGCTTGCAACTAGGATAATAAAGGGAAACCCTTTAGTTCTGAAAGTGCACGGTTTGGCACATTCTCTCAACTTGTGCCTCCAAGATGTCACTTGAAAGTGTCTAGAAATCAGAGTTGCTCTTGATATGGCGGATGAAATCTTACAGGTCATAAAGCTTCCCCCCAAGAGAGAAGGTCTCTTCGAATCGAAGCAAGAAAGTGCTGACTCAGGTGTTTCTGGAAATCTCAAGCTTCTATGTCCAACCAGATGGACTGTCCGTGCTGAGTCACTTAATTCCATCCTTGAAAACTACCAAGTCCTTCTGGAAACTCTTTTAAGAAATCAGCACCACTACCAGTGATGAACACTCCCATCGAGCTGGTGGACAGATGGCTAAAATGGAGAAGTTTTCAACATTCTTTGGTCTGAAATTGGGACATTTGGTCTTTGCAGCCTCTGAGACACTATCGATAAATCTCCAAGATATAAAGATCTCATTTCATGATGCCCCCAAAGCTGTAGAGCTTGCCAGAAAGTACTATGCTGATCTTCAGAGTGATGAGAAGTTCAGCACTTTCTTCACAGATGTTCAAATGACAGCAAGATTCATAGGGGAAATAGAGGAACCAAAGTTCCCAAGATGGAGACATGTACATTGATGGTGCAGCAGAACATTTCCCGTCAGATGTTGAGGAATATTATTGCACTCAGTACTATGAAGCACTAGACTTGATAAACAACGAACTCATTGATCGATTTCAGAGTGCCAGCTACAACATTCTTCATGAAATGGAAACTATGATGATAACATCAACTAATGGAGGTCCAGCAGAAATACCAGTCACTGACCATGCACTCCAAAGACACTAACTTGAAGAAACTTTATCATGAACTGGCCATGCTGAAAAACCCTGTGCAAAGTTGGAGAAATTGGTGGTCCTAGTAAGGTGACTATTATATCTACAGTTATTGATGCATTTCAGTCACTGGAAAATAATCCTGTTGCTGCTGCTGCTATGGTCTCTGAACTTGATAAACTTATAAAGATTTACCTGACTGTTCCAGTAACCACAGCCACGTCAGAAAGGGGTTTCTCACCTCTTCGTAGGATCAAAACTTATCTTCGCTCCACTGTGTCAAAATAGACTAAGTAACGTCTTACTCCTACATGCCCATAAAGGGTTAACAGATGACCTAAATGCAAAACAGGTTGTCATAGATTTTATCAAAATGAACAATACTAGACTTCAGTTCTTTGAACAGTTCACTTAGATTAATCCTTAGCTCTACATATATGAAAGTTATTTTGGTCAATGATGATCATTGCTGAAACAACTTAAGAGATATTGCATATATCATTGTATTAGGACAACCCATTAATAATTATACTTGCTGCGGCAGATATTGTCTTTTCTTCTTAATCATGCATTTACTTTCTATATCTTGATAACTTTATCTTGACCCTTGCCCGAAGCTCATTTCAGACCTGCTATCTATCTATCTATCTATCTTTATATCCATTTGTATATATAAATATGCAGCTTTGTAACTATTGTTATCATTATTATTCGTGATGTTGTTATTATTATTAAAATATCAATGTGAATAACTAGGTCTGAAATGAGCTTCAATAATAAGAATTTGACCTCCAAGCTTGTTTTATCTAATTGTGTGTAGAAGTATGTGAGAAAGTGTGTTTGTGTGTGTGTGTGTGTGTGTGTGTGTGTGTGTGTGTGCAGTGACGTTCGGGAGATAAGACAGACAGACAGACAGGTAAGGAGGGCAGCAATTACGATAAAGATTACGATTGAATGAAAGGAGTGGACACGACAATGGACGATTCCTGTGAGACCTCACAAGAAGAAGAGCTGATGAGGTCATTGGTGCTGCTTCCTGGCTGAAGGGAAATAGGACTCTCTCTCTCTCTCTCTCTCTCTCTCTCTCTCTCTCTCTCTCTCTCTCTCTCTATCAGTGACTCACTTGGGAGGAGCACAAGTGGCTCGGACGCCCCACGCAGACCTTATCAGGGAGAGAGAGAGAGAGAGAGAGAGAGAGAGAGAGAGAGAGAGAGAGAGAGAGGAGGGTGTTGGAGATAAGGAGCCTCACTGGCAAGGTCTCCTTATCTGCCCTGTTATTTGTCTCTTCTTTCTTCAAGAAGGAAGAAGCGACAAATAACAGGATTTGTTCATGGCCGTCCACTGAGATAGGTGGAGAGACAGAGAAACAGACCTGTAAAACCCTCCTACGATCATATTCTCCTTGTAACAAATCACAGAGGTGTTGTTGTAACAAATCACAGGGAGAGGTGTGCCCCGAGAGTTTGCAATCATGTCCTCTTCTTGACAGTTTTAGGTCGATGTCATGGTTTTTACAACATTCCCAGAGAGAGAGAGAGAGAGAGAGAGAGAGAGAGAGAGAGAGAGAGAGAGAGAGAGAGAGAGAGTGAAGGTCGAGCTTTCTAAAAAGAAAGATAAGGAGAAGGTCATTTGTTGTGCCCTGGGAGAGTTTGGTACATGATATAAAGTTTGCTTTCACTGGGAGAAAGTCCATGGCTTAATGTCCTCTTCTTGACAGTTTGGAAAGTGCCAGGTGGGGTCATAGGGTCTCACTAGATGACATAAAAGTTCAGTGACAGGATGATGAAGTGAGGGAGAGAAGAAGAAGAAAGAGAGAGAGAGGAGAGAGAGAGAGAGAGAGAGAGAGAGAGAGAGAGGAGAATGTGATAAAAGAGGGGAGAAAGGTGAAGGAGAACTTTGGGAGAACAAGAAGAAGTGACTCAACAAGGAGGTCAGTGCAGAGAGAAAGGTGAAAGAGCAAATGGAGTCATCATAAAAGAGGCAAAAGGGCAAATGCTGTCTGAAGGGAAAGAAGTCCTGGGCTGAAGGAGTGATCATTTTGAAGCTCTGTTGATTGAAGGAGACAGAAGAGGGCCAGAGTTCAATGATACAGGAGTGTGAGGGGTTGAGGTCATTTGGAGAATGCTTGTGGAAGTGGCTGTTGAGGATGTAAGGAGGGAAATCAAGAGGCTGAAGAATGGGATTACAAATGAGGTGGTGTATAAGAATGGTGAAAGAGTGATTTAGTAGTTGACCATGATGCATAAGGTATGTCTGGAGAAGGGAAAGGTCCAAGAAGAATGCTGCAGCACTGTGGTGTGATTCTTACCTCAAAAGTCTGTGCTGACACAAAGCTAAAGAGAGAGAGAGAGGGTCCACCTTCCCTTGGTGGAGAAAGACGACAAAAATTTTAGGGAAAATAGAGAAATAAGTTTGGGATGTGTGATGTGGTGGACGGGTGGGTGTTTCGATGCTCTGTGGAAGGTGTGTCTCCTTCACTTCAAGGGAACACTGGCTGAAAAAGTACCTGTAGGAAAGAGAGAGTAGAGGAGGAAGAGATCTAGAAGACAGATAAGCACTTGTCACTCAGTAGAAGATTTTCCCTTGATTTTCATCCTGCCAGTGAAGAGAGCACAGAGGAAGGTATAAGTATCAGCATATAATGGCTATTATTTAAAAATGGGTAGATAAGGACAATATATTTATTTAATCCATGAGATGAAGAAATAATAATACAGTTATGATTAAACACAAGTATTGAATTCATCTGACTAAGAAACCCTGTAAGCTGAGTATTGCAGACAAACCCAAGACCTTTCTCTCTGATACCAAAATCACCACCAATTACTGAAGCCTAAAATATCATCCTGTATCAGCCGCAAAGTCTTGGCACAACTGTGCATGTCCCATGGTGAAATCGTGTCTCCTAGATCCTTCTTCTCAAAGTCTGTTATGCAATTCCATTCGTTCCTACATCTGTCACATCACAACACCAGCGTCATGACGTTTCTGGAAGTTTCATTCCAGTTTAGCATCTTATTCTATCACTGTTTTGTCATAGCATGAGAACTGGTTTAGTCATATCAGTATGTCAGAAAATGGGAAATGCATTATTTCTGTCAAGAAGTCAGTTAATTCATCTTTTTTGAAAACAAAATGTCGGTTTTCTTTTGTAGTTTTAATGTGATTTTGACGGATTTGACTTTCACTTCAACCTGGTCGCTTCCACTAGTGATGAAGGACCATCTCTGTATGGTCAGGTTGGGTGGCGGTTCAGTAGATGTAAAACCCCCAACCCACTCCAGCTGAGACCTGGCACCTTAGGTTAGGTTAGGTTAGGTTACTGTGTGTCTCTGTGTTTCACAATGATTTTCTCTGTGGTTGTGTGTGATAGTTCAATAGAAGTCAAATTCCTCAAAATCACACCAGTCATCAAAAAGTATACAAACAAAATGGAGTGTTTGTAAGGGTTTCGTTGCACTACTGATGAGCCTTCGGTGTAGGAGGATGATAATAAAGAGCTAATAATAATATTGTGGAAGTTTCCTGAACAAGGGTTTCATCCACAATAGATCTTTTTGTACTTTATTTCTATGTCACTTGGCAATTTAATTAACCTCTTCTTCTTCATCTTCACGTCTGTGGAAATTGCTGTTGATGCAACCAGTAATACAGTAATATTAAAATAAGGATAATAATTTTTATTATTATTATTTTTTGGGGGGCGTCTATCATAGTTATCCTATCTGACTGGGAGGTTTTTATAGTGTGGGGTTCTGGGTTGCACCCTCCCTCCTTAGGAGTCCATCACTTTTCTCACTATGTGTGCTGTTTCTAGTAGCACACTCTCCTGCATGAGTCCTGGAGCTACTTTGGCATCTAGTTTTTCCAGATTCCTTTTCAAGGATCTTGGGATTGTGCCTAGTGTTCCTATGATTATGGGTACAATTTCCACTGGCGTATCCCATATCCTTCTTATCTCGATTTTCAGGTCTTGATACTTATCCATTTTTTCTCTTTCTTTCTCATCTACTTTGGTGTCCCATGGTATTGCAACATCAGTGAGTGATACTTTCGTCTTGATTTTGTCTATCAACGTCACGTTTGGTCTACTGGCATGTATCACCCTATCCATTCTGATACCATAGTCCCAGAGGATCTTTGCCTGATTGTTTTCTACCACTCCCTCAGGTTGGTATTCGTACCACTTATAACTGCAAGCTAGCTGGTGTTTCTTGCACAGTCTCCAGTGGAGGGCTTTTGCTACTGAATCGTGCCTCTTTTTGTACTGGTTCTGTGCAGGCACCAAACATTTGCTTGCTATGTGGTTTATGGTCTTTTCTTTCATATTGCACTTCCTGCATATGGGTGAGATGTTATTTTCATCTATTGTTCTTTGAACATATCTGGTTCTTAGGGCCTGATCTTGTGTCACTGTTAGCATTCCTTGTGTTTCCTTCTGGAGTTCTTCCCTTTGTAGCCATTGCCATGTTTCATTGCTGGCCAGTTCTTTATCTGGTCTATGCTACAGAGTTCAGCCTTCATCCACTCCATTACTCCTGCACTGTATCTAATTACCAGTGCTGCCCACTTGTTTATGGCTTTCGTCATGTTTCCAGCGTTGAGTTTTGACTTGAGTATCGCCTTAAGTCTCTGCATATATTCTTTCCTGATCGTGTCCTTCATCTCTTGGTGTTTTATATCCTCTCCTATTATTCCCAGGTAACTGTATCCTGTCTCATCTATGTGTTTAATGCTATTCCCATCTGGTAACTTTATCCCTTCGGTCCTTGTTACTTTGCCTTTTTGTATGTTGACCAAGGCACATTTTTCTATCCCAGACGCCATCCTGATGTCCAAAGATACAATCCTTACAGTCTGGATTAGGGTATCTATTTCCTTGATGCTCTTACCATACAACTTTGTGTTGGTACCCAGCATCCATCTTCTGCAGTACTTTTGTCATAGGAATCATGGCTACTGTGAAGAGCAGTGGGGACAGTGAGTCGCATTGAAAGATCCCTCTCCTGATGTTAACCTCAGCTAGTCTTATCCCAGAGCTTGTAAGTACTGTGTTCCAGTTGCACATTGTATTTTTTAGGAAGCTGATGGTGTTTTCCTCTGCCCCATAGATTTTCAGTATCATGTCGAAGGCTTTCTTGTAGTCAATCCATGCCATTAGAATGATCCATGCCATTATTATTATTATTCTAACGAATATCCTACTCCTTTCCTTGACAGCTTGAGTCCTTGATGCAAGGGTCCCCTTTCCCTTCTCCTTCTTCCCTTCCAAGGGCGTTCCTGGATCTGGCATATGAATCCACCCACCTGGGGAGGATCATCATCAGAGTAACAGAGGGCTTAAATGGTCTCAACTTCCTGTACATGTGCGCAGGAGGAATGGGACCCTCTTACGCCAACTCTCAGGTCTTAGACGTAGGGAATAAGGGTGGGGCAGGCGAATGGATACGAATGGGCGCGTATGTGCCCCATGGAGGAGGAGGAGGAGGAGGCGGCACATCAACTCGAGCAGTGTTGTCATCGAGGGAGGATTGGGAGAGGGAGAGTCAGAGGAAGGAGGCCTATGAAGAGAAGCCATATGAGGTGGGAGATGTGAGGGGATCCATCTCATACGAAGGAGCTTCTCAGTTTGTGATCATCACCAGGGATCATCCCAGTTTGGGACCCAGAGATTGCTTCGGGAAGTTGGAGAAAGGGCTCGATGTCCTCAGAGACGCCATCTTGAAGTATCCAGACTTTACACAGGTCAGGGTGGCCCAGTGTGGCCTCATTCTGTGATTTTTTTTTTCCCACCAGATCGAATAAATTTTGAGTTTGATTTCAACTCTCATAATCATTCTAAAATAAAGATGTTCTGAGTGCTACATGTGTTTCATTTTATTTAATTATTATTATTATTATTATTATTATTATTATTATTATTATTATTATTATTATTATTATTATTAACATATATTGCGCGTCATCTATGTTGTATATCATATCTTTGAATCAGTTTTGAACACTCAATAAAGAAGAAGAAGCGCCCACTTCTCCATGCTTGTAAACACTGACCAGTGTCTCACTTAATTAATGGAACCTTTTCCTCCTCCTCCTCCTCCTCCTCCTCCTCCTACGGAGCGCATTTGATTGACTGTCGTTAAAAGGATCAAATATGAATTGATGTCATTCAATGAAAAGTTTTATGAAATAACTTTCATTCACAGACTATAACGGCGATGGATACGAATAATTTCAAGCTTATGATAATATTTCCAGTGGGAAAGGTACAAGAAACATGTATAAGACAGAAATTGTATTCCATGAATTGTCTAAACTTTTCCAGTATGGATATTGCTCTTTTAAAGGCGGGAAACTCCAACTGTAAACAAATCTCCCTCAATGTGGATCAAGACATCCTAAGGGCTGAAACTGCCGTCTTTCACAATCTGGAAGGCGTCGAGTTGAAAGCTGCAAATACAGTGACGAACTGTCTTTTTATATCTTTTCTAAATGTAGTTAGTGATCCGTTATTCATGCCATGAATCATGAAAAATAATGTAAAAATAATCTGTTGATACTACGCTCCTTTATTAAGCTGCGTGAGATTTTAAAAGTTGCCCTGCATTTTATTCTGTTTGAGAGAGTTTCGGTACTTTTATAACACGCATGAGATGTATGCATGAACACTCTGAATGAAGACCAGAATAATAGCTACATGGTTTTGCTAAACTTCTTTCAATTCGTACCTACTCTACATAACTGAACAGCTGTTTGGTGTTTATTACACACATATATGGCAATTTGAAAAAACTCTGGGGGTTTCTGAAATTCGGACAAATTTGGTGTTGCCCCCCCAAATAAATCCCACCTCCTACGCCTATGGAACCCGGTATACGACAATCAGTCACACACACATGCAGGCGCAAGCACGCACACATAGCAGACGCACGCACACAACCATTGAAGCTCATCAGACCTTCACTTTGAATCCGAGACTCACAAGCCGCCACCTCATGCGCGGCTCTCCTTCTGACGTTGCGTTGGCGGGAAACTCACAGCTCTCTCACTCTCTCTCTCTCTCATGAGTCTTTCCCCTTTCTCGCTTAAGTTTTATAATTAAAAAAACACTTGCCCTGCCTACCTTATATACTATATCATGATATTATTTGTCCCTATCACAGGCAATGAAATAACTGACTGGTTACTGAAGGACCACCCAGAACCGGCGTGGGCAAGAAACCATTTTTATTTCTGAGAAGTCAATCGAGCAGCATTTTTTTTTTCTACGGTAAACACTGTGTTAGAGGCAAAAGGAAACCAGTGGGACACTCAAGTGCTTTAATACACGTCCAATCAGTACAGAGGTGTGACTGCAAGTAAGGTGCAGGTGTGCGGGAAACATTGGCGCCAATTCCACCCTCCTCCTGACAACATACATCACATACAATCAACCATCCTACATTCCCCCCCTAAAATTATGGCATGGCATAATATTAAATGAAAATAATAATAAGTAAATATGTATTAAATACATATATATAGACAAAGGAAACTGTAAAAGGAAAATCCCCATAGGACAAAAGTAATGGTTAACACTGAGTGTCACAACATACAAGGACATGCATGGCAACAATATATAGTACATGCATAAAATGTGTTTGCACAACAGAATTTCTACCCAATTCGGCTTACCGAAAACAAAAGATAACATGAGCATGAGGGACAACAAAATGTAACTGTACAAGGTGACGCAAGCACAAGCATGGGTTAACGTTCAATATCACCCATGACATACTCGCCCATCCACGAGGGTTGCACTGTGTGCCTTTTTGGACGAGGTGGAGCGGGTTGCAGGCGTGGGGGAATGGCTGAGGACGTTGGGAGCTGCCGTTTTAACACTTTCAGGTGCTTCCTGTTTCTAAGTGACACCCGACCGCTTCCATCCAGCCTAATGAGATACTGTCGGTGGCCCTTAGACTCCACTACCAACCCAGACTGGTCCCAGGTTTTGGTTACAGGATCCTGCACTCTTACCCTGCAGCCTACAACCAGGGGTAGAAGCTCCCTGGTACCAGTAGGTGGTGGGGTCTCCTACTGGGACTCTGCCATTCGTAGCTCCCTCCGCTGAATTATCTCATCCCAGTGTCTCTCCACCTTGTAATGCTGTCTGGGTATTGGCACTCCATCTCTGAGCTGCCTGCCGATAGCGAGCTGTGCTGGGGACTTGTCAAACCCCTTAGGGGGTGTATTGAGGTACTGAAGAATTGCCAGGGATGCCTTGTTGCAATTGAGGCTGCCTCCTTTGCCTATGTTAGACCTGATGATCCTCTTGGCAGTCTTGACTGCTGCTTCGGCCCTTCAAAATTTAGACTGGGGTAATGGGCTGATGACAGGCATCGTAACCCCCTTTTTCTGAAGAATGATGTGGTCTCTTCACTAATGAGGTTTGTGCCCCCATCTGTCGAGATTAGCTCTGGTGCTCCCCATCTTGTGAAGTATGTCCTCAAGACTGATATAATTCTTGATGATGTTGTGCCATGTGAGAAGTAACCACTTCCAGCCACCCGGTGAGCCTGTCTGCATAGGCCATGTACATAAGGCCCTCCAACTGTAGCATGTCCACCACTGTCGACTGGAATGGGTATTCTGGGGTGGTGTGAGTACTAATGGTTCAGCAGGTTGTGATGGAGCATGTACATCACAAGAGGCACATCCATCCCTGTGGCTCCGCAGGTCGCCTTCCATCCCTGGCCAGTAAACCGATTGTCTAGCCTTGGAGCATGGAGTCCTACCCCTGATGTCCTGCATGAAGGCCTGTAATGACTTGACGGAGAAGTTCCTCTGGGATGAGCAGAAGTGGGCATCCTTGTTTGTAAGTGTAGACTATCAGGTCTTCTACCATAGATAACCTGTCCCTAACTGAGTAAAACTGACATAGGCAGGCCACCTCCTGTGCCTTCTGCGGGCGCCAGTCATTTACTGCAACTTTAGCTGCCAGCAGCTGGTACACAGGATCTTTAGAGGCTGCTTCTTTGACCTCTCCTCATCCAGTATGAGGCATTCTTGCTCAAGGGCGGTGGCCGAAGCAGCGACAAGGGCGGCAGTCATATCCTCTTCAAGTTCAGAATCTTTGTCATCTGGTTCGCAATGGAGAGCAGGGAAGCGTGATAAGAAGTCAGCAGCGCAATTCCTCTTTCCTGGCAAGTATCTTACCTGGAACCTGTATTGTAGGGTCTTCTTGAGACGGAAGAGTCTTGGGTTTAGTATATCCTTCAGCTCTCTATCACCCAGGAGCTTGACCAGCGGGCGGTGATCAGTCACGATCAGTAAGTTGGGGCAGCCCAACAGGAGTAGCCTGGCCTTCTTGAGACACCATGTGACAGCTAAGGCTTCTCCTCAACAGCAGCATACCCAGCTTCAGCCTGCGACAAACGGCGGCTCCCACATAAGGCACGCACGCCAACCACCCTTGCAGCAAAATGGGGCATCAGCTGAGGCACAAGCACAGTACTGCTGCAGGATGACAAACCCAATCCCATCCCCACTCCAATCTGTTAGGGCCACTGTAGGTTGGGATTTGTCATAGTATACCAGCCCATCCTTGGCCAGCATATGGCCTCCTGTGCTTGGCAGAATCTCTCTTGTAGGTTGCTATCCCAATACACATTCTTGCTTGTAGACTTCTTCAGGAGGTCTCTAAAGGGTTCCATCAGCGGGGCAGTGGCGAGGAAGGATGCCAACTGGTTGACAAAGCCATACCATGACCTGATGTCAGTGACAGAGGGGTTGTCTGGCATAGGGAATCTCTGTATGGTAGCTAGACTCTCCTCTGTGGGCCTGTAGGAATCCCATCCCAGCTGGAATCCGACGAAGTTCACTTCTCTTCGGCAGAAACTGAATTTCTCTGGCTTGAGGGTTATGCCCTTTTTGGCACACGTGTCCAAGAAATTATAGGTGTGCCAGAAGGCCTCCTCGACGCTGTTGTCATACAGAAGAGTATCATCCACACATTTGTGTTTTTGGGGGATGTACTTGATGGCGTCATCAAACCTCTTGGTGTAGGCATCTGAAGCTGAACAATGTCCCATGGATGTTCTTCTGTACCGGTAACACCCCAGGGTGTGATAAAGGTTGAGAGTCTGCGGCTCTCTTCATCTAACTCCACCTGGTGGAAGCCCCAATGCGCATCTGCCACTGTCTTGAAGGAAATGTAAAGGCACCCCAGAGATCATGTCGAAAGGAGCAGGGGTGTGATGCGTCTCTCTCCTGCAGGAGGCATTAAGGCATTGAAAGTCCACAGTCTTTGCGGGCTGACCTGACTTCTTGGCAACAATGACCATCCTCGCACACCACTCTGTTGCTTCACCAGTAGGTACCTCCTCAATGATGCCCTTCTTGATGTCCTGGTCCAACTGCTTCTTCACTTCTGACTCCCAATGCTTCGGCACTGATGCTGGGGTGGTGGCATGCATAGGGGTTGCACCCCGGCAGTAGATGAATATGGTGCGGCTTGCCCTCCATGACTGGGAGGGGCCTCTCTGTATTGAAAGTTGATGATGAAAAATGGCGCAAGAGCCACTTCTCCAACTTTGGGACGTTCTCCTCCACTGGTGGAAAGGGCATGGATGAGGGCTTAGGCAGGGATGGCCCAATGGGTGTGGGGACCTCATGCTCAAGTGCGAGGCTTGCTGACACTGGTAGGTGGTGGGAAAGGACTGGGGCATGAGGCCAAGGTCCAGCCACAAGCAGCCAATGAAAGGAAGAATGACCTTGCAGACTTGATGAAATACACTTCTTGGATGGTTGTCCTGGCAATCGCTGAATGCGAAGAGGGGCAGTCCCCATACACTCCAATCAAACATTGGCAACATCACGTAGGCCCCCTGCAAGTTTTGTGAAAGGGCAGGTCTTTCAATGAGGGTCGACAGCAAGGTGGGGCCTGCAACACACACTTGGGCCCCCGTGTCTACCACAGCCCGTACAGGCTTGTGACCCTTAGGCCTAGGCCCATGCACTGATGAGGACACTATCACTTGTATAGTAGGCTGCACACTGGGTTGTACCCCAGCGGTGACTGATCCCAGTGTTACTGACAAAGCAGGGGCATCACTCACCATCTTCTTCTTGCTCCTACAGAACCGTTTCAAGTGGCCAATTTTTTGACAGCCATGACAAACACTATTTCTCGCCGGACACAAGACCTTCCTTGGCTCATGCTGCACTCCACAGTTCCCACACATATGAGCACTGATGGAAACTGAGGACCTCTCACCACTCTTCACCGCTGCACACTCTTGATGCCATGTGTCATGCTGGGGCATGGAAGCATCTTTGCGGACTGCCTCATATGTCACACACACTGCCCTTAAGGCATCTACACTACAAATGGAATCACACGACCTATAGAGGTCTCTTTTCAATATCTCATCCCTTAGACCTACCATAAGCTTCCTAATAAGCATATATTCGGACATATCGCTATGACATTTCTTAGGACACTGGAAGCCACAATCCATGGCTTTTGAGAGCACTTTGCAAAATATTCACTAATTGACTCCTCACGCCCTTTGCATATACACAAAAACTCAGCATTCAATGCACGGCCTGGTTCAAGCACAGAACCATTCTCCCCTATAGCATCCAAAGCCCCTTCTGGAGACAAATTAGCCCACTGTGCATAACTATACCTGGCATCCAGTGTACGTTGCCATTGTAGCCAAGTGGTCATTAAGGGCTTACAACGCATCTCGCCTTTCGGCAACTACATGCTGAAGAGCTGGTGATCTTGGCGCCACTCCAACGGGAGTACTGTGGGCACCCCTGGAGGATCGTCACGCCCTCCTTGTCATGAAAGACGGTCTCCCTGGTGTAGACATCCTTTAGTCCAGTCATTTTAGTCATATTTTAGTGAAATAAATGAAAAAAATCATAAGCTAAAATTTTGCACATGACTTCTTTAGACACTTAGAAATAACATATCAAAAGTCCCCATTGATCCACCTTGAGCTTTGTCCGCCATCTTGGAAAATGGCCGCCAAATTTCCTTTTTTGCTTTTTTTCATGAAAACGGTTAGTCTGACGAAAATGACTATTCAGTACATTATTAAAGCTCACCAAATTCTCTACAAAAGAGGTTTCATGCATATGTACTCTACAAGTGATAGTTTGCAAGCTATATCAAGTTTTTTATGAGCACAATATTTTAAATTCATTACTTTTTCCATACCACCCATGAGGTAAAAACGTAGGCGCGTTTTTTTAATGTGGTTTCCCCCTTTAGGCCTAATCCACAACTATCTTGATACTCTCCTTGTCACATATACAATTTCTTACACTAAATCTGTGATCTTAACGATTTCCTTGACGCTCTAAGCGGCTCCACTGAAGTAGAAGTAGAAGGTAAAACACTTGATTTTGCCGTACCTGAATTATTGACTGGTTCTTCACAGCTAATTTCCTGTTGGTTTGCATGACATATTTCTTCTGGTTCAACAGATTCTTCATGATCTTCATTGTCACTTTCATCAGTATTACGTGAGGGAGTCTCCAGTTCATCCATTAGTTCTTCCTCGGATTGGATTATAGAGTTTGAGCAAGAAACCCTCGACAACATACACATACGATGGAACATTTTAGACCCCTTTTACACAGCTGCAGTTCCAGACACAGTTCTTTGTGCATGTGCACGATATCAAATGTAGCAACTTCTCAGGTGCGGGTGGTAATTCTGTGGTGACAGGAACCTGATGGAACACACGAAGAAAATGTTGTTTTGATGCTTCTGCTGTTGGGGGAAGTCTTTCAAGTTTTACTTGCCTTTTACAACGTACTGTTCCTCTCCTAAAGCACTTCAATTGAAATGAATTTAGCTCAAATTCTTCATCAGGACCTCCATATAGGGCAATAAGTAACTTCTCTCCTGCATCAGCCACTGATTTCTGTGTTGATGTCTTGCTATTAAATACATCTACATGCTTTCTTAGTCTTTCTTTGTTCTGTAAAAGTCTGAATAGTTTAAGCTTCCCTTGTCCGAAGAGAGACGAAACTGTGTCACACCCACTGGCAGCATGAATGAAAAGAATGTAATCCTTTAGTGAACCAAGTGAAGCTTGTAGATCAGAAGAATTGTAGTGTCGGGCAGGCACTTTTCCACGACCAGGTTTCAAGAAAGTAATATTTCTGCTTTCTGGTGTCAGTGCAGTCAGAAGTATAAGAAGGTCAACATCTTCTCCAACAACAGCGATGGTGCTCTCAGAGTTCAAACACTCTCGTATAGCTGTCTGTATAATTAATAAATCTGCATCATCAGGTGCTTGTTTCACTGAGATACCATTTTCAGCTAGTTTTCTGACAACTGGCTGATAAATCGAGATTTGTTATGCTCATTTGATAGGAATTTTCTTGACTAATGCATACTTTGGTGTTGGGGTAAAAATCGTATCAGTAGTTTGCAATGTGCGTGATCTGCGTTGTCTCTCTGCATACTTTGTACTAGATTTTGAGTCACCGTATCCATCAAACACAATGACTGCCTTTGTGTGGTAATACTGTTTGATGTATGAGATGTATGCCTCATAGACCTCATCATAAGTGAGTCCTTGAATGTGTGATGGCCACACAACACGATGAAGTAGAAAACCTCCATCTACAATGAAAACTGCTTCATCCAGATACTGAAATGTACTAGTACTCTTATCATTGAACACACTATACATTGCAGCTTTGTTGGTCTTTCTCATGCCCTGTTCAGTAAATAATGCAGGTGGCATTAGCAAGCTCGTACTGAAAATAATCTTGCAGATCAGCAGTACTAGTGTCTAATGTATGTATTATTCTTTGAAACAGAAGAGTTGTATCAACAGGAACATTATCTTCTCGTATTGTGACACTTGAGTTTATTGTTGCCAGAGGTAACACACGGTTCTTGCGCTCAATTTTACCTCACCGAAAAGCTTGTCCAGTTATGGCATTCATAGACTCCAATCCAGTTTCATAGCTTTTGTAGCAGTTTATTTTATTATCACCAGTTATCCCAGTTGCAAGTGACATAATCTCCTTATTGTCTGAAAAGGGTGGATGAGACAGAAACCACTGCAAAATCTTTTCTGTATCTTCATTATCTCTCACAATCCTTGAAGGTCGTAGTTCAATGTGCTGTTCACTATACGAACTTCTCAATCCACAAAACTCCTCAACTTTGGTGCACATTTCACATGTATCTGGCATGCCAAGAATCCACCGACTCAATACACTATCGGTTATCCCTCGCCCATGGGTCAGCCCTCCTGAGGTCTTCATGGTCCTCATTAGCGTTTGTTCAACAGCAAGATCTGACCATAGACCAGCCCAATTCTTGTTTGAGCGCCTGATTGTAAAAAATCCTTTCTTTGTAAACTTGACAAAATCTTCATCAGGCATATGCTGGTGTAAATCATGCATATCTTGCAAGTATAGGTGGCACGATTTTGCATAAGCTAAGTGACCAGCTGCATGAAAGTAAGTATAAACTCTTGAACACACAGTAGGTGTAACTCCTACTTCCTAGTCTTCAGCCTCTATATAGTGTAGCATCACAGCTACCATCTGGAAATATTGTATCCAGCATTGCTGTTTTGCCCCTGCACTTCTTGCACATGAGTGTTAAATTTTTACAATGCTATTTATGATAGCCGATTCCTTTACTGGATGTTGCAGTCAATGTTTTGTTATCATACTGCTGAAGCATGGACTACTGAACCTCTTGTTTATCCTCATCAGAAATGGTTGCATCTATCAAAAAGAAGCAGCCCAATGCAGCAGTAAGGCAACAGATGCTCGAAGGGCTCTGCAAACGCCAGGTCCTGTCATCATTTTGTCTGTAGATTTAGGTATAAACTGTTCTGCTAATTCTTTTTAATCCACTAATGGCCATGATGTACCCACAGAACCCATAAATGACATTAAGAGATGAAAACCACCAGTCGCACGAAACATTTACTCACCAAATCTGGTTACAGTAGAGGACACAATCTCTCTGCCTCTAGTCATAGTGGCTGGTCGCGCAACATGCATGTCACACTCTTACTCGCTTTTCTACATGAATCAGATGCAAAATGTAATATATATTATTAATTCGAAGAGGTAGCCTTTAAATCAAGCGAAAGGCAAGAAGCTTAATGGACGTCAGATCAAAGTCCCGCTATTATTGATAGCATCCATAAATCCATTCCAGTGGACATCCTTAAATTTCATCCACTTCCCACTAACCATAGCAAATGACAAGATGACGCTGTACTTTTTCCACTGGATTTGATGTAAGTTCTTTAGATCCTCAATTTCAACTCAGTCCACTTTCACTATAACTTGTGAATGGTTTCACTGTTATAGATGAACACGAAGAAATTTTCAAAGATGGCATTTTTTCAGTCTTTCAATTACTTTCTGGTTTGACTACGGAGCCTGCTGGTGTGCCACATTCAATGCCTCCCATGCCAGTGAAATGTGTGAAACCCATCTATTGTGTGCACATCAAAATCTGCATTATCAAAAACAAACTGCATGAAACTGTCAGGCAAAATATTAGGAGGGGTAGTTTTCATACAAGATGCTTCAAAGAGTTGTGCTTCATTATATCCAGTAGAGAATCCCAGTTTATGTAAAATATGTACCAGGAGTCTTGATCCAAATTTCCTGTAATAAACAGCTACTCCGAGTAGGATCGAGAGACAAATGTTCTTGGACGGACTGCTTGTAGGGTTGAATGAGCTAGAGCAGAGCATACCCTGTGTTTGTTGTCTGTATCTCCCTTTCCTCCTTTTTCAATTATTTCATGTAATAAAACTTGAAGAGAATCAGGTATGTTGTTTTCAACATTATTAAAGAGTCCCTCAGATAGTTGCTGGAGTCGTACCCCTTTGACTTGATGTCCTCTTTAATAATAGCTGCTGCAGTTCTAACAATCCTCATTCGCTCTTCTTGCTCACTATGGAGTTTTTCATTATACCAAGAATTACATAGCAATTTATCTCCTGATTTGCGGAAACATACAATGGGAATCTTTCTTTGGAGGGTAGTTATGATAACATCATTTCCATACTTTTCTTGTAATTTGGTTTTCAGATAGCTTCCACTTGTCCTGCAAGATTGGTTCGATGCATCACATCTAACAATTCCTGCAAAGTAAATTGACAGTCATCACTGTCTTCCATATATGAACAAACTTTCTCTAAGCCAGTTTCTATATCTTCATCATCGGGTCGTCCACGTTTACCTGACGGATTTGAGTGTTGCTTCGAAAAAACTTGAGCTACATGACCTATGGTATCTTGCTTCTTTCTGCAACCAAACAATGAACACCAACTATAATTGCTTTTACTTTTTTTTGCCCCAGTCATCATTACGATTGATGCATTTATCCAGCACATTTTTTTCCAAAGTCTAAGGTCATTACTCTACTAACTACTTGGCATCTATGGAGAGGTTTTTCTTTTCCTCTTTTTCACAGCACTCTTGAAAACAAAATATACACTTTTCTTGAAATCAAACACAGTTTCTTTTGATCTAATTTTCTGTTTAATAGGTGACCCTGTTTCCTCCTGGTCAGTTGTATCTTTTTTATAAGCTGCTTTTATACTCTTTTCTCTAGTATAGTCTTTTCTGCATTTTATGTGTACTTGAATAGTTGATCAATTAACCCACTTTTGCCACTTATCATCTCCTCTTTTCTTACTTGCTTCAACAAGTGTCGACATACCTTTCTTAACACAAACATTTTCACTTTCTATTAAGCGTTCTTCGCAAAGTACACATAATTCACTTTGATCTGTGGTTCCTTCCATTTTTAAAGTATATTCTGAAATGAAAACAAAACAAAAATGATAACCATTTAGAAAATACTATAGTGCAAAAAAAAAGAAAGAAAAATAGCCAAGTATCAGATCAAAAGCAAGTGAATAGCCTAAATTCACACGGGCATGCTCACACAATTTAATATGGTTACAAAACCGAGAATATCATTAAAACTATCATTCATAGCAAAAATATGCATTGAACATCTTTTGCAGAAAATATTATGGTGAACAATAATGTATAAGGCAGTTATTTTCCTAAGATCAATGGTTTCCATGGAAATAGCGAAAAACTGAAATTTGGCGGCCATTTTCCAAGATGGCGGACGAAGCTCAGGGTGGACGGATGGGGACTTTTGATATGTTATTTCTAATTGTCTGTAGAAAACATTCTCCAATTTTCAGCTTGTTATGAATTTTTTCATTTTTTTTTTTCCTAATTTGACTGGACTACTTATCCTTTTACAGCATCCTACTCACTGCGCCATGTCAGAGGCAGAAGGAAACCAGTGGGACTCTCCAGTGCTTTATTACACGTCCAATCAATACAGAGGTGTGACTGCAAGTAAGGTGCAGGCGCGCGGGAAACATTGGCGCCAATTCCACCCTCCTCCTGACAACATACACAATCAACCATCCTACACTGTGCCTACCTATATATAAGCAAGGTCTTTTCCTCCATCCGTCATAAGCAACTTAAGAAGGTTTATGAAGTCACAATTATTGTAAAAAAAAAAATAACGTAGTTTAAAACGTGCAACCCCCCACTAAATATTTTAAAGCGGCACACTCTCGTATATTTATTTCTTTGAATAGTGAACATCATTAATTTTTTAATCAATAAACTGCTTTGTATTGATATGTTCATTTATAAATGCTAATGCATATCATTTACCAATGTCTTAATTAAGTGTGTATATATATATTTATATATATAATATATATATATATATATATATATATATATATATATATATTGTCACGTTAAGTGATGGTTTTGGGAACTGCTGGTTCCCGTTCGTTCCCTTTTGTGGATTGCTGCCTCCTTACCTTCAAGTTTTTTTGTTTTGATGTTTTCGTCTGTGAGCTACCGCTTTTCTTGCTTCAGTCGGGTCTGGTAGGGCAGCGTTAGCGGCAGTGGCAGCAGCAGCAGGCAGTTTTTTGAGTCGACGTTGGTCGAGTTTTTGAGCAGCAAATTGGAGCACGCCACGGTGGAGCACGACGTAGAGGTGGAGTGTGACCATGAAAGTCGTGTGACCACGCGAAGCTGCTCATCTTTGATGACAGCTGAGGCTGTCCTGACGTCTCCATCGGGTATTCTGGTTGGTGGGTTCTTGTCCCTGTTGTGCAGCTGAGGGCTGTCTTGGTGCCCCGATGGAGGACGTATGTTTGGTTTTTTTTTCTGCCTGCTGTTGTTTATTTTTGCCTTTTTTTTTGTTTAAAGCTACTTTTTGTTTAACTTGCTTTTGTTTAGTGCTGCCTTTTGGCTTATTTTTTGTATTTATGGTTTATCTTTTTACCAGACCTGACTCACTTGTAAATATTGTAAATAAATTAATTTTAAGCTCATTTTATTGTTTTTGTTGTTTTCCTCCTTTGTTTGTTGCATCTGCCGTCAGTCATGACAGCCCGTCCTGAGTATGTTAAAGAACCTGCATAACGGCCCACTCGGTCGTTACAATGGTGACACGTGACAGGGCGGCTCTGTTTTTTGGCTGGCGGGTTGTTCTGACATTGGAGGGAGTTGAGTGTAAAAAAAAATAATCTTTTTTTTTTTTTTTTTAGGTGGGGAGGTGTCACGTTATGATGGTTTTGCTGGGAACTGCTGGTTCCCCGCTCGTTCCCTTTGTGATTGCTGCCTCCTTACCTTCAAGTTTTTTTTGTTTTGATGTTTTCGTCTGTGAGCTACCGCTTTTCTTGCTTCAGTCGGGTCTGGTAGGGCAGCGAGAGTAGCGGCAGTGGCAGCAGCAGCAGGCAGTTTTTGGAGTCGACGTTGGTCGAGTTTTTGAGTAGCAAATTGGAGCACGCCTACGAAGTGGAGCACGACGTAGAGGTGGAGTGTGACCATGAGTAGTCGTGTGACCACGAGCTGCTCATCTTTGATGACAGCTTGAGGCTGTCCTGACGTCTCCATCGGGGTATTCTGGTTGGTGGGTTCTTGTCCCTGTTGTGCAGCTGAGGGCTGTCTTGGTGCCCCGATGGAGGACGTATGTTTGGTTTTTTTTTTTTCTGCCTGCTGTTGTTTATTTTTGCCTTTTTTTTTTTAAAGCTACTTTTTGTTTAACTTGCTTTTGTTTAGTGCTGCCTTTTGGCTTATTTTTGTATTTATGGTTTTTTATCTTTTTACCAGACCTGACTCACTTGTAAATATTGTAAATAAATTAATTTTAAGCTCATTTTATTGTTTTTGTTGTTTTCCCCTCCTTTGTTTGTTGCATCTGCCGTCAGTCATGACAGCCCCGTCCTGAGTATGTTAAAGAACCTGCATAACGGCCCACTCGGGTCGTTATAATATATATATATATATATATATATATATATATATATATATATATATATATATATATATATATATATATATATATATATATATATATATATATATATATAAAACATTTCTCAACGTATTTATGCATACACAGTGCTTAGAATGATTTAGTTGGAATTCTATTAAAATGCCAGGTTTATAGCTTATTGTGCATGTTTGTAAACACATACACAAACACACACACACACACACCATGCAGCCGGGAAGAAGCGGGAGGGGGTGACTATTCCCCACTCCCATACTGCAACCCCCCCCCCCAACAGAATATCTGATTGACAGCAAAAACTCCCTTTGCCACAGATAGAGAGAGGGAGGAAGTGGCATATATACATATATATATAAATACAGATATATATATAAATATATATAGATATATATATATATATATATATATATATATATATATATATATATATATATATATATATATATATATATATATATACAGGAGCCCATAGAAATGCCAGAATGTGAAAAGTAAAGGCTATATTTCAGAGACCAAACTGTCTCTCTCCTCAGGCAAATAGTGAATGAGAAAAAGTTACAGAAAAGCGGTACCTATACCAGAAGATCCATAGGTCTGCCGTTAAATCACTCCAGTTATATTTGATGGAATTTCTGTTTTAACAGAAAATACTTTACAGTCATATACGAGTATATATATATATAATATATATATATATATATATATATATATATATATATATATATATATATATTGTCACGATGCGTATCAAGTACCTGGTTACTACACAACTAATCTCAAGATTCAAAAATATACCTCACTTCAGCCAGATACCTGAACTCTCATAACATTAATTATTACGACTGAGTACTCTAAAGGTAACAGTGATCCCTTAAATTAAGAAAAAACTTATTTATCACTTTAAAAATCAAACTAAGTTTATCAGAATATGTGTGAGGTATCAAAAATTAAACTAGAAATGTTCTAGAGTAGAAGGGTATCGCTCCATCAAAAAACTCTAACTGTTTCCCTAGTCTTAATTCACTTTAGCAAAACTAAAAGAACAAAATATGTTTATCACTTTGCCGTATGCATACATAATCAATCCTATTCACTGGTGATCAATAAATGAAACACTTTTTCTAAAAATGTTAAATACAAAAATTTATTTTTAAATTCAAAGTTTATAATTAGAATTCACAATTAATTAGAATTCACAATCTGAAAAATTTACTATTACTTGAAAATAACACAACACTTAATTAATTCTTGAATTAAATCATGAAACAAAACTAATTCACAAAAACTTTATCAGGAATTTAAATTAATCAAGCAAAATTTAAACTATCAAGAATTACTCAAGATTTAAAAAGAAAATCTTAACAATTGAAATATTAAATCAAGTATGCAATGTTAAATTACAAAGAAATATTTAAAATGCTATGTAAATAAATGTTACATCACAACATAAAAAAATGTGAAAAATATGAAGAGATTGTAAACAGAAAAACACACAAAAATACACATAAGATTTATCAATAATGATTTCACTTGGTCAAAATTTACTAACTTATCATACCATGGTATTAATAAGTAAAATTCATGTTACCTTACACAAACTTGTGAAAACTTCTGTAAATGACTTGCTGCAGCTGCGTTACCACAATACACACTTTTTACCAGGCGCCGTTACAAACTATATAACTTTACTAAATTCAGATCTCAAAAGTTAATGCTAATATGTGACCACAGAACACTACGTTAAAAGTAATCTCTTTCTAAGAACGAGAGAGAGAGAGAGAGAGAGAGAGGGAACCAAATCAACGGGTCTCAGAAATCAGAATGAAACAAATTTTATAATTCCAGTAATGAAACAATTACATGATGTCATTAAAGCATTTTGGGTACAAGATACAAAAGTTCTAGAAGCAGGGAGGTGACGTCATTAAAGCATTTTGGGTGCGAGATATCATGGAGAAACTTCTACAAAGAAAGTTACGTCTTCCCAGCAAAACGTTTTGAACGCAAACTTACAAAACATGGTGTAACTGATCAAAACACGTATTTTTTCTCTCAAAGTGGCGTACATGACTCAAACAACGCGTGTAACAACATGAAATCACTCGTCTTGAGCTCATATGGGACGAATTGGCATTTGTTATCCAAACCTGTCATCACGACCTGAAACAAAGCGCTCTCTCTTATCTCGACAGATGACAACTGAAATGAAACAAGTCCTTGCTGGACACACACACGTGTTCATATACTACGCTTTTATCAAGAAAGATATTATTCATTCTAAACTACGTTACTATTAAAATTGTATTATCAATTCTAAATTATGCTATCAAGTTATTTAATCATTAGTTCTTTTGAGATCTGATGCCAAACTAAATATGACACTTCAACAATCATTATCATTACACATAACACATGAAAAAAGTAAATATGTCAAAATTATAGGAGGATATACGTATTACAAGGCAACATCATGAAATTCCTCCCCCCAGAAGATTACTTATCCTGGGTTTGAATCCAACGATTCACAACGGGATAAATAATCTGCTATGACATTATCTTTTCCTGAAATGTGTTTAACTCTTACATTATACGGTTGCAGGCATAAAGACCACCTGGTCAGTCTCATATTATTATTTTTCATCTTATTGATGAATGAGATTCGGTTGTGATCCGAGAACACTAAAATTTCTTCATTCCTAGGTCGGTTCACATACACTTCAAACTTTTTCAATGCTGTGATTAATGCTAATGTTTCTTTTTCGATTGTTGAGTAAGTTTTCTGGTGCTTTTTCAGCTTTGAGGACATGAAACATAATGGACGGAAGATTCTGTTGTCATCTTCTTGAAGTAGAACAGCTCCAATTCCACAGACGGATGCATCAACTTGTATCACAAACTTTTTACTGAAGTCTGGAGCTTGAAGCACTGGTCTTGAAGTTAATATGGCTTTAACCTTCTCAAATTATTCTTGACATTCTGGAGTCCAAACAAACTTTCTTTAGGACTGGTTAAGTCAGTTAAGGGAGCTACTACGCCTGAGAAATTTGGACAGAATCAGCGATAAAATCCAGCCATGCCCAAAAATCTTTGTAGCTGTTTCCTCGTAGCAGGAGGGGTAGCCTTACGGATACCTTCTACATTAGCATCAATAGGAGCGAGAAGGCCTTTTCCAACTTCAAATCCTAGATACTGTACAGTTGCCTTTCCAAACTCAGATTTTTGTAAGTTGATTGTTAGTCCTGCTTCCCGTAGTTTCTTAAACACTTTCCTTAATATCTCCAGATGTTCTTCCCATGTATTAGAATAAATAACAATATCATCAAGGTATACATCCACTCCTTCTATTGATCCTAGTAGTTGATCCATTACTCGCTGGAATGTTGCAGGTGCATTCATTACACCAAACGGCAAAACAGTGTATTGATACAGTCCAAAAGGAGTAATGAAAGCTGACAGCAACTTAGCATTCTCATCTAAGGGAATTTGATAATATCCTTTCAACAAGTCTATCTTGAAACAAATTTGGCTTGCCCAATATTATCAAGTAATTGATCAATAAGAGGCAAGGGATAATTGTCAGCCACACTGATGGAATTCAGTTTCCTATAATCAGTACATATCCTAAACGAGCCATCTGGTTTCTTCACTAACACACAAGGAGAACTATAATGACTTGAACTGGGTTCTGCTAATCCATGCTGCAACAAATATTCAACTTCTTTCCTCAAAACATCTCGATGAAAAGGTGATAAGCGATAAGCTCTCAGTTTAAAAGGTTTTCCATCTTTGATCTTTATCTCATGCTTTGTCAGATTGGTACGCCTAGGTACATCTGCAAAAATTTCAGGGAAACTTTGAATCACTTCACTTAATTCACTACTGTTTCAGTTTTAGTCTCTGAGAAGTAAGGTTTCAACACTTCCTCAGATGTTTTGGTTTATCTTCCAAATTCTCTGCAAGAATCTTCAATGGACCTCTAATGTCTCGACCAAAAATCATTTCATTTGGTGAACATCCCATATATTTCTTGATAAGCATTTTCTAACTTCAAATAACATTAAAAGACCAAAAATCCAGTGAACATATCCCATTCTCTTCCTGATTCATTACAATACTTAGTTAACATACTTTTCAATGTCTGGTGGAACCTTTCCAAGGCTCCTTGAGTCTCTGGATGATAAGCAGCTGATAACTGTTGTTTTACTCCTAACAAGTTCATCACATCCTGGAATAATTTTGAAGTAAAGTTCGTTCCTCTATCACTTTGCACAATTTCTAGTATTCCAAACTTGGAGAAAAACTCCACCAACTTCTCAGCAATTATCTTTGCACTTATACTTCTTACAGGAATCGCCTCAGGATACCTAGTCACTGGACACATTAATGTTAACAGATATTCATTTCCTTTCTTTGTTTTCGGAAGTGGCCCAACCACATCTATAATTATCTTGCTAAAGGGTTCTCCTCTAACTTCTATGGGTTGTAGGGGTGCTTTCGGAATGGTTTTATTCGGTTTTCCAGCTATCTGGCATGTGTGACACACACTACCAAATCTGCTAACATCCTTGTGAAGTCCAGGCCAGAAAAAATACTTCATAATCTTCTCAACAGTCTTCCTGATTCCCATATGTCCAGACTCGTGCGCTACTGCTACAGCTTGTTTCCTCAATGGATATGGAATCAAAATTTGATATTCACCCCATTCAGCATTTCTTGGTATATCTGCAGATCGATGCTTCCTCATTAGCAATCCTTCCTTTAGATAATAACAGGTGGAGGTTTGTTGCATCTCTTCTTGATCAACAACTCTGAAGAACAAATCAGCCAATGTTGTATCCCTCTTCTGCAGTTTCATTAGCTTCTCTCTAGTCACTTGACCAACTTCAAGGGCTAAACTCTCTATATCTGCTAACTCTGCTTCTGTAGTTTCACTACTATCTTCGACAACACTTTGACTACTCGGAGTCTCTTCAGCAGCAACAGGATCCTCGTCTTCTTGGGAAATCTCTTCATTACTAACACTAGGGGAAACTTCACTTTCGTGGAACAGTTCCTCTAAACTTAAAGATCCTTCACTTGATTCTTCTGGTGCAGGTAAATCCTCAGTATCTTCACTTGCAGACATAGTTCTCTTCATACTCCTGGTAGTTACACAACTTGGAAACAGGTGGTGGTTATTCTTCTCTAAATCTACCGTAGGACTAACCCTTAACGGTTTGTCTGTCACTATAGGACAAGGAACAAATGGTACGCCACCAACTTCATTACCCAGTAAAACATGTACACCTTCAACAGCTAGTGAGTCCTTTACAGCAAAATCAACATTTCCTGTCACCAATTTACAGGACAAATGTTGCCTGGCATATAGGAGTTACCTCTTCTCCTCCTATACCCTTCAAATTAACTGAATCTCCGGTGAGATTCTTCTCCAACTGTGGGTGAGCACCACGAACTACCACACTATGGTTACTCCCTGTATCACGTAATACTTTGACTGGTACCTGCACACTTCCTCCTTGAGTTGTCAGCGTGCCTTCATAGATATATGGCTTAAAAGCCTCCAAGCTGCTCAGCCACTCACTGCTTGAAGTTACATTTCCACTGGTTGCTAAACATTCTGCTTGTTTAGTCTCAGTCGTCCCCACACTGCTCTTCATAGTTTGCTTCACCTGGTTACCTTTAACCACTTGACCAACTGGTTTGGTCTGCTGTTGTGTCTGATAACAATCTCGACTGTAGTGTCCTACTCTTCCACACTTGTAGCAGACAACATTAGTCTTCTGTATCTGTCTTGAGAACAGACTGGATGATGAGGATTTAACATTCAATTGCTGAGGGGTGTTACCTGGCTTTGTATTGGCATAGCCACTAGAAGGATTTCCAGTTGTAATGTTCCTGAAATTTGGATGAGACCTGAAACCTGTGCGTTGTTGGTTCTGGTACTTGACATTATAATTTCTTTTGCTACATATAATATTAAAGTCTTCACTCAATGTAGCAGCTTTGTCAAGTTTCGTAACCTCTCTCTCTCTTAAATAGGCTCTTATGTGTTCAGAAATTCCTCTAAGATATTGTTCTAGGACTACTAACTCCTCAAGTTCGTCCATAGATTTAACTTTAGCAGCCTCCAACCATCTTTTAAAACATCTTCTTACTTTGTAGGCATAATCCAAGAAAGTTATCTTGTCATCCTTTCTCAAAGATCTGAATCTTTCATTATAATATTCAGGGGTCATCTGGTAAACTTGTAGCACATTGTGTTTGAGTACCTTGTACACTTTACACTGATCAGCTGATAAGGCTAAATAGGCACTTCTTCCTTTACCAATGAGAACACTCTGTAACAAGACTGACCATTTATCCTCTGGCCATCCCATACCTGAAGCCACTTTTTCAAAGTGATCAAGAAACTCATCTGGAGCTTCTTCTGTAAACTCTGGAATTAACTTCTGCACTCTTACTACATCAAATACAGGGTCTGAATCACCTTGAGTAGGGTTAGACGGTGTTACAGGTAAGTTGGAGCGGGTTTCTATCAATTTCATTTCTCTTTCATAATCTTCTTGTTTCCTTGCTCTTTCTCTTTCCTCTCTTGCTCTTTCTCTTTCCTCTTTTGCTCTTTCTCTTTCTTCTTTTGCTCTTTCTCTTTCTTCTTCGGCTGCTTTTTCTTCTTCTCTTTCCTTTCTTTCTCTTTTCTCTCTATCTTCTCTTTCTCTTTCTGCCTGCATTTTCTCTCTTTCAGCCTGTATCCTCAGCTTAATCAAATTTTCTTCTGCTTCTGTACGTCTAAGCTCTGCTTCTGCATCACTTTTCTCTTTCTTTTGCTCAGGTTTATCTGTAAATTCTGCCTCAGCTGCATTCAACAATTCTTGTGCCTCTCCTAACTCTTCATCTACTTTACCAGAGTCCATCAATGCTTGGATTGCAATATATTTGATTTGTGCCTTAATCATACCACTAGACACATTACCCCCACATGCCACTGCTAAAGCAATCCACTGTGCCTTAGTTAGGTTGGATTCAGATAACTCTTGGATGGAAGGAGTTGCTAAAAACTTCTGAACATTGAACAGAGTCATTTTTTCTAAGTTACTCAACTAAATAATTCACAATACAAAGCAAAAACTAACTATGTGGTCACTCTCCTATCAAAATATATCCCTAACACCACCAGTATAAACCATAAACCAGAGTGATATTTTGTTTTGTTCCAGGGTTTCTGGGCACCAAACAATATAATGTCACGATGCGTATCAAGTACCTGGTTACTACACAACTAATCTCAAGATTCAAAAATATACCTCACTTCAGCCAGATACCTGTACTCTCATAACATTAATTATTATGACTGAGTACTCCAAAGTGATCCCTTAAGAAAAAACTTATATATCACTTTAAAAATCAAACTAAGTTTATTAAAATATGTGTGAGGTATCAAAAATTAAACTAGAAATGTTCTAGAGTAGAAAACTCTAACTGTTTCCCTAGTCTTAATTCACTTTAGCAAAACTAAAAGAACAAAACATGTTTATCACTTTGCCTTATGCACACATAATCAATCCTATTCACTGGAGATCAACAAATGAAACACTTCTTCTAAAAATGTGAAATACAAAAATTTATTTTTAAATTCAAAGTTTGTAATAAGAATTCACAATTAATTAGAATTCACAATCTGAAAAATTTACAATTATTTGATAATAAAACAACACTTCATTAATTCTTGAATTAAATCATGAAACAAAACTAACTCACAAAAACTTTATCAGGAATTTAAATTAATCAAGCAAAATTTAAACTATCAAGAATTACTCAAGATTTAAAAAGAAAATCTTAACAATTGAAATATTAAATCAAGTATGCAATGTTAAATTACAAAGAAATATTTAAAATGCTATGTAAATAAATGTTTCATCACAACATAAAAAATGTGTAAATATAAAGAGATTGTAAATAGAAAAACACACAAAAATACACATAAGATTTATCAATAATGATTTCACTTGGTCAAAATTTACTAACTTATCATACCATGGTATTAATAAGTAAAATTCACGTTACCTTACACAAACTTGTGAAAACTTCTGTAAATGACTTGCTGCAGCTGCGTTACCACAATACACACTTTTTACCAGGTGCCGTTACAAACTATTTAACTTTACTAAATTCAGATCTCAAAAGTTAATGCTAATACATGACCACAAAACACTATGTTAAAAGTAATCTCTTTCTAAGAATGAGAGAGAGAGAGAGAGAGAGAGAGGGAACCAAATCAACTGGTCTCAGAAATCAGAATGAAACAAATTTTAGAATTCCAGTAATACGTGAAACAATTAAATGATGTCATTAAAGCATTTTGGGTACAAGATACAAAAGTTCTAGAAGCAGGGAGGTGACGTCATTAAAGCATTTTGGGTGCGAGATATCATGGAGAAACTTCTACAAAGAAAGTTACATCATCCCAGCAAAACGTTTTGAATGCAATCTTACAAAAAATGATGTAACTGATCAAGACACGTATTTTTTCTCTCAAAGTGGCATACGTGACTCGAACAACACGTGTAACAACACGAAATCACTCGTCTTGAGCTCGTATGGGACGAATCGGCATTTGTTATCCAAACCTGACATCACGACCCGAAACAAAGCGCTCTCTCTTATCTCAACTGATGACAATTGAAATGAAACAAGTCCTTGCTGGACACACACACACGTGTTCATATACTACGCTTTTATCAAGAAAGATATTATTCATTCTAAACTACGTTATTATTAAAATTGAATTATCAATTCTAAATTATGCTATCAAGTTATTTAATCATTAGTTCTTTTGAGATCTGATGCCAAACTAAATATGACACTTCAACGATCATTATCATTACACATAACACATGAAAAAGTGAATATGTCAAAATTATAGGAGGATATACTGTATTACAAAAGGCAACATCATGAAAATATATATATATATATATATATATATATATATATATATATATATATATATATATATATATATATATATATATATATATATATATATATATATATATATATATATATATATATATATATATATATATATGACAATGAGAAGTCATAAGACTGTAATGAACGCAATGTCTTCAGTATCAGGAAACTTTTTTTCATGAAGTTTCACGAGTATTTAAGACTTTTCGAAAATTAAAACCGAAATGAAATTTATTTTCTCCTGCTGTCTATCTTTTGCACTGGAAATAATTATGATGATAATTATGAATATTCTCGCTACTATTTACGCTTAATAACAAATTTAACACATCAAAATATTAGTTTAAAAGGCCTGTTTGTGTATAAAGAATCAGACTGGCTTTGTACAAAACAGCAGTAGCCATTACAGATGCACATTTGGCATTATATCGTCTCCCACTGAAGATTTTCCTGGTCGTCCCAAAGATTGTTCAGCATCTCTGATTCGCGCTCCTCTACTTCTTCCATGACTGGAGTTACAAATTATCTGGAGAGCAGGTCACGAATTATTATTATTATTATTATTATTATTATTATTATTATTATTATTATTATTATTATTATTATTATTATTATTATTATTTATCTATTTATTTATTTATTTATTTGGTCTATCACAGTCATTCTATTCGACTGGGTGGTTTTTATAGTGTGAGGTTCCTGGTTGCATCCTGCCTCCTTGGGAGTCCATCACTTTTCTCACTATGTGCGCTCCTCCGCACTCTTCTGCATGAGTCCTGGAGCTACTCCGGCATCTAGTTATTCCAGATTCCTTTTCAGGGATCTTGGGATCATGCCTAGTGGTCCTATGATTATGGGTACAATTCCCACTGGCATATCCCATATCCTTCTCATTTCGATTTTCAGGTCTTGATATTTATCAACTTTTTCTCTTTCTTTCTCATCTACTCTGGTGTCCCATGGTATTGCCACATCAATGAGCGATACGTTCTCCATGATTTTGTCAATCAACGTCACGTCTGGTCTATTGGCAGGTATCACCCTATCAGTTCTGATACCATAGTCCCAGAGGATCTTTGCCTGTTCGTTTTCTATCACTCCCTCAGGTTGGTGTTTGTATCACTTATTACTGCAAGCTAGCTGGTGTTTCTTGCACAGGCTCCAGAGGAGGGCTTTTGCTACTGAATCATGCCTCTTTTTGTACTGGTTCTGTGCAAGCGCCGGACATTCGCTTGCTATGCGGTTATGGTCTCGTCTTTCATATTGCACTTTCTGCATATGGGTGAGATGTTATTTCCATCTATTGTTCTTTGGACATATCTGGTTCTTAGGGCCTGATCTTGTGCCGCTGTTAGCATTCCTTCGGTTTCCTTCTGGAGTTCTACCCCCTGTAGCCATTGCCATGTTTCATCGCTAGCCAGTTCTTTAGTCTGTCTCATGTACTGTCCGTGCGTTGGTTTGTTGTGCCATTCCTCTGTTCTGTTTTTCATTTTCCTGTCTCTGTATATTTCTGGGTCTTCGTCTACTTTTCTCAGTAATCATTCCCATGCACTCCTTAGCCTCTCGTCTTCACTGGTTTTCAGATAGGCCTATTGCCCCAGTGTTCTGCTCTCGATGTTGACGCAGTCCTCTATGCTTAGTAGCCCTCTCCCCCCTTCCTTTCGTGTTATGTATAGTCTGTCTGTATTTGCTCTTGGGTGTGGTGCTTTGTGTATTATCATGTGTTTCCTAGGTTTCTGGTCTATGCTCCACAGTTCAGCCTTCGTCCACTCCACTAGCCTACTCCTGCGCTGTATCTGATTATTATTATTGTTATTGTTATTATTCAAAAGATGACCCCTATTCGTATGGAACCAGCCCACCACAGGGTCTACTGCCTTGCAATTCGAGCTTCCAAAGAACATCATGGTGTTCATTCGAAAGAAGCAACAGAAAGTAAAGGGAAATACAGAAAGAGGAGATTTCAGTTATTAGAAAAGTAGATAAATTATCAAATAAATAAATAAATAATAGATAAATAAATAAAAACGTAAGTAAAACATCAGAATACAAGGAGAATTGTATTAGGACAGTAATGAATGACACAAATCACAGAGAACAACCTAACGACTCGAGTGATCGAAGACGAATGATGGTTCCCAAATGAAGGTCGTGAAATAGGTCAGCTTTAGACACGCCCCCGACCTGGTAGAAGAGGTCCTATCCCCGAATTCTGGTTGGTTAATACAACACGATTTCCAGGATTCAAGGTCAATTATTTCCACAGTTCGAAGTGCTATCCATTGTATTTTTTAAGTGAATAACATTATCATTATTTTAATCCATAACTTCCAAAAGAAGTCACTTCATTATGACAAACGGATAATTATAAACCAGAATTGATATTATGTCTTTGTTTAGAAGTCAGTTCTCAAAGTACGATTCAATTCTTTCCCTTTAAACGTAGAACCAAAGAACCTTGCATCCACAATGGCTTCAATCTACCACTTATTGAGAGAATGAAATATTCTCTGTGCGATGAAAACTCGGAAGAAGTAGTTACGGCAACCAGAGGAAAGAAACCACCCAAGATGGCTGCCCTTTGATTATCCGTGACCCAACCCCAGGAAAAGGCCTTTATGGGCCCCTGGGCCAGATGCGGCCACCGGTGACCTAACGCCCAGGAAAAGGCCTTTTATGGCCCCCTGGGCCAAGATGCGGCCAACAGGAGAGTGGAGTGGGCGGGGTTAATATCGGGCATCAGCGGAAGACAATAGAGCTCTGAGGGCGGCTGTCAAAGAATAGAAAAACACGTTTCCCTTTTCCTTCATCTTGTGACGCTGCCTTTGTCTTTGCTGGTGTTTTCGCCAGAGCAATGTATTCCTTTCCCATCTCTCTCTCTCTCTCTCTCTCTCTCTCTCTCTCTCTCTCTCTCTCTCTTACACACACACACACACACGCGCAAACACATACTCAGATCAACAATTCCTAAAACAGAACCTTGTCTGAGATGGCTGCCTATACTTGAGAAATGAAATCACCTCGATCTGTCACTGAAATGAGCCACGAGTAACTTAGAAGGTAAATTTTATTGTTGATGTTGGTATCATGTTACTATTTTCATTCTAAATATTGTTTCATTACCATTGCCTTCACCTTGGCGTTGCTCACATTGATGACAACTTCGTTTAAAGATTCGCATTCCAAACTTCCAAGGTCATTTTTCCCGTCAGAATAAAAATGACAGAGGATTTCTTCCCATCGTAGGATTGTGAAGCCACACTCAACCCTGAGAGGTGTTCATTCCTCGTGCCTTCTCAGCTCTCGTGCTGGACCCCTCACAAAATAAGCCACTTGAAATCTACCGCATTGTTGCTGAAGAAAAAGTTACAAAATGGATTTAGTTGTACTGCCAAATTCAGTGCTGGAATCAACAAAGGAAAAATAGATTTTTTGGGAACGGGCCCATATTTATTGCTCCCCCCTTTGTTAAAAACTAAAACAAATTTCAGTGGAAAGACTCAACGCTACTTAGATGAAAGCAAGGGTCCCAAGACCTGGCTGAGAGCCGTCAGCACTTTTCCAGGATCTCAGGCTCTGTCATTCCACCTGCAGTCCTCCTCGCGAGCTGTCTGTCAAATCCACGATACAGACAAAAGCGTCAGAGTACTGCTGAAGCGTCGAGAAGGCCAATTAGCTTTCGCGAATGGTTCAGTTTAAACAGACACTATCCCAAAATCTTCTGGCTCTCCACAACACTCCTCTCTCACTCTCTCCCGCATTCTCTCTCCCCCTACCTTCACGCTCTCTCTGTGATGCAAATACCCGTGCAAGTATATATTCTGAATATAAAAGTTTAATATATACTTATTTGTTGGTTCTAATATCATTCTTCATTTTTTACGTTCATATTTTAACACTGAATTTTACTAGTATGTCATCATTCACCTCCTCATTATCAATCATATCATTAATTTATATATTCCACCTTCAATACGGTGCTGGATGATCCTGATGGGTTGCGGCGCTTGGTCTTCAAGACCTCAATTTCACAATCGATCAGTCAAAACTGCATTGAATAGAGAGCAATTTCGTCCCAAGACCAACAAAAAGACGCAACGAGTCAGTTCCAGCATCCTGCACTGGAATCCGCAGGATGCTGGAAGAAGAAGAAGAAGAAGAAGAAGAAGAAGAAGAAGAAGAAGAAGAAGAAGAAGAAGAAGAAGAAGAAGCTCCTTCAGTGAAGAATCGAGGAGAGAACAAGTCAGAGGACAAAATGTCGAAGAATCACAAGTAAAAAATGCGCCGAAGTTTCTTCGGCGCAATCGCGTTTTATGTACAGCGTATAATGCTGTATGAAACCCTCAGCTACGACCTGGCAGCGTTCAGTTGCTCCCCAGATGCGGTCAGGTGAAGGTGCTTCGGCGACGACTCCGGAAAGCGCTGCCAGACGCATCATCCATGGTTAACCTTATATAGAATTAGAAAAAAACTACTGAGGTGGTTAGAGGGATGCAATTTGGTATGTTTGATGATTGGAAGATGGATGATCAACTTACCAGTTTGCAGCCCTCTAGCCTCCTCAGTAGTCTTCAAGATCTGAAGGCGGAGAGAAAAAGTGTAGACGGACAGACAGATATCCATCTCTATTATCGTTTTCTTTTACAGAAAACTAAAAATCGACAGGGCACAGTCCGGCAGAAAGGTCAGATGTTATTGACCATAAACAACTGAAAGTAATTGACTGAAGCTCCATTTCCCACTGACAAGTCGCATCAACTGACACATTGTGACAGTTTTCAGTTGAACAAAGCCTTAGCATTATTCTGTTGAAGAACTCGAGGACAAGCGGCAACATACCAAGACATTTTCGCCAGATATTTCAAAGAATTTGTCAATTTAATTATTGGTTTATATCTCGCAATTTCGACAAATTTATTTGAACTTCTACGCGATGTCTTCAATGTCATGACATGGCGTAAGTTATGATCGACGTGCACGTCTTGCAATGTCATGAAATGACGAACCGATCATGACTTGGATTCGGTTCAAGATGCTGACTGAAAGGCGTCTTTCGCCACCAGGTGGTCACAGAGATCAATTTTGTTTTTGTCATGATGTACAAACTCACAATGACTAGAAATATTTCACATATTTGCGGTAAGGGTTCATGTCGCTTCAAATACGTCTTTCTACCAGTGGCTTTATTGCCGGGAATCCTTAAGTATTCGTCTACTATCAGTGCCATCTGGACACTCGATGAACCATCATTTCATATCTCAAAAGGAGAGCCAGTTGTTCCTCTTCAAGAAGGAGAGGTTTCTGATCGGCATATCGTAGCTTCGGGCGACCGCTTGGTCGCCACCCATGGGTCCTTCCCATCAAGGAATTTAACATAATTTCTGCCAAAAGGTGGAGGGGTGAGGGAGGGACTGAATGGGGAGGGGAGGGGAAGTGAAGCGGGAGATGTTAACATACAAACAGTGTCTGTCAGACTCACCGCAAGGAGAGTATCTCGTTCAAATTTGATCAGTCTTCACACGGACATATTTCTATGGAAATCCATCACGGGGAAACGAGGAATGCAGTGACATTCAATGAGAAGAGGAGGATGATTAACCTATAATTTCCAAAGGTACAGAACCTTGATCATTCATAATACTAGAATCCGCTGGACACTTCTTACCAGACAGGTATTGTAATAAGCACAATTCCCTCTTCATTCACTCATAGAATTCCTTCACTTCAATGTTTCTAATCGGGAATATTGATTTCAGTAAACATCTCTAACAATGAAATCCTTAGGATATATATCACTTCATACTTGATAGGTTTGACTTTGTAAAAATAAATCATAAAAAGCTCATGATCTCTCTCTCTCTCTCTCTCTCTCTCTCTCTCTCTTCTCTCTCTCTCTCTCTCTCTCTCTCTCTCTCTCTCTCAATCCTAAGGGTATAGGACTAATCTCTTATCTGTTTGATTCAGCAACGATTTAATAATAAAACTTTATGACCTTAAGTATGCAGGACAAATCCCAAACTCACTCTCTCTCTCTCTCTCTCTCTCTCTCTCTCTCTCTCTCTCTCTCTCTCTCTCTCTCTCTCTCTCTCTCTGTGTGTCTCTGTTTAACTTTATACCAAGAAAATACCAAATGACAAATATTGTCTTATTACGGAATATTAGATAACATTTTAAAATGAATTTCGTACAAATACTAGAATCATTTATATTTGACTAAAACTAAATTTTTAAAAATTATGTCTTTTTCCTTACGCTTACTTGGAATTCAGAATCAGTGTTATTTTCATGACATTTGCAAAGCGTGCAGGAAGCACATGCAGTGTTTGAATAGGTTTGCAATAATTGACGAATTTCCTTATAATTGCAGAAGACAGAGCAGTTGCATGGTATACTAGATTATACAACCACGCTAATTATGGGAGTAACCAATAATCACCAGAATTATCATCGTTTCATATTATAAAAATGGCTAATAATTTCAACAGTTAAATTCAGGCATATCATGCCAATCACGTATTCAGTAATTTGTTGTTGAATGGACAAATACGCTTCAGATAACATATGTCTCTAGCTCAAACTGTATCAAAATACGCAAAAATAAAATTTATAATTCAATTTTATCATTAGATTATCGTATTGACAGGGCAACCACGTGGCCACTTCCAGTCCTTTTTCCAGAGAGGGAATTCGATGTATTTTCGCCCAAAACAGAGGAGCTGACGCCGTCTGTTGGATAGACGACACCATTTTGATAAGTGGGGGAGTAAGGGTTTCAGATATATTTGTTATGTCTTATTTTCTTCGTAAATTAGAAACTCAAATCCACTGGAATAACTGGAGTAGCTTTTTATTAGAACAGCGATCCTTATCTGTAAAAATTTCAGCTTAATATAATGTCAATAAGAAGTTCATAATATCAAGTGACGATCAGTTTCACCCACACCAAAAATTCTCAGCCCAGTTCAGCGCCACGTAGATCCAGGACTGCCAACAAAAAAAGTGGGCAGTCATGTGCTGTCACTGAGAAGTATAAAACGATTATGTTGGCACATAAAAGTATAAGAGACTAACAATCATATTTTAACATTTTTAGACAGTTAAATAACACAAAGTGGTACACTGCGTGGTTTTTCTTCACCTAAAACCTGGCAAGTTGGTCATACTGGCCGCAACGTGTCCAAGGAATGTCAAAAATAGTAGCAAAAAAGTAAGAATCTCGTGTTATCATTGAGAAGTACATACAACGATTTTAAGGACAATTTAAAAGTATGAGAGACTAACTTTAATCTCTTATTATTTTCAGCTGATTAAATTTCACAGAAAGTAGTACATTAATGGCGGATTCCTTCTCTGGGAATCGAGCAGGTTGGCAATTTCGACTGCACCGTCTCCAAGGAGGGATAATAATTCGGTTCTTTTAGCGTTTTTCGTTGCCCGAATGTTTTTACTTGAAGCGCATTAAGATATATAATAAAAAAAAAGCGAATGAAAGCATAAATAAGTATATTTCAATAATAAATGCAGCAGGCAGGACATACCAACATTCACGAGTTTTATAACCTCGAGGAATGCCCCATATAGGGCTGCACTTACGTAAGTATCTCTTTAGGTGGCCTTTATAACAGCGGCTTATAAAGATATTCGACTGTGGATGATAAGATAAGGTCTGCTGTGGTGAGCGGACGCAGGTTCACCTTGAAATTAATATATGAAATTTCATCAAAAAATAAATTACGTAACACTGACATTTATTCTTGGCCTTTTAAACATACATGGAAATTATAATAGTTCCTATACTATAAATCGAAGCCTAAGGTAAATCTGATCTTAAATGAAAATTCTCTTTGAGTTTTAGTCCAGTTGCAAAAAGGCTCTTTTAGGTGAACCTTGTTTTGACGTCTAAAGTTTTTGTTTTCACTGAGTTTATCTTGCTTCAGACCTTATAATTAAACATCTAATTTCACTGGACAGCTATCAGTACTGAGCAATTTGAGTTACGGCATAAAGTGTAAAAATGATGAAGAATTTTGTGAGGAAAGATTATCATTGTATAATTATCCTTATATCTGCCATATTTCTAATTGCTGTTCTTTATAGGTCTTAGCTGATGCAAAAAGTGTGTGGACAGTGCAGCCATGACCCACTGAGGACTTTATAGGAACTTTCACAGGAATCTTCTTTACCATAATTCACTGATCATGGAAGACGAGTGGTTTTTTTTCTCTGAAAGTATAGCTGTAGTGACAAAACCAAAAGACTGATAAATGTCAAAGCAAAAAGCATTGAAAACATTATCAAAAGTAGCAAACTTTATAACGATGATCTACATATGACAGTAAGATGAAAATAAGGAACTTGTACTCAGAGCTCACAAGGGATGTACTGAAGGATATATCTTCAGCCAAAGGAACTTAAAAAGGCATTGAAACGCCAGCATTCCGAGGAAAAGGCTAACACAGCAACTGAACCACACTTCACGAAAGGTTCAGATGTCACGGGGCACAAACAAGGTGTTTGGAATGCTATATGGAATGATATGTTTATTGCAACTATCTTCATGAGGTTTGGTCATGGTAAAGGTGCAATAATTGGAAATACCTGAGACCTGAAACACTGAAAACCTGAGCACTTAGCTTGCATATATGTGGCAAGATAGTTGAAGACATATCACAAGAGAAGCCACAGCAAGGGTCACTGCTGATAAAGCTGACAGAGGTGGGTCAAGACAAAAACTCAGTCTCTGCTAGACCCACTAAAACCTGAACAACATCCAGAGGGATTAATTATAGTAGTAAATGGAGGCATTGCACCACTATCAGTAAATGTTGACAGAGCAGTTGAAATTGGTACCAGACAATTGGAAGAATTTGAGAGAAAACTACCTCAACGACTCTACGACCAAAGAAAATAGAAACTATGGCTGTCACAAAAAAAATCTTTCAATGTAGATGGTTGTCATGTTTATGATACAAACTTAATTTACTCTCTAGAGTTATAGAACTTCAAGCAAGCTCAAGAGACAGATATTGAAAAAGTTAGGTCATGTGAACTCTCGCCTGTTCATACAGCTCTTTTTCGCTGATTCAGGGGATCTGCGTTATCCTATATCAAGTCAAAATCAGTCTTAAAGAATAAGACTTGTGTAGAACTTTCAGCTAGACATGATGCAATAGGTACTGTGTGCATGGTAATTGATGGCTCAGCACTTTTGTGAATTCCTCACTGGCCACCATCCAGTTCATCTCAGCCGGCCACTGTCCAGGACTTCGTGAATAAATTTATAGATCTGATTAGAATGACACTAAAACAGGGGATGTCTACTTAGTTTTTGATAGATATTATGGTTTCAGCACCAAGGATTCTACAAGGCTCTCAAAAGAAAAGGAGGCATCAGAGTATAACAGCTGATTCCCATCTCCTTTGCTTCACAAAATCTTGCTCTAACTGTAACGCAGAATAAGAAGCAATTGATTGAAATAACTTGCAAACTTCTCCTTCAGGATACTGATATCCATCAATCTAAAAAACTTATCAGCAGACAAGAACAAACACCTGTAGAAATTGGGATGGGTCGTTGCAGAACAAGAGCTAACCTTTCAACCAGCCATGAGGGTAGCAGATAACATGGTGTGCAGCAGACCATACACATCGCAGTTTCTCATATGAAGCCAGTGACTGTCCTTAGTGATGACACGGACGTTTATGTCATTTTACTATATCACCATCTTCAGCAAGGACTACAGACATCAGTGGTAATGGAATCACCAATCAAGGGCAGAACTGTTATTGACATCAAAGCAACTGTGCGGAAACACCACCATATTATTCCCACAATGCTGAGGTCGTGCATGGACAGGTTGTGATACAAGAGCTGTGTGTTATGGAATAGGGAAAATAAAAATGTTAAATCTTTTGAAACGTAGAGCCTCATCACTTGAGCTTATTGGAAACGCTGAAGCTGAATGGGCAGATGTATTAGAACAGGCCACAAAGTTCATAGGAGCTGTTATGGACAGCCGAAAGATAAATCCATGTCAGAAGCTATGGTAAAAATGTGGACGGGAAAGGTTGGCAAGAGTGGAGCAACTAATACACCTCCATTAGCCACGCTACCCCCGACTACAGAAGCATCTGTTGAGAATGTGAAGAGTGCTCACCTGCAGACGTGCATTTGGAAGAATGCACTTCAGTTTCATCCAGCAAAACAAGACGCCTCTGACTATGGTTGGATAAAAGACGACAAGACGAAGTCATGCTACCAAAAACTCTACCCACAAATACGGAAACTGCGCCAGAGAGGATTCTGAAGTTGGTCAAGCGCACCTGCAAAAGTGGAACCGCCTGCAAAACCTCCAAATGCAGATGTAACCGTAGCAAATTATCATGCACAATCTCTTTTGTTCATGTCTGGGGTCTTTCACATGTTGTAATGACCACAATAATGTGCCAGATGATGAGGAGGATGAAATATCATTTCATGGAAGTTTATAAATAGAAACGTTCTATACTTTGTGTTACTGTGAATGGCTTTACATCTGAATCATTATCAAATATGTAAGTTTACAATGTTTTGTTTGTTTAAGAAAGGTAACACAAAGGGATATTTTCCTCAACACAAAATGTTTCAGAATAAAATTATGAATTTTATTCTGAAACAAGGACGCTTTACTTTTATAAAATAAGCAGTTTATTTATTTGACATTTACGTTTTCATATTTGCCCAGTACAATGTATTTTTAGTTGTTAAAAAAGTTTAAAGTTTTCATGAACATATTGTCTACATTATCATCAACAGAAGAGCAGAGGCCCTTGATTAAGCATCGGTGGAAGGGTTACAGTTCACTCTCCCTTAAAAACAATAATAATTATGATAACTTTCATGTTTATATATTTACCAAGTACTATGTTTTTTAGTTGTTGAAAAAAAGTACAATATTTCATGCACATAATTATAATCTAAACAATAAGGATTCAACACCAGCAGTTGAAATACAGGAAATGAATATAAAAAGAGAATCTCACAACACTACAACACATTTATTCACAACCTTATTTACAAAAAAAAATAAATTAAATGTTTCCCGGTGCTCTCATTCAATGTAACACTAAACAAAACAAATCTAAGCGGTTACAGATCGGGGGAACAGGTGGCACGGTAGAGCAATCTTAATACTTGAATGGTGAGTTATCCTTTCGTGACTGGGGTTTCATCTGAAGAGACGGTGCTGGCACGATGACCTCGGGCTTGAAGACGTCACAGGAGGGAGGCTGGGAACTCAACAGAGATGTTACTGGTACGTTGACCACGGGCTCGTAGATATCACGAAAGGGATGCCTTCAGTATGAGGCAGCAAATGCTGCTTCTCCAAGGGTCAGGAGATTGTGCAAGTGGAGGGCAGAAAGGGCTGACTACTTCACCTTGTCACAGGCAGAAAGGGCTGACTACTTCACCTTGTCACAGGCAGGAAGGGCTGACTACTTCACCTTGTCACAGGCAGGAAGGGCTGACTACTTCACCTTGTCACAGGCAGGAAGGGCTGACTACTTCACCTTGTCAGGCAGAAAGGGCTGACTACTTCACCTTGTCACAGGCAGAAGGGCTGACTACTTCACCTTGTCACAGGCAGGAGGGCTGACTACTTCACCTTGTCACAGGCAGGAAGGGCTGACTACTTCACCTTGTCAGGCAGAAAGGGCTGACTACTTCACCTTGTCACAGGCAGGAGGGCTGACTACTTCACCTTGTCACAGGCAGGAAGGGCTGACTACTTCACCTTGTCACAGGCAGAAAGGGCTGACTACTTCACCTTGTCACAGGCAGGAAGGGCTGACTTTTTCACCTTGTCACAGGCAGGAAGGGCTGACTACTTCACCTTGTCACAGGCAGGAAGGGCTGACTACTTCACCTTGTCACAGGCAGGAAGGGCTGACTACTTCACCTTGTCACAGGCAGAAAGGGCTGACTTCACCTTGTCACAGCAGAAAGGGCTGACTACTTCACCTTGTCACAGGCAGGAAGGGCTGACTACTTCACCTTGTCACAGGCAGGAAGGGCTGACTACTTCACCTTGTCACAGGCAGGAAGGACTGAAGGGCTGACTACTACCACCTTGTCAGGCAGGAAGGAAGGGCTGACTACTTCATCAGGCAGGAAGGGCTGACTACTTCACCTTGTCACAGGCAGGAAGGGCTGACTACTTCACCTTGTCACAGGCAGGAAGGACTCACCTTGTCACAGGCAGGAAGGACTGACTACTTCACCTTGTCACAGGCAGGAAGGGCTGACTACTTCACCTTGTCACAGGCAGGAAGGGCTGACTACTTCACCTTGTCACAGGCAGGAAGAAATAAGCAACTTCTCCACACAAGCAGGAAGGGCTGACTACTTTTCTTCGTCACTGGTATGTAGGGCTCGCTGCTTCACCTCGTCTCGAACATGGAGGACTTAGGGACTTCTTATCACAAGCAGGAAGGGCTGGCTGCTTCTCTTCGTTTCGGGATGGACAAGATTTTATGGAAAAGAGCAAGGGGCGTCTGAAGGGGATACTGCCATCGGAACCTTGCTTTGTCCGACCTCTGAGTGTCGTCTCTGTCTGTGCCTGTCTATACATCTGTCTTGGGAAGTCTCTTCTGGAAACTTATATACCACTGTATGGGCGGAGCCAATGACGACAGACAATCGTCATTCCCACATAAGGAGATTTTTTATTTTCTGCACAATGATTGGTTCCTTAATAACCGACCCTTTCCGGTCACGCCATAGAAGTCCAGATTAAATTTCCTGATGCAATGTGGATCGAATATTGCACCATGTTACAAAGACATGGCTTGAGATACCACGTGGTGTCGGTTCCACAAGAAAGGGTTTTCATCGAATCGCTAATTGTCAACGAGGCGTTGACAACAGGAACTGACTGGTGAGCAAACACAGGAAGCAGTCATGTCTTGGAAAAGAGATACTTCTTTTTCGATATATTCCATCATTATTGCATCTACCCGTGACAACCTGTGAAAGTGACCGCTTTTATTTCCAACCCGAAACATTCGGGAGAAAACTCCACGAAAAAATTAAAAGTCACTGAGAACTTCAGAGGAATTTCGCTTTGCAAGAAGACGCAATTCTCGCGAGACTCTTGACGGAATGGAAAAGCATTCAGGATTCAAAGCTTTCATACGAACTCTGAGCATTTATGAGGTGGCTTTCCCAAGAGAAATGAGAAGAAGGGAATAAAAAGCCTAGAACAATGGCTAGTTTTTCAGTTGTATTCTGCGGAGAACGTATCAAGAAGCAATTGTTATTGATCAGCGTTTAAATGATTTTGTACTTTTTGGAAAATCTGACATGTCAGGGCAGAAAGTCAGGTCAGAATCTATTCTGCTGTCTGAAGGAACAGAATTGAAAATAAATAGGATATAACATGAGAACATTTCTGGGATACTCTCATATTTTATGTATTTTATATGCTTATCATCTCATGCTTTATCAAGCGAATAAAAATATTTACGTATATACTGGCCTAAGTTCGATCCTGTAAATAAAAGTAAGACTCCAACAATTTCTACGAAAAACCTCAAGGATTTTTCCTGCCAACATCACCCGCCCACAGACATAAATATAAAAAATAATACTCTTCATATAATCAATATATATATATATATATATATAGAGAGAGAGAGAGAGAGAGAGAGAGAGAGAGAGAGAGAGAGAGAGAGAGAGAGAGAGAGAGAGAGAGAGAGAGAGAGAATTTCCTACCTAATTAAAGACAATCTCTAAAGAATAACAACATAAACTGGTTACCTGACCTTTGCAACAGTGGAAGGAACCTCCAGACTTCAACGTAACCTGGAATGAAAGGAGATGAATATTAAAAAAATTACATTTACCATTTTAGTTTAATCTAGGAGTAAGATTTATCCTTTAATACTTGTTACCATCCTTAGAAAAATAATTGAATATATAAATAAATTCATTGAGAACTTTAAAGCTCTGTGTGAAAATAACAGTTTTGGAAATTCAAGTAACTTTTAAAACTTTCCAAAAAAGGCCTAGCTGAAACGTATATATTTAAATCTAGATTTTTTTCATTATGCCCAAAAACTTGACTGGACAAAAACAAAAAAAAACTTCCCTAAAAACACATTAATTCTACAGAGAATGGAAAGAAATCTAAAATTTGGGCCAAAGGTCTGCCTTGGAAGCAAGAGCCCGTGCAATCGCAAGACTCATTCAGTCTCAGAGCAGAGGGTTAACAATTCGAACGAACTGGTCTGACATCAGTGATGTCAGAAGAGTGACAGAATCCATTCAGAAACGGCCTCTCCGAGGTTACCTCCAGTGCTTTACACGCATTTCTTACTTTACCTCGATGAGGTACTTATATTTCTCACTTTATATGACTGCACCCCTTAACAAAGGATGACCACCAGATACTTCTAAATATGAATTTATAAAATTACTGAAGAAAAAAATTTTTTTTTGTTTATATTCAAGATAAAACTGTTACCTAAATCATAAGCAACTTTTTATAAGTGATAAACGGCGACTTCCATGAACTAGAAACAATTGCATATACAAAAAATCATTAAAAATAAGATCTGATATAAAATCATTACCTCAAAACGATACGAGTTTCATATTTGGTGAATCTAAATGAGAGGCAACAGAATAACGCTGGATTTTATCCAAAAACTTGAACTGAAACACTTTTCTTAGAGAGTCTAAAAGGGAAATATTTGTTCCGTGCAAGTTCAACGGACCAGAAATTATGAAGGGTGAATATTCAGTGAATATTCAGTCGAAAATCAGCAGAATATTCAGCAAATGAATTTTCTCTTAATATTCACTCACTCCTACGTGAGGAATACCATTGAATCTATAATAACGGTATTTTGGGGGGGGAAAAACGAGAGTATTTGAAACCCTAGACTCAAAATTACGTGGCTTATATTTACTTAGAATATGAATACGTTACTCTTCATGTTTTCATAAACTTGCATTTTCTGTGACAAAGAGAGAGAGAGAGAGAGAATAGAATGGAATATACAATTTTGGCCAAAGGCCAAGCACTGGGACCTATGAGGTCATTCAGCACTGAAAGTAAAGGTTAGTATGAAGGTGGAACGGGAGGATAACCTCGAAGCAGCTGCCCGATGAAACAATTGTTAGGCGAGGGAGGAAAGTAAGATGGAGGAAAAAATATGAACGGAGGTACAGTAAAGGGAACGAAGGGGGTTGCAGCTAGGGGCCGAAGGGACGCTGCGAAGATCCTTAAGCAGTTCTACAATGCACCGATCTGCATCGATAACACACTAACACAAGCACACAAAAGACGAGCTTGTATCAAGCATTTTACTCAGGTCTTGCACAAATGAGCTTTCAGTAATTATGATTCATCTCACTAAATAACCCAGGCTACACTTAGATGATTATGCCTACAAATTGTTCAGGTCACAAGGTTTTCTTAACATTCAAGCATTATTCTATGTCCAGCTCCGTTGCACGCATACAAAAGTAACTTGACTATGATACCAAAGTAACATCTACGTCCGTAAACTTAGAAATAACCTTTGTTTCCCGCTAGAACATGAAGCCTGGACCACTGAAGCTAGGCCTATGCTACTGATTTTATTTGAGACCTCCTTTTATGCACACATTCATTCCCTCTCAGTCAAAATTAGTTTTTTTTCTTGTTGTAACCTTTACTTAATCATTCCCAGTATCGTTCGAATACCCAGCAATGACAGAAAATTATGTCTCGGCTAGCCCTTTATGCCGTATGTGTGTCAATAACAGTCTAAGGATGGCAAGAACTGAACCCCAAAGCCCTGCAGTCACTGAGCTGTTGTAATTATTTGTATGCTCAAGAAAAAATAATGTAAATATGCAGAGTTTCCGGAAAGAGAACCAAAATCTCACAGCCACGATGCCATGCAATGAATGATATTTCTCCGTCCTCCACTTCCGGCCAATATAATAAAGCTGCGACTGCTGCATTCACCTCCTCCAGACTGTCGTCTCACAGACAAACCATATTGCATGCTCTCTCGAATATTAACCTACACAAAATTACATATCTTTCATTCGTACTCGCACAGCCGGATGTTTCTTTTTATCTGCCCACGATGAGATGATAAAAAAAAAGAAGTCCCTATTTAAAGCCCATCATCGCTCGTTGACGTCTGACACGAGTTGACTATTTGTTCCAAGGTCGTCATTTGTGCGCTTGCATTGATGTATTATCGATATGAATCGGCATTTCTATGATCTAAATAAGGTGTGAATGTTCTTTTTTTATATAAACATTCAAATATACTACTGTGAGTTTGCCACATCTACCTAAAACTTACGTTAAATAAACCAAGGCCCTGGTTTAGCCTAATAAATGGTATAAGAATAGGCTATGAACCAATGGGTAGCACTCTGCAAGTACCTACGAGCATTAACGTTGTAATGCTACAAAATCTAGCTCCAAAAATAATGTTAAATTCAAATCAGTGTTTAAAATGGCGATACAGTCAGTCACGTCTTTCAATTTAGTCCTCCTAACATCTCCTGGAAAACTATAGGGTTTAGAAGTACCTAGTCCTATAAAAATCTATCGTTCTAAAAAGGACACTTTGTTAAAATCTGGGAAGTGCAGACGCTGGAACCTACGGAATGGAACCCTTCCTTACCTTCTTCCAGGGCCTGAGGAACGTCGTAGATGACGCCAGATTAAAACCCACTAAATTTTCAATCACTTCACAACACAGAACACAACCAGAGCCTTCGGAAGTCACTGAAACAAACACTGACATCTGGAAAGCACAAACAAACCAAAATCGGAGCCGCGTTTGTGGCCTGAGGCTGAAATTATCTGGAATTTAAGAGAGAACCAAGCCACCACCCTCTCAGGGGCAAACACACACACAAGTATTAAGTAGCCAGGCAGGACAGCAACTCTGGCCCTCCCTCACCCCCAAAATTCTCCGTCAGTAGTTAACCGTTTTAATGCTTGTTATATACTTTAGCCTTATTACAGCAGAAAGACTAAAGTAAATTTGTTGTAAATCATACTTATGCAAAGACAAATAAACATAATATCATTTTACGTTATATATTATAGACATTATCATCTGTTAAATACTTTATATTATCATCAGCAGCTTTTTCACTTCTCTCGACACGAAACTGAACAATTTGAACACCACTGGTCCAGAAAAAAGTATGAACCCCAAGATCGATCTCAGAGGGGAGAAACGATTTATACAGGCCGTTTCCCTGAAAATCAATTAAGCCTATGGTGAATTAGGTACCTGGTGGTCACATGACTGTGTTTTTGATTGGTTAACTGACAGGAAGGATTTTCTCTCTCAAATTTAAAATAGTATTACATTATTACATTACATATCATGGGATATTTTCAGTCCCGTTGCTAAGTAACCAATTGGTTCTTAGCCACGTAAAATAAGTCTAATCCTTCGGGCCAGCCCTAGGAGAGCTGTTAATCAGCACAGTGGTCTGGTAAAACTAAGGTATACTTAACTTTTCAGCGTAATATTAAATAAAATATATATTTTAAAGCATATATATATATATATTTATATATATATATATATATATATATATATATATATATATATATATATATATATATATATATACATATATAATTATACATATAAATACATATACTACAAGAGTGAGGGGTTGCTCGTTATTGACAACAACACCAATAGCCAGACTCAGTGGGGGGGGGGGGCGTGTACCAGCATATGTCCAGATTATAGACTGGCAGGATCCTTTGAAGGATCTTCTTCTTCTTCTCCAGGATTTTGCTAAGACAATGTGGCGTCGTCTCTTGAGGTCTATTGGAACTAAAGAATACAAAATCTATACAAAATATATTTTTACTTACGATTTTATTTTCAAAATTATTTAATAGTTCCTTAAAGACCCTTTGTCTGGAAATAGCAGTTTAATATTTCATAGAAGTTTGAATACATATCCCTCCCCCCCAAGCTTTCTCTCTCTCTCTCTCTCAGGAACTTTTGTACGAAAATGTTTCACTTTAATATTTTCTTTTGGCAAGAGTACAGATCTCTCTCTCTCTCTCTCTCTCTCTCTCTCTCTCTCTCTCTCTCTCTCTCTCTCTCTCTCTATGTTGGACGAGTCCATTGGTCCACACCAGACCACTTCTTCCCCTTATCATATTACCTTAGTGGGTAATGGAGGTGAAGTCAAAGGATTAAGGAAAGTGGATTGCAGAGAAAATAGTCTTGCTTTTTTTCCTGACCTGCGACCATACTAAATAATCTTTCAAAATGTTTTTATTTTTTATGCTAGTAAAGCTAGCATAATTTTCCTTTTTTCGGCATCAAGTAGATGTGAAGATATTTTTTCACCCACTGTAAGATCATTTAGTTTGGCTGTTATCTCTGTACCTTCTAAAATTTCATTCTGGATGTCACAAATCCTGTTCTTGAGAAGTTTAATCCTGTCATAATTTACACTAGTTTTGTAGTTTGTCATAAAAATGACGTCATCTTGTTTGTAGTCGGTTCAGCAAGCCATACTTGTCTTGTGATATCTTATTACACAGTTTGACAAAGACATTTTTACAGGGTAATTCTGCCCAGTCCCACCAGACAAGTATGTTATCAAATGTACCCTTTTTCTGCTCTATAGGCTACACTGCCATACATGCACAAACATTTCTCCAATTTCATCAGAATCTAAAACTTTCACATTTACCTTCCAATACCGTGTGCAAATTTTGCGTTAATGTTTAACTTCAAAGCAACCACACTATGATATGAAAAACTTATTGGAAAGGTGTCAACAGATATTATATTTCAAATAACTTTACAGCAAATATCCTACCTATTCTGGCTCCATAGTTTTCCAGGGTATAAGTGTACTCTGGTATTCTGTTTGAGAATTTATAATCATCTTTCAAAGCAAGATTTTTCACAAGAGCACTCACAGACTTAGACAACAAGGCTTTGTTATGATTACTGCAATCTCTTGTGCACGTTGTACGGTTGAAGTTGCCTCCAAAAATGAGATCACCATTATTATGTCTGAGGCAGGACAACATTTCATTTCTGAAGAAGTCTTCCATTCCAGCAGGTTTACTTGTACCAGGTGGAGCATATACATTCATAATAGGTGTAATACACTTATTGTAACATACCCTTACACCCACAATTCTACCATTAATGTCCACTTCCTTGGTTAAAAGTTTTACACCGGTTTTATTATTTATACATATCATTGTACCGCCACTCGTGAAATTAGTGAGATAACTCAGGACTGAAATATCTTTAACATTATGCTCTGGAATTAGCAGAATATCAATTTTATAGTACATGATAAGAGACACAACCTTCATTTGCTTATTTACCTCATTTATATAAGCCATTAATATTTAAGATGACAAATGAAAAACCCATTATAAAACCAAAAAAATTGAAAAATTACATTTTCTTTGACTTTGATAACCTACCTCTCCCATTCAGTTTGACTTCCTTCCTTTTTCCTTCAGTGGATTTTCCTTTAATTTACCTACAGTTTCTAAGTCTTTATTCAACTGCCATTCTGACATTATGTCTGAACCTTTATCGTCATTTTTCAAATCATCTTCAATATCACTCACTTTATTTACCTCTAAATCCATCTCACATTCTTCAGCAATATCATCCACAGATTCATCATTCCTATACACTGGAGCCGCTACGCTAATTTCTTCCAGACCTTCCAGTTCTTCCTCGTCTTTATCATCATCATCATAACTTGAGAAGCACCTTCGGGTGCACTTTTTGTTGCAAAAATGTCACTGTCGCTGTCAGTATCCTTTCTATGATCATTATTGGTTGTAACAAGTCTAGTGGTTTATCTTCTATTTCAGCTGGATTTCCAGCAGCATCATCAACACTTCGGGATCAGGGAGTGGTTACAAATTGTCCTTCTACTGCTTCGCATATATTATCCCTCTGGTCCTTTTCCAGGATGCTAGATTCTTCTTTGTCACTGCCAATATTTTCATCAGATGGTTGTTCCGCATTTCCTTCATCATCTTTTGCGTGTTGAATATCAGAAGTTCCATTTCCTACCAGTACATCACCCTTACCAGAATCCTTGCCGGGCATTGCTGGGAAGTCATTCAAACGGAAAATAACTTCGGTTCATTATCCACGTTACAGTTAACTACCACATGAGAGTCTCTTCCGCATTTGTAACACGTCTCTTTTTGGCCATTATGTAGAAAACAGCATTAGTGTATAACCACAAATATTTCTGGCGGACGGGATATTTTTCTTCATTTGCATATTCACACTGCGTTCCATTTCACAGACCAGTATGGACTTTTCCATACTGGCTGAGGACACTAGTTACAAGGGAGTCTTCCCAGTCAAATGGTGCATAATGTACTGATACATATGTAGACACACTGCTCAAATGAACTACTAGAACAGTTTCCCCGTTACCAAAATGAATCACTTTGTCTTCATACTCTCGGATGAAGACATCAAAAACATTAACTTCAAGAAATTTCACAGCAACTCTGTTATTTGGAATATTCTGAAATCCTCGGATGTCTCTATTTACTTTCAATTAATTGAATATGACATCGCATGTGGAGTCATAATGAGGGGGGGCAGGAAAACTTTCAACCAATTTGCCATCGCCTTCAGGTAGAAACTGTTGCGCTTTCTGTGATGACGTCACATCGCCTGAGGCGACCCGAGGCCCCCGCCCTGGAAACTCCTGGAAGGCGTATTGAGGCAAACTAGGTCCAAATAAAGAGTCTATGCAACAAACAAGTTAACTTGAAGCACCAATTAGTTCACTGCCAACTTACTCACAAGTTGGAGTCCAATGTCACGAGAAAAAAAAATGCGGCCTAATAATCACAAAATGCGAAGAGCGTTTGTAAACAATCAAGGGTTCTTCTTCTTCTTCTTCTTCTTCTTCTTCTTCTCACATTTCCGCTATGGGTGATAATAATTGTAGTGTCATTTTTCCTTTTTATGAATTCTTTATTTCCAGTTGATGTTGTACTTACTTATCTTAACACAATGAACATGTCAAGTAATGAGGAAAGATTGTAATAAAAATAATCTGGCCAGTTGTTCATTTACGCTGATTTTCTTAGGTGGGCAATAGGTGGCGGTAACACATTGCTTGAGTAACTTAAAAATCTTTTCCACTTTTGGGTGGAGAAAGGACCGCATGGTGACCATGTGGCCGCCTTAGAGTATCTGGAGAGTTGAAGGCAAAACTAAATTACGATTTCATTGATAGTTTTCATATGATTTCATTTGATCGTGACTGGAAAAGTCGTAGTCATCGTCTCCTTAGACGGAGGCTAAAACTGAACTCAAATGGAAGCGTAACACAGCCTTGGGACACAAGACGACTCCCTGCAATCATCACGTGACTATTAAATCATCTTGGCCTAATGAGGAATCACTTGCTTTGACTCTTTCATTCCCTGTCTGTCACTTGCTTTGACTCTCGTTCTCTTTCATTTTCTCTGACTTTCATGCTGTCTTTCACTTGCTCTGACTCTTTCACTCGCTTTGGCTCTCGTTCTCTGTCTTTCACTTACTTTGACTCTCTCTGTCTCTTGTTTGCTTTGACTCTCATTCTCTGTCTGTCACTTGCTTTGGCTCTTTCGCTCTCTGTCTTTCACTTGCTCTGACTCTTTCATTCCCTGTCTTTCACTTGCTTTGACTCTTTTCATTCTCTTTCACTTGCTCTGACTCTTTCATTCTGTCTTTCACTTGCTTTGACTCTTTCCATTCTCTTTCACTTGCTCTGACTCTTTCATTCTGTCTTTCACTTGCTTTGACTCTTTCCATTCTCTTTCACTTGCTCTGACTCTTTCATTCTGTCTTTCACTTGCTTTGACACTCTCACTTTCTTTCACTTGCTTTGACTCTTTTACTCCTGCCTTTCACTCACTTTTGGCTCTTTCACTCTGCCTCTCACTTGGTTTAACTCTCACCCTCTGTCTTTCACTTGCTTTGGCTCTTTCATTCTCTGTCTTTCACTTGTTTTAACTCCCACTTGCTTTGACTCTTTCATTTGCTTTGGCTCTTTCACTCCCGCTTGTTTTAACTCTTTCACTGTTGTAAAGCCATGTTGTACAGTCTCTGCTGATCATGTTGTTTGTAAAGTCCTGGCTAAGCAAGTTTTCTTTGATCACGGCCCATTTTCTTTGTACCTACGATTTGTCACGCTGGACGGGCCAGGACACGTAAAATTCGATTGTTTAAACTGTGTATGCAATTATTTATCTGCTCATCAACTGTATACCGTGTATTTCTTCTTTCGCAGGCGTCAAGATTATACTCAACTTTAATTCTGTCTATTGTTACATTGTATATTGTACTCGTTCACTGTATTTATTTATTAATTGTTATCGACTTCAGGTCACCCTTGCTTCCATGTCTTCCGCGGCCCGACGCCAGTCTGCCGCTATATAAACCAGCAGTAACTTTTACCTAATCGTTTCTTTTGCACCTCTTATACTGCCGCTTGCTTTGGCTTTTTCACTAGTTTTATTAAAACTCTTTCATTGTGTCTTTCACCTGCTTTGGCTCTTTCACCTGTTTTAACTCTCACTTGCTTTGACTCTTTCACCCTTTGTTTTTCATTTGCTTTGACTCTCACTCTGTCTTTCAATTGCTTTAATTCTTTCACCCTCTGTCATTCACTTGCTTTAACTCTTTCACCCTCTGTCATTCACTTGCTTTGACTCTTTCACCCTCTGTCTTTCACTTGTTTTAATTCTCAGTCTTTCATTAGGTATGGCTCTTTCATTGTCTTTCACCTGCTTTGGCTCTTTCACTGTCTTTCACTTGTTTTAACTCTTTCACTTGCTATGACTATTTCACTCTCTTTCACTTGATATGGCTCTTTTGCTCTCTGTCTTTCACTTTTTTTTTTTACTCTTTCACTTGCTTTGGCTCTTTCGCTCTCTCTCACTTGCTTTGACTTTTACCCTTTATCTTTCACTTGCTTTGGCTTTCACTCTTCCTCTCTTTTGCTTCATAAACTTGATGAAATGAATGAGCACACTTCATGACGACCTCCTTAAAGCGTGCAAGTGAAAATGGCAGTGTTTATGGAGTGCACGACAGAAATTGTCACGCTCAAATGAAATTTGCGACAGAAACTTTGGATTTATGAAGCGTGCCAGAGAGAGAAAATGGAAGGTTCTGCAGTGTGCGAGGGAAAGTCTACTAAGTTTTGTAGTGTGCGACAGAAAATCTAATAAGTTTATGAAGTGTGCAAGAGATTTTTATCAAGTTTGTGAAGTGTGCAAGAGAACATTTAATAACTTTATGAAGTGTGGGATAGGACTTTAAATAAGTTTTATGGAGAGAGAGAGAGAGAGAGAGAGAGAGAGAGAGAGAGAGAGAGAGAGAGAGAGAGAGAGAGAGAGAGAGAGAGAGAGACTTTCAACGAGTCTATGAAGCGTGCAAGGCTTTGTAGTTGTATGGTGAAGTCTTAATGGCTTATATTAAGTAATATCATTTCTTTTTTACATAGATTTCAGATCCCTGTGTATCCCATTGTGTAAATAATTGCTGTCGTTATATTACAGGATCTTTTGTATCATTGCATAAAAATACATTAAAATTGTACAATATTTATAATGAAAATTCAGGGTGTCAAGTAACTGTATATTTATAATGTATTGATACCTTGTACAGTTAAGGAGGCAGCCAATAAAAAGAAATTATTACAAACGCTTTTATCTAGCAACAAACAAATCAATACAACCACAATAAATAAAAAAATTATAAACTTCATTTTTTCATTATACTTTAGTGCTCCCCCCAAAAAAAAAATGGTGGACTGACCCTATGGAACACGTCTATGGTTCAGAAAATATTTCGGCACATCTGGGAACTAGCAAAAAAATTCTGAGGTCATCAAGATTTGTGAGGAGTATATTAACTAATCTCAAAACACACTAGCTTGATATAAAACTGCTTCTACTGAATCTTCAACTACCAATAATACTCTCACAATATCCCAAAACTTTCAAGGAACACAGGACCTACCAAAATACCATTTTCCATCACCCTGGCAATTCGTGGGACCTGATGAAACATCTCAAATATTTTGACCACACTAAAAAATTTAGAAGACTGTGCTCCTCTTTCCATACAATTCTTAAAATGACTTTGAAGCTTTTACTGACTAGAAATTCTGTTTCACACACACACACACATATATATATATATATATATATATATATATATATATATATATATATATATATATATATATATATATATATATATATATATATATATATATATATATATATATATATATATATATATATATATCAGCATCATCATCATGGCCTCCAACAAGGCAAGGAGATGCAAAGGCCCTCTGTCAAATTCTGCCACTCTTCTCTTTCCTCTGTTTTGCCTTGTAAAAATCTCCCCTCATTCCTGCATCCCATCTCACAGTTCTCATCCAAGTAGGAATGTGTATTCCAATGCTTCTGGTGGCCCACAGGAGCCCTGCTGACAATATCAAGATTATTCTCCCTAAGGTTGTGCAAAGGACACGTCTAAGCCTTCTCCATATATGTTTAATACAGCTCATTGTTGAGGACAGTCTGGTGAGTAGTGACTAACTTATCTAACATTCACTCAGTTACCTGCATTCACCACAAGAACATTTTTCTCCTGATTATCTACTTTAAGAATATGTTCTGCACTATAATTCGTATCACACAGGAAATACATTTCATAACTGCTACGGGATCTTGTGGAACTTTGTCACTACCTGCGCCAAAAGTGCTTGAAGTTCCTCTGTAAGGCCGGGCGCACATTGAGACGCAGGCGACACAGGCAGCACAGCACAGAGCAGGGCAGAAAACTGCATTTCACTATTTTAAATGTAAGCGCGCACATTGTCAAGCAGGACAGCACAGCGCAGGGGCGGACCTGCTTCGGCCTGCGTCACGCAGTGTTTGAAACGCAGTTTTCTGCGCACATGCGGCACAGGAAGTAACTCGCTCAGTAATCCACCAAATTATTATATGATGTGAAAGTCATATGTCTGATGATTTTGTTAATTTCTGATGAATCTCTCGGAAAGACCTGTGTGCTTCTTATCAACACTGTTTTCCCTGTTATTTTTCCTTTTTACAATTATCCATTATAATGACATTATGTAGGCAGTATTACAGGTCAAAAGAAAAGGGAATTGTTCATCAGATGATTTTTTCCTCCGTTCCTATATTGCTGAAAGACAGATGTGAAGGAAAATAAAACTTATCTTAAAAACACAGCCAGTTTTTCTCTACTCCCGACTGGTTTTTTGGGCGTTGCAACCTTCAGATGATATGTCACTTTGTATCATGTTATGCACCTTATCAAATTGTTCTCTGCTTAATCTGAAATAATTCTTGAATTTTTCATCACTCAACTCAGATGTTAAACCAAATGCACCATGGGTATTCCTCTTGGCCATGTACTCACTCCTCCACAGTGATCTCTTTCCCCTACAAATGTCATATAATAACAAAGTATTCTCGAATTCATTTTCCGAGTCAGATTCTGAGCTGAGGTTTCTCAGGTAATCATGAGCGGCAGCCATGATCACAGGGCCTGCATAGGACGACAGACTGCTTCCTATTGTGCACACCACACCTATGCTGACCTGCCCTGAGTCTGCCCTGCTCTGCACTGCCCTGCGTCTCAATGTGCGCCCGGCCTAAGAGCCCCAACGCTGTCTCTTCCAAACACGTGTGTGTTCGTGTGTTCATCAATCGTCATCATCGGAGTCGACAGGACAAAACAGGAGCGTCTCGTTTTCTTTCTCTACAGGAATTCTCACAGACTCATCATCAACATATAGTTACGGGCTGCTCTAGAAGCAAGAGCCCGTGCTGGCACAAGGCCAGCTAAATCTAAAACAACAACAATCTACAGGAACGCGATTTCAACCATACAATATTTCCGTCTGTTCTCCCTAAGCATTGTTGTCTTAATGTATGTACATTCACCACTACTTGCATTGCCATGCAAGCATTCTAATCATGTACTCATAATGTTCCAACGAATCTCCTGTATCGAACTGTATGTGTGTTTCTGTTTGTGAAGACGCCAAATGTCTCGCCATTTCACATTTATTATGCTACTGCATTGTATCCATTAATCTGTCTTGAATCTCAAGCAATTGGCCATATGTAGAATTTCCTGGCCTTTCCACTGATGTATGTTTCATCACTGTATGTTAATCATGTCTCTTGATATCGCCATCTGTTTGTCTGCCGACAAACACAGATGTCTGAACCTTTTATCTCTGTTTTACCTGTCTGTGTGTAGACGCTACATTACCGCCCGCACGCGTCAATAACATCGAAGATTCTGTACATTCATCAGAGTAAGGAACAACCAATAAACCAGTAAACACCCAGCCAGTATGTCATTCATATCCTAGTCCTTACACCTCACCAACCATTTCTCTCTCTCTCTAAATCTTCAGCTGAAAAAAATAAGAAAACCCTTACAGACAGAGTCAAGACTTATAAACCCAAGAGGGCTCCAAAGGGAAATCAGCCTGCAGAAACAAGTTTTAGGAAAAGGTCATAAATAAATAAACACGAGGGAACAGAACATAAAACCAATACACCTAAAATTTAGAAATTCAGATGTCAGTAAAAAGCAGGGCTGAATTTGCTCTTCGTTTGGATGTTCGGCGATCAGAAGATTCCGCAACGGCACCTGGCAAACTATTCCACATTTAAGTTGTAGCTAAAATAAACCTCCTAGAAAACTGAGCCACAGTCAGAAGCAGAGTTGCCACTTCAGCGCGTTTCTGGACAGTCTAGCGCATTTTTTTTCTATCTGGCGCAGCCGCGCTATTTGACGCCTTTTAGACAAATCTAGTGCTTTTCCAGCTGATAACATAAAATATGTTAAACTGATTGCCTTTCAGTCTTTTGCCCCGCTGTATTGAAACAATTTCCGCATTATCATTGTTATATTATAGGAGACCGCTCTTTCTCTTTTTCCCAAACTGTGCTGTAGGGTCGTAGGCTACTGTTAGTTAGTCAAAAGATTGGTTCTGTTCATGAGAGTACTCATCTTGAACAGATGGCGGTGGGAGGAGCAAGTTGAGAGCTTGACTCGGTAGGAGGAGAAGGCAAGGGATTACTTAAGTTTGGGATTAACAAAGCTTGCAGTCCGACTCAAAATGTGGTCTACCACACAAGATGCGACCCTAAAACAGAAGCAGACATCATGCTATAGAGATACTTTTACTATTTACTTAGAATTTTCTCTTCAAATAAGAATTAAAGTTATGTACTATCTGCATGCAAGCATCCAACACGTTATGCACTTCTGTTTGTTAATAATTTCATTTCATTTAATCAATTGCTCTCTATCGATGAACAATTTCTTATCCACTCGATATAGAAATATGATTAAATAAAAACCAGACTTTCAATTATTTTATTCATTATTCTGTTTAAGAAAATTTTTATCTGAATCTTAACTGAAAACTATAAATTTAAGTTTATAATTTTTTTGGCATTTCAAAATATCCTAGCGCCTTTTACAGCGCTCCTAAGAAAGGATTTAGTGTGTTTCTGGCGCGTTTTGGAAGCTCCTGCATCACGTTTTCAAAATCAGAAATGGCAGAAGTTACACACCTGCTATGTCTGGTACAAACTTCAAAGAGCCAGCTGTGTGTGGCAAGCCTTGCAGAGTATTGGTGTTTAGGCATCGTTAAAAAACACAATACCTTTGTCTCACAAGAGCAAAAAGGACCGTTTCGTAAAGAGGATTTGCTTTTCTTTAGCATCTCAACTTCTTCAGCCGAAAAAACCCCTCACACTGAACACCCTATGAAAACCAATTCCTGCAAGATTAACTGCACAAAAAACCCAATCAGATATCTGAATGTAAAACAATAATACATTCGAGTTTCAAATAGAAACCAGAAACAACTGTCGTACAATACAGAAACATTCATTTACAGCTCACAGCCATTGGCAAAATGTGCTGTCAAAACAAAGCCTTCATGAAAAAGTCAAAATAAAATGTAAGACTATCACAACCTTCAGAGGTAGACCAATAATATGGCAGCAATACAACGTAAAAAGTTCTAGTTTTTGTGTGAACATGTACTTCATAACAAAAAATTCCACTGAATGAAATACCACATATGATATACAATTATACAAAAAACTGTTATTTTCAACTACATACAGAAGCTTGGCCACTATTGTAATACAATAAAATACAGTACAGTAATCCCTCAATTCAACAGGAACTGATCTACAGGGCTTCTCTACATGTCAGCTACATTATCATGAAACATTTTGGCATCCATTTTAGGTAAGATAAATTTGCTAGATAAATCTTATAATGGAATATATGTAAGGTATAACTTAGTTTAGACTACAAAAAGACATGAATTACTATTAGCTGCGAGAGAACTTGAAAAATTCAAGAGCAGGTTCTTACAAGGTCTTTCTTGCTTTTCAAAAGACTAGACATCCTACTAAACCATATCTGGATTATGATTATTAAAAGACAAGAGCACAATTTTGCTTCTTCCGTGAGAATAATTAATGAATTTAATTTTTTAAAAATTTGGAGAAATTGACAATCCTTTCTTAGTTAAAAGATTCCTTTTTTCAATACAGGAACTTTCAAAAATTATATCTGAAAGTCAGTGGTACTTTTACATGAAATTCTTGAAAGCAAAATATATTCACCGTTAATAATTCTATAAAAGCACAGTACAAGGCATAATGTAACATGAAGTACAGAATACAAGGGGAGATTTTTAATGTTAATTATACAAAACGAGTCTACTTTCGAGCCAGGCTAGGCCTATAGTACGCCAAAAAAATGATATTTTAATGATAAAATAAAGTTTGTTCATACTTACCTGGCAGATATATATATAGCTGTATTCTCGAAGTCCGACAGAATTTCAAAATTCGAAGCACACGCAGTGGTCGGGCAGGTGGTTAGTACCCATTCCCGCCGGTGGGAGGCGGGTATCAGGAACCATTCCCATTTTCTATTCAGATTTTCTAACGCCACTGACTCCTGAGGGGAGGAGGGAGGGCAATATGAATATATATATCTGCCAGGTAAGTATGAACAAACTTTATTTTATCATTAAAATATCATTTTGTTCATGAGACTTACCTGTCAGATATATATATAGCTGAATACCACCTTTGGAGGGGGGTTGAGACAGCCAAGAATTAGGGAAAAAAACCAATTATTGGTAAAATTATTTTGGTTCCTTATCTGATAGCGTAGCTGACTGAGTGGTTACTGTCACTCTAGTCTGCTTCTGCTTTACTAGAGACCCCAGCGAGGTAGTGACCTATATAGCTGGCGACTTCTAGATGATCTGTCAACGGGGCGTGACCACAATGTGACTAGATCATAGACCATACAAAGAGGACAAAAGAGCATTACTAACCACCTAACCAACACCTAAAGCGTTAGTTTGCAAAGGATTGGGAAGACTGCCTCCAGTAGTCGACCCAACAACCATAAAAACACAATTAAAAAGGGGATAGGATCAGAGTTACCCCCTGTCCCCAAGGTTGCTGAAGCAGCAATGTATGGTCCCAGCGAAAAGCAATTTCGTATGCTACCTAAACATCTTGCCAAGAGTGTGAGGCAAACACCGAATTGACTTCGCCAAAATGTGGCACTGAGAATGTCACTGAGTACCATATTTTTCTTGAACGCCAAGGAGGTAGCAACTGCCCTCACCTCGTGAGCGTTAACTCAACAACTTGAAGTTGAGTCGTCACAACTAGAGTGTGCGTCCTTAATGACGTCCCTAATGAAGAATGCCAGTGCATTCTTCGACATAGGTTTAACTGGTTGCCTCACAAAACACCATAAAATATCCGAGGGACCACGAGTGTCTTGTGTTCTTTTAAGGTAGTACTTGAGCCCTAACTGGACATAGAACTCCCTCAGGTTCCTGTCCAATAAGGTCTGCTAAACCTTTAATTTCAAAGTGTCTAGGCATAGGGTTAGAAGACCTATCATTCTTAGCCAAGAACTTAGGGCTTAAAGAATAGACAGCATTGTGTTTCTTGAAGCCCACATGACGGCCTCGAACTTCGCTCATTCTCTTCGCCGTCGCCAGAGCCGTGAGGAATGCCGTTTTCGAGTAACATCCTTAAGAAATGGAGAGTGGAGAGGCTCAAAAGGACTAAACATCAAAAACTTGAGCACTACGTCCAAGTTCCAAGCAGGGGAATTAGCTGAGGAACCTTGGACGTCTTGAAAGAGCTCATAAGATCGTGGAGGTCCTTATTGTCAGACAAATCTAATCCTCTGTGTCTGAATACAATCGAAAGCATGCTCCGATAACACTTGATAGTCGGAACTGCTATATCGAGTTTTTCTCTTAAGTAAAAGGAGAAAATCCCAACCTGGCTCACAGTGATAGAGGAAGAGGAAAAACCCTTCTTTCTACACCAACCTTTTTAAAGGTTGCTCACTCGCTAGATATATCCTCAAGATGAAGAACTTCTGGCTCTAGCGATGGCCCGTGCCACCTGGCCAGAAGAAAAACCCCATCGCTCTGACCAAGTTTCGATAGTCTGAAAGCAGTCAGGTTCAGAGCGGGGAGATTCAAGATATCTCGTGAAGTGGGTTTGTATGAGCAGGTCTGCTCTCATAGGAAGGGTCCTCGGGAACGTCTACCAACCAGAAGAGAAACTCCAGAACCAGTGGTTCGAAGGCCAAAACGTGGGGATGAGAGTCATCCTCGTCCCTTGTGAGGCCACGAACTTGCGTATGACTTCTCCCAGAATTTAGAACGGGGAAAAGGCGTAAACATCTATTCCGTCCAATCCCAGAGAAGAGCATCTATCGCAACTGCCCCCGGGTCGAGTACAGATGAGCTTTATAGAGGAAGCCTCGCTGTTCTTGAGGTCGTGAAAAGATCCACAAGATGGCGACCCCAAAATTTCCAATAATCTTGGCAAACCTCCTGATGAAGGGTTCATTCCTTCGGCAGGAGTTGATGGCGCCAACAGAGCAGGTCTGCTCGAACATTTTCGACCCCTGCAACAAAACTTGTGAGAATCGAAATGTTGCGAGCATAGGCTCAAAGAATAATCTCTCTTGCAAGGCTGAACAGGGAACAAGTAGTATTGTCTGAGTTTGCTAGAACTACACGATTGCAAACTTGGACCTCGAAGAATTGAGAGCTAAAAGATAGCCGCCAAATCTTTGAAGTTGATGTGCCAGGACACCTGTTCCTCTCCAGGTTCCTAACACTTCCTCTCCCTCTAGTGTTGCCCCCAACCTGTTGACGACCCGTCGGAAAAACAACACTAGGTCGGGGTTCAGAAGCTTGAGGGAGATCCCTTCTGCAATTTCGTTGGATCGAGCCACCACTACAGATCCTCTTTTACATAAGGAAGAATTCTCAATTCCTCTTTCAAGTCTTCCTTGCTTTGCCAGTTCTCCAACAGAAAGAACTGAAGAGGCCTGAGATGCAGACTCCCCAGTGAAACAAACTTCTCCAGCGAGGAAATGGTCCCCAGCAGACTCATTCATTCCCTCACCGAGCATGTTTCCTTTTTCAAGAAGGCCAAGACTTTTTCGTACATAGAAGTTGCCGTTCTTGCGACGGAGACGCTATAAAAGCCGCTGAATACATCTGAATTCCCAGACACAATGGACAGTGAGGGGATCAGCTGCGACTTTTCCACAGACCAGAAGTCCCAGGGACTTCACGAGTTGCAGAGTCAACTGAAGGTCCTCCAGATACCTTCGCTTCGACGACGCTCGAATCAACCAGTCGTCCAAGTAGAGTGAGATCCTGACGTGCGACAGGTGCAACTGCATCGCAACGTTTTCCATGAGAAGTGTAAACACTCTCGGAGCAAAATGCGACGCCAACAGCATCTGGTGTTCCCAGGCGGTCACCCATCCAAGTACTGACCAGACCCAACGTTGCTTAACTTCACTGATCGGACGAGAAGCGGTGCTTTCAACGTGGTATGGCCGTTGTGCAGAGTCCAAAGCAGAGAGCCCTGAACTGGTACGTCTAGTCCCCCAAGACAACCTGAGATACTTCATCGAACGTGGATGAATTGGGGCGTGAAGATAACTATCTTGGAGATCCAAAGATACCATCCAATCCCCGGGATGAAGGGCTCCTAGTATTGACTGCGAGGTCTCCATCTTGAACTTTTCCTTCTGGACCAAGTTGTTCGACTTGTTGACATCCAAGACGGGTCTCCAGCCTACTGAAAGTTTTGGGACTAGAAACAATCTGTAGTAAAATCCCGGGGAACAGCGAGTCCAAGACCTGTTCCACTGCTCTCCGCTCGAACATCTCAATAGCTAGAGGTAAGACATCTTAATTATAAGAAAAGTCAAAAGCAAAATCAAAAACGGTCCACAAAGAGCGTATGCCAAGTCACAGATCCAGTCGAATACCAAAAAACAACCAAAATACTTAAGTGACAACAAATTTGAAATCCAAATGGCGGAGGAACTGACAACAGGTGTTGACAGTCCGGCGACAGAGAAAATCTGAATAGAAAATGGGAATGGTTCCTGATACCGCCTCCCAGCGGCGGGAATGGGTACTAACCACCTGCCCGGCCACTGCGTGTACAAAAGAAATTTTGAAATTCTGTCGGACTTGGAAAATACAGCTATATATATATCTGACAGGTAAGTCTCATGAACAAATTTGCATTTTTGAGCGCCCGTCGAATAACAGGGCTGGGGTGCTAGCCTGGCTCATGGTCCAGGCCACAGGATGAGAAGGCTGCGCGACACCTTTCATTGCTGCCTGGTGGACAAGACGGTTGCGTTTGTCGGCCTTCCTCTTGTCCACCGCAGCCTCCACTTCTCCTCTGGGGAAGAGGGAGGTGGTGTCCAGAATTGGTCCGTTGTGCAGGGAGACTGCAGCTTCGGCGCTCACTGGTCTGTAGATTCGGGACAACAGCGCATCCCGTCTCTTCGGTGCCAGGTTTGCCCACAGGTTTGCCGTCTGGTGGGCTATAAAAGAGATGGCCTTTCCACCCAACTGGCAAAGACTCCTGAAGGTCGGGTCTTCGTTCTGAGAGCCAGATGAAGACGCAATCCTCGACAATGCGAAGGCCCAGTTGTCAAACCAGGAGATCGCCTGGAGAGCAGACAGAGCTGTCCCCTCCAGGCGTTCAGCTCAGCTTGCGTGAGAGCGCAGGCTCCCCAGTTAGCTGAGCTGAAGTGGTACGCCAGAGAGCAGACGAGCCCAGGCCCAGTTCCACTACCTTCTGCTGCAGTGCTCCTCCAAAGGCACGTGTCACGTCTGTCTCGGCAGAGGGGGAGGTAACAGCTTGGTGGCTAAAAACATGGAAGCGAAGACGTTGGTCCGGAGAACAAGTCGTTCACCTGCTTGAGGACGCTGTCCGCCAAGGGAGACCATGGTAGTCCAAGGGAATGTTTCGGTTCCATCTTGGAAGCGTAAAACTTCTCCAACCTGGCAACCGTTCTTCCAAGGGGGTTGGAAATGGTTCTTCCAGACCGCTGTGCTGATGAATCAGCGCAATGACCTCAACAAATGCTCTCTGCATTTCTGGAGTATCCGCATCTCTTGGAAGAGGACCTTCCAAGAGACAGTCTTCCAGAAACGCCCCTCCCGCAGGAGAGCCCGAGACAGACCCCGTATCTCTGTCCCTGACAACAGAGGCGTACGACCTCTCACTCGGTTGGAGTGAGGAAGGAATGGACGCCCCCGATGCCGACTGTACAAGAGCCTCAACTCCAGTAATTCTATCGACCCCCTGTCTCCTCCCAGAGAACCACAAGGAAGTTGAGGGGGTGGGAGAGGCAGAGCGAGCACTACCGTCGTGTCCACTGGTATAACCAGTGGAGGCCACGGACCCCTTACGATCTCCAACCCATGGTGGAGCGTCGCGAGAGGGCCTAGATGGACTTACTCGTCTGGGCGAACAACCGTCTTGACGATCAGGGGACAGCCTCCTCACAGCCAATCCACGCTCTGATGCTGAACGGTCCTCCGCACTGGAGCGTGTAGAGGAGACCAACGCAAGGGTGCGGACTGCCGATTGGAGACCGCTGTCCCTAACGTCTGGGCGTGTTCCAGCCTTCTTCGATGCCGAAGCAGTCGAAGAAGGCTGCGGGGACCTCTTCTTGGTTCCTCCCGACAACTTCGCAGCAGAGACGTCCATGGACACCTTCTCCGATGATCCTTTGTCCGACTTAGACAAGGATGACGGTTTAGGTGAAGGAGAAGCCCAAAGTCTCTTCCTCTTCTCTCATTCCGTGCCCAAGCTCGCTACAGGAAAGGAGCGGCTTGAGGCCGCATGGTCTCCCTTAGGCGACTGTGCTTTGGAGAAACGATATTGGCTACGTAGGTGCGAAAGCGGAATCAGTTCAAGAGGATGAAGCCCCTGAACTGTTTGAGGAGGGTACCAAGGTAGCCTTCCCAGTGAGAGATCCAGCGGTCTTCCTCCGAGAGGAGGACTGCACCCCATTAGAAGAGCAAGTCTTCTTGGGGGGAAGGATCCACTCTCCCCTTCTTACACCGACTGGTTGTAGAAGAGGGGGGTGAAGAGGCAGAAGAAGACGAGGATGATGACGAAGTAGAAGAGTAGAAGACGAAGATGCAGACGGCTGGCGTGCACGCTTCTTCTTCTTCTTGATCAGCGACAACACAACATCCCCCAACCTACCAAAGACAGACCAGAGGTCGACGGGGGTGGGGGCAGCAACAGCAGCTGACACAAGAGCACAATGATTGGCTGGAGACTCATGCCGTAAGGTGGTAGTAGGCAACACAGAGGCAGACGCAGGCAACAAAGTAAAGAACGTCTGCATGACCGGCACAGGCATTGGTGGAAGTGTGGTGGGAGGCGTGGGAGCGTAGCCAGGCGGGGTCGGGGTGACCGAGCAGACCAGCCCAGCCACCGTCGACACGGAGATGGCTGGAGTAGGGACAGCACCAAATGCATGGTGCGTTCCGACGGTGGTCATCACACTCCCTGGCAGCACAGCGGTGATGGTAGTGGTGGTTACAGCATCAACTGTGTGGGTAGCGGGAGGGGGAGGAGTACTCCCGCTCACGCAGCACTGTTGGTGCGTGCGAGGAGCGATGGCAGATCAGGCGTACCAACCATCCCGAGCGACTCCCACGCCTGACTCAAACCGGGCACAGATGCCAACCCTGCAGAAGACAAAGACGGGTAGGGGGGCACCCCTAACCCAGGGGCCAGCGACTCTGGGTGAGGGGGAGAACAAAGAGGAGTGTAGCCTAGGTCTGTAAGGTGTTAAAGAAACGAGCAGGTAAAAGTTACTGCTACTTTATTACAGATCCAGGCAGTTTATATAGCGGCCGACTGACGCCGGCCCGCGAGAGACAATGGAATTGACTGTGACCTGAGGTCGAAACAATAAACAATAATATGCAGTGAACGAGTACAAATTACAATACAAAACATACAGAACTACAATATGGATACAGTCTTGATGCCTGTGAATGAAGAAACATGTGATACACAATGTGTGACATTTGTATAAATACGCATAAAGTAAAAATGGTTAAAAATGCGTGACCTGGCGCGTTTTAGGCGTGACTAATTGAGTTTGAAGAAAATGGGAAGTCACAAAAGAAAACATGCTCAGCGGAGACTTAATTAATGGCGCCGCCGAAACACTACGCTGGCGCCAATGTGGTGACTTTACAAATACTTCCCCCCCCAAGACGAGGGACGCGTCTGACTAATCCCTGTATCTGTTGGGATGCTGAAGGGTGCCGCGGCTCCTTGAAGATAACGGAGGGGCCTCCCGCCTGTGAGGCTGCTGGTTGGGCGGTCCCTTCCTGGGGCGGCCGTGCCTGCGCGGGTGAGGGCGTGCTGGAGTGCGGTTGGGCGGAAGGGGTGCTGCGTCACTGTCGGGACTCTCTGACAGAAAGGCGGGCTTTAAGCGGTCTATTGAAACCCAGTCGTCCTTGCCAGGGAGTGCCAGCTGGAATGCCTTGCTGTTTCGTTCCAGCACGCGGAAGGGTCCCCTGTAGGGCTTGGTTAGTGGTGGACGGACGGCGTCGACTCTGACGAAGACGTGGGTGGCGGATGACAGCTGTGGCGGCATGAAGGTGGTTGCTTTGTCGATGTATGAGCGCCTGCAAGGGGCAAACTTGCCGGCCACGTCGCGGAGCCTCTGCAGTGATGGGGAGTGGCGTTCATCTGTCACGAGCTCTCCCGGCACCACGAGGGGTTCCCCATAGGTTTGTTCGGCTGCAGATGGGGTGCCGTCAGCTCTGGGGCGGTTCTCAACCCGAGGAGGACCCACGGCAGCTGATGTTTCCAGTCCTCGGCGGTGCAGCGGGCCATGAGGGATGACTTTAGGGACCTGTGGAACCGTTCGACCAGGGCCGTTGGCCGCTGGGTTGTACGCTGTGGTGGTGTGGTGCGTGGTTCCCAGCAGTTGAGCCAGGGCAGACCACAACTCGGAGAGGAAGGCGGGGCCACTGTCGGTTGTGATGTGGTCCAGGGCGCCGGGCGGCTAACCCAACTGGAGAGCAGGGCCTCGGCGCTCGCGCTGGCGGTGGCTTCTTGCATGGGTGTGGCGGGCCACCTCGTCGAACGGTCTACCACCGTCAGGAGGTATCTGGATCCGCCTGATGGGGAAGGGGCCCGACGACGTCGATGTGGATGTGGCGGCGGCGCCCTGGCTGTGGGAACTCGCCTACCCCCGACTGCATGTGACGACCCACCTTACTGGTCTGGCACTGCAGGCACTGTTTTGCCCAGGCCGTGGCGTCCTTTTGCACCCGTGCCAGACGAACTTTTGAAAGCAGCTTGGCCGTGGTCCTGCCGGAGGGGTGTGAGAGGCCGTGAATTATGTCGAATACCTGGCGTGGCGTGAGGCTGGAACCAAAGGGCGGGGCTGACCTGTGCTGATGTTGCAGAGCAGGCTGGGGCCTGCGGGGGCAAGAGTCACGTCCCGCCACTTGAGGGACGTGATGGCGGTGCGGTATGCTGGGGTTTCGGGTCAGCGGCCTGTTCTCTGGCAAGGTCCTGGTAATCTACACCAAGCTGCACTGTGTTCAACTGACTCTGGAGAGGGCGTCTGCTACGGGATTTTTCTTGCCGGGGAGGTACCTGACGGAACAGGTAAATTCGGCTATGGCTGAGAGGTGGCGCTGCTGTCTGGAAGACCATGCGTCCCCTTGCTTCGTGAAGGCGTGAACCAGTGGCTGATGGTCTGTGAAGATTGTGAAGGGCATCCCCTCCAGGAGGAACTTGAAGTGCCGAACTGCGCGGTACATCGCGCAGAGTTCCCTGTCGAAGGTGCTGTAGCGGGTCTCTGCGGGATTGAACTTCTTGCTGAAGAAGGCGATGGGCTGGGGGGCGCCGTCAATGATTTGCTCCAGAACAGCATCGCAGGCGACGTTACTGGTGTCTGTCGTCAGCTGGAGGGGGGCCTTGGGATCCTGGTGTGTCAAGGCGGTTGCCTTGGCGAGGGCGGCCTTCGTCAGGGAAAAGGCCTGCTGCTGGCTGGGTCCCCAAGACAGGGACTTCGGTTGGCCTTTTAGGACTTCCGTCAGGGGGGCCGTGGTGTGCGCGATCCCGGGGATGAACCGCCTGTAGAAGTTTACCATCCCAAGGAACTCCTGGACGGCCTTGATGGAGGTGGGTGTCGGGAACCTGGCTACGGCTGCTACTTTCGATGTAAGAGGGCGGACGCCTGTCGGAGACACCTCGTGACCCAGGAATTCTGCTTTCTGGACGCCGAAGGTATACTTGTCAAAGCGGACGACGAGGCCGTTCTCTTGGAGGCGCTGGAGGACTGCCCTGATGTGTCTCTGGTGTTCGCTGTGAGACCTGGAAAATATGAGAATGTCGTCGACGTAGCAGACACAGAACTTTAGGTCCCCCAGGATGCTGTCCATGAGCCGCTGGAAGGTGGCCCCGGCGTTCCCTCAGCCCGAAGGTGGAGAAGGCAAACACATAGGACCCGAAGGGCGTGATGATGGCTGTCTTTGGTATGTCCTCTGGCGCAACAGGTACCTGGAAATAAGATTTAAGAAGGTCCAATTTAGTGAATATTTTGGCCCCGTGAAAGGAGGCCATGAGGTCCTGCATGTTGGGCAGAGGGTAGTGGTCGGGCTCTGTTGCAATGTTGAGCCGCCTGTAGTCGCCGCAGGGTCTCCAGGAGCCGTCCGGTTTCTGCACCATGTGGAGGGGGAGGCCCATGGACTGGAGGCTTTCCTGCAGATGCCCATCCGCTCCATCTCCGCGAATGCTTTTTCGCCGCCTGAAGGCGCTGAGGGGGAAGCCTGCGGAACCGCGCATGTGTCGGGGCCCTTTAGTCGTTATATGGTGGTATATGCCGTGCTTGGCTGGGGCCCTGGGGACTTGGCGGCTCGGGCTCAAATACCTCAGGGAACTCCGACAGTAGGTGTGCATACTGGTGGGGGGCGACGGGCGCTGATGGTGGGTCTGGGTCCCGCTGTTAACGGAGAGACCGGCAGGAGTCGGTATCGAGGAGGCGCTGCGCCCACGCCGACTAGCAGGCCAAAGTGTGCCAGAAAATCGGCCCCCAGGAGTGGGGTTCCTACGTCCGTGACGATGAAGTCCCAGGAGTAACTCTGGCCAAGGATGGAGATCGACAGGGGCCTGGTGCCGTAGGAGAGGATGGGGGTTCCGTTGGCGGCCGTCAGGAAAGCGGCCGGGTCTGGTGTCTGGTTGCGGTCCTCTGTGGATGCTGGGAAGACCGATTTAAAGGCCCTGTGTCGACCAGCATCATCCTGCCGGAGACGGTGTCGCGGGACGTAAAAACCTACTGTTTTGAGGCCCTGGGTTCTTTGGCTGCCATGGCGGCCTGTCCTGCTGGCCGCCGCCACCCCGTTTTGAACGGGTTGAACGAGCAGGGCGGCAGGCAGTTTCGGGCGTCCTTTCCGAACCACTTGTGGTAGCGACAGAAGCCCGGGGACCTCCATCTGCTGTGGTTCGGTGGGCGTCTGTTGGCGATGGCGTTGACGGGCTGCTCTACGTCCTCTTCAGGCTGGACGGAGCTGACCGGCTGTGTGGCCGGTTTTAGCCGCTGTGAAGCCTTGACGGAGTCTGTGAGAGATGTTGCGCCGTCTCTGAGGTCCTCGATAGGCATGGTGTAGGGGTGAGCGATCTGGTTGCGTACCTCCGGGAGAGTTGGCGAAGGTAGATTTCTGTGCGAAGCTTATCTCCTGCCGCTTCTTTGTGCCACCCAAGTCTGGTAGTGACAGGAGATCCACGACCATGATCCAAGCGTCTCTTGAATTGAGGTCGTGGCGTGGGTTTATGGCAAGGTCGATAGCACAGGCGGCCCGCTCGGCGATGGGCAGGGAGCAAGCTTCGAGGAGGAACTTTTTTGTGGTGCTGTATGTGAGGGTGTGTGTTTCGGGTACTCGCGAGATGAGTTTTCTGTACACGTCCTCCGGAAGGGCGTTGAGCACTGTGTCGGCCTGTAGGATTTCGTCCGTCAGGTCCGCGATTCTGAAGTGGCTCTCCACCCTGCGCAGCCACATCGATGGGTTCCCCTGCATAAACGGCGGCAGTTTTACGGTGAGGGCGGCCCGCGATTGTGTTGCCCGGCCGTCGTGTGTTCGGGGCGCTGGTGTGGAGTTGCGGGAGGGCCTCGATGCAGGGGCGGGCGCGGGTGTGATGGGAGGTAGGTAAACCTCCGAGTCCGCGAGGGTCGCGTTTAACTGCATGAAGGGGGATATCCGCGTCCATGCTCGCTCCTTTGACCCCTTACTGGAGTGGGGTACTCACGTCAGTACGCACTTTCGTGCGCCGTGTGGTTCCGCTAGTGACACTGGTGGGTACGCCGACGACGAGTCAGCACGCTCAAACGCTGGTTACAGCGCCGTGTTTAGCCGCTAAGAGCGTTTTGGAGAAATCTGGGGCCAAGACTAAGTCGCGCGTCGAGTCCGTTAATGGCTCCGGGATACTCCGGGGTCACCAATGTAAAGTGTCAAAGAAACGAGCAGGTAAAAGTTACTGCTACTTTATTACAGATCCAGGCAGTTTATATAGCGGCCGACTGCGCCGCCCGCGAGAGACAATGGAATTGACTGTGACCTGAGGTCGAAACAATAAACAATAATATGCAGTGAACGAGTACAAATTACAATACAAAACATACAGAACTACAATATGGATACAGTCTTGATGCCTGTGAATGAAGAAACATGTGATACACAATGTGTGACATTTGTATAAATACGCATAAAGTAAAAATGGTTAAAAATGCGTGACCTGGCACGTTTTAGGCGTGACTAATTGAGTTTGAAGAAAATGGGAAGTCACCAAAGAAAACATGCTCAGCGGAGACTTAATTAATGGCGCCGCCGAAACACTATGCTGGCGCCGATGTGGTGACTTTACGGGTCCACCGATCTTGCCTCCTCTGTGACTGCGGATGCAGACACAGGGGACAGCGAGACAGACTCCAAGGGAAGGCCTTCGGGGCTTAGATACGGCAGTGAAGGATTCGCAACCGGCGGAGTCGAAGGTGCCGAAGACAGCACCGCCGATGCCTTGGTCTGCTTACGCTTGTATCTAGGCCTCCGAGAATACCTATCCCACTGCTCGGGGGACCAAAGCCTACACTCCTCACAAGGTTCGTCTACAGTACAATCAGAAGGGTCCTTACCTCCTTTCCTACACTTTAGGCAAAGGGAATGAGGATCCGAGCCCTCGCTATAGCGGAAGGCGCCACACTTTTTATCCTTACCAGGATATACCTGACGCACAGGCTTATCAGAGTCATGGGTTTGCAATAACTCATCCATCACCACAAACACGCACAATTGTACTCAAGAAAACAAAACAGGAACAAACAAACCACAAAAAGGCACAGCTTTAGCTTCCAGAAAAGTCCAAGCAGAGAGCCAGGAAAACACATCTGCATCAGACAAGGCCAGAAAGTAAAGTGGATGCATGACGCCGGGCGGGGGGAGCGTGGGTCCCCCACTGCAACCAGCCAACTACCCGGCTGGTAGTTATACTACCGCACCGCCTTGATAAGTCTTTAGCAGCCAGTTCAGTTTTCGCCGAAAGCAACCCCACATAAGTAAAGGACCAAGGGTTTGTATTTGTGTAGGAAAAACCCATCTCTTAATCAGCAGTTATCAGCTCATCATAAACTTGGTAAATGACCTCAGATTATATGACCTGTGCAAAGCTGATGACATTATACAAAGTATTATTGCCTAAGCTAGGGCTAAATAGGCCTTTAGGGGAATTGTACCATGAATATGTCCCAAAAGAAAGCTGACATGAACATTATACTGTGATGAAATGTACAATGACTGTATTGATACCCAAACAGTTACTACAGAATCTACTGCAAGAGTCTGCCTTCTGCTGAAGAGACTTATGAACATACTACATTATTCGTGTGATGAGCAAAACATGAATCATCTCTTTCAGTTTTCATCGATATCGGTCATGCACAAAATGAACATTATGTGCTGAAAATAGCTAAGTGCTGTTTATTAAGACCACTATTTCGACTTAAACACTTAGTATAACGAAAAATATCTGCGCTAAATAAATAAGTATCATATTCATTGCGTAGTAACAAGCAGCTTTGTACAGTTAAATGTGATGAAATATTGCATTTATTCTGCTGAGGTGAACCTCGTGATGCTGGCCTGTTACGGTGTTATATCAAATAAGCAACTTTTAAGATCCGTAGATGCATTCGCCCGTTGATCAGTAATGCTGTGTGGTGGAAGTTCCTGTGGCTGGGCTACCGGTGTGCCTTCTTACTTGACCAGCGACGGCGGCTGTTCTTGAAGATTAGTGGCGTGAAGTACCTGGCAGAAATTTTATTGTTGTTCGGACTGCCTGATGATCGGCTTACCTTGTGAGCTTTTGCTGTTTTCTTGGTGGAAACTCAGTTCTCATTGAGCGGCGGTTGTGCTGTCGCAACGCTACTCCTGATCTGCGGTCTCGACATCTTCGAAAGAATGGTATTTCTGTTGATAGAAATTCATTTGTGACTATAATGTGGTTTTAGATACAATAACAGCAGGTATCTCGTAACTAGGTAACCAGTGATTCCTAACCACTAAGTAAATCTGTCGCTAAGGAGCCAGCCCTCTAAGAAGAAGCTGTTATCCAACTCCTCAGTAGTCTGGTGAGTATGCAAGCAGAAATGATAAGATTTGCAGAAAATTGTCTGAATGTCGAAAATGACTGAAAAAAATTTTGCAACTCATGATCAGTGCCCAATGCATTGAGTATCTCAAACTCCTTGTCTATTGAGTGGCTGGCTGGCTCGAAACATTGATGGCATTTTTATGCTGGTATCAGTCATCAGGTCATGACCACTGTGTGATTGTAGCTCCCTCCAATCCTGGTGAATGAGCACAACCTGCCGCGGCTCTGCAGCGAGAATTCTGGCAGAAAATAATTATGTCATGAAAGAAGGTGACCTATTTCAGTAGCAGCCCACATAACAACTAAGTGCACAAAAAAAACGGTCGTGGCACTTGTGATCGAGCAAGGTGATGGAGTTTCAGTAGGCTGAAATTTTATGTCCTATACAAGGATGTGTTGATGCTTGCTGTGAGGTGTATGTTGATGAAGTCTTTTCTCAACAGATGTTTTCCGATGATGTCTTCAATTTGCGCAACAGGGTGGTGTGCAAAGGATTCCTTTTGAAAGAATGGTTCGACAGAAGAATTTTGATAATGCGAGAAAGTAGATGATGACTTTCGGCTATTACCCTCATCATTCTCGCACATTGCTGGTTGACCGATGGAAGTCGATGTAAAAATTCGGATGCGTATGAAAACAGAAATCAGGGCTGGTTGTACGGTGTAGAAGCAGTTTTAGTGGCGACGTGCGTTGGTACGGTCAGTTTTGCGCCACACTATCTCTTTGAAACGACGGGATTGAGCCCTTTTGTCAAATGTGATATTTAACAAAAGTTATGTTAAGCCAGCACATAAGTACAAGTTTTGAGGTAATGCGTGCTTTAACACGGTAACATATGCATAATATTTTGTGCCAGGTCTTCAAATTTAAGCAGTTGCTGAATACGTGGCTGCTGGACCGACCAGTATTGATCGATGATCGATCGGCTTATGATCGGTATACTGTATTCGAGAAGACGCAGGCCATCAAATAACCAGTAAACTACTGTGTTCAGCAATAGATGCGCGAGACTACAACTATGTGCTAGATACGAATGTCGTGCTCATGGCAGTTGAGAAGACAAGCCGAAAACCTCGAAAGTCACCCGCAATAATGGGAAGACGAACAGACACATAACCGGAAGAAGAAATCTCCTAGTGGCGACTGAGTTACTTTATCGTAGTGAGCATGAATGAACTGTCTTCAGCCAGTTTCCATAGAAGCTGTGCACCCACGTGCACCTGCATGCTGTAGCTTTATGAAAGGTTATGTGCTAGCGTCTACTGCCTTGCTGATGTGCCGGTCCCTGAGCTTCATAACCAGATCTTTATAATCAATCCAATATAGCTTTTTGAAGATGTAGTGAGACTGCTCTGTTGACTTTTCATGTTTATTTCTTGAGCTGCAAACCATTGTGAAAAGACCAGGAGCATGCAATACTGTGACCACTTGTATATATCACAGAATAACGGTATGGAGATTTCTAAAGGTGCTACCAGGTAACTGTGGTCACTGATAGAATGAGTTGTCCCTTCCCAAAAAGAAATGACACATAACGATTTTTCTGGTGTAAGTGAAGCTAATTGTATATGGAAGCAACTTGCTTTTGTCTATGAATTCTGTGACAGAATTTTGATGATGAAACTCGATCTGTTCCTTGTTTTGACACACTGTGAGCATAGTGTAGGCACAAACTGGCCTTCAGTCAAAAAGTGCTCTGGCATCACTCGCAACCAAGCTACTCTTTCCCCATGCCAACCGATACCCTTGAAACTCTGTGCAAATCATTCACAACTGCACACTCTGCCCTGCTGCACTTACGAGCAGGCTCAGTATCAGCAGACACGTGTGCATTCTGTGCATGTCGGCTGCCTATTACACAATATTTCTCTTGTACTACACAGCAGGCTGCTGTGAAACAGTCAGCCACCTCTTTGCATTCATATCCCCCTTTCTTTGCCAAACCTCATCTTTCACGCACGCCTGTCCTTCTTTCACAACCCAGCTGTAGTGTACCCCTCTCCAAGCATGCCAAATCTGACTCACTCAACTGTGCTGTCCCAGCTTCATGGTCTTTTGCACACACACGCACAATCCAGGCTACCTACTAACCAGCAGTACTTCGTATTGGAAATACATGGGTTCTCTCAAGCACTCGGCTGCTGCCTAATAGCCTGCTCGCATTCTGTGCGGGGTTCTCACGCACGTGATGCGTCTTTGATATGGAGGTGCTCATATCTCCAGTCGTCATGCCAGTCTTTCCACGATTTTTCGGTCGCTTTCCAAACATCCGGATCTGCAACTCGCTACTCTCTTTCGGCCTATAACTGTGGGTTGATAACGTCAGCGCAAAGTGCCTTTCCCACTCCGGTATTCGAGAATCGCGGCCAACTGTCGCGTTCTTCTCTGTGAGAACTTTCAGTCATAAAATGAGAGCGCTCCAGAAGTCCTGCAAGTCCATGTTATTATTCTTCATACGGGCAAATAAACAGTGATGATGGACCTCACCCATCTTAGCAGACTCAAGCGTCTTTGTTTCTTCTGCTTTACTAAATGCCCGATCTTAGATGGGAGGCTCTCTCACCCCGCTCTGCGCTTTCTCCTTCTTTCTCACTAGTGAGCTAGCGCTAAGCTAGGCCCGGTTGGGAATATTATGAAACTGGAAGAATTTGTTTCTGTTGATGAAAGTTCATTTCTCACTTATAATGTGGTTGGTGCTGTAGTCTTGCTAATATTGATTCTAATACGTAAAAGTAGTCAATCTTGGTTATCTAGGAAAACTTTGTTAATGCTCAGTGTGCAATGCTTCCCAAGGTATGCTGTCTTCAATCGCAAGCATTCACCGCCTACGCCGTCTCGTCTGACAGTCTTACTGTACCCGCGCAGCAACATAAGACGCACGATCTTATGCTCGCACTATCACCAACTCCTGTCGTCCATTAAGTTTTCTTTCGTTTTCCTGTGCAGGGTCGATCAAAGCCTTTTCGCCTCGCATCACCACGCGATCTTGGCGCTGTGCTGCGCTAACACGCATCGGCTCACCTGACAATTCTCCATGTCAATACTCCCCGTCGTGTGTGCGGGCAAGTCTTGCTGACGTTATTCATTCGACACGAAGCGACTATGCTACGTCGCTGGCGGCTGTTATGCACTAACCGCGCGGCCTGCTGCCAATTCCGTCTCAACGGCCACGCTGCTGCCTCATTTTCGCGGTACCTCCATTTAATGCCGCTATACTCTGACCCTTAGCTACTGTCATATCCTCGCAGTGCCACCTTCCTGGGCACTGCTCGAAGCTGGCTGTGACGCGTCATGCCGCAGATGCTGTGCTGTCGCGTGAAATATTCAGATCCTCTCACCTGCCTGTACCGCGCACCTCAATGCTGGCCCATGGAACGCAAGTTTTGTGGCAGCGCTGGTCCCAAACTGCAACCTTTCGTTCGCTTTCGTGCCTCGGATTCGTGCTGTCCTTCCATCTTGCTCACCTGTTTTGTTCATGTTTGCTACCTGACGAATATATATGGCTGTGTTCTCGAGAGAGACGACAGCTAGGCTGCGACGCAACGATGAAAACAGTGGTGCCATTCCGCTGAGCGGTATCAGAACCCTTCCTGTTCAGATTTTCTCTGTCGCCCGGTATTGTCGGCGCCTGTTGTCATGCCTCGATAGATTCAATTTGGCTTTCCCTTGATATTCTGATTTGTCTTTAGTTTTGACTTTGAATTTTGTGGATGAAGCATGCGCTTCTGTGAACTGTTTGTTGGTTTTGGCTTTCTTTGTTCAGTAATCAGTCTAATTCTGCTGAATTTCAGGTAATAATGAAAAATGTAGTGAGGCTGCCCACTCGGTAAGCTCCCTCACACCGAGCGAGATGTGAAGAAACTTTTGTCTATTTGTTGAATGATACTGCAGAAAGTATGATCTTTACTGACCCCGATGAAAGATTTCGACTCTTGTAATAACACCAGGTGGCATTGTTTATATTTTCCAAGTATGTCTGCTGGTAGGAAATCAAAGTATATTGTCACTGTTGCTGCTAATGCTGCTGTCCTGCCAGTCTTTAGCCCTGTGTTAGTCTGCGAAAAATATGCCCACCTGGCATAGATACAAACTCCATTAAATGCTGAAATGAAGATGGCGTGGCGGTGTGGTGGTTCAGTGATCCCCTGGTGTTGTGGAGGAAGTCGGGCTCGACACCTGCCTCTGGGCCGGACCTCGCGGCTCCGGGGAGTGGGCTGCCAAGCGCGAGGACACCACGTCTGGCGATCCTCGGCGAGCCGTGGTCGGCGGACTGCCGTCTTTCGCGCTGCGCGTCGGTGCTTCCGTCTGGCGCCCTGCGCAAGGAGGCGGTGTTCACCAGTCAATCTCGAACTTCAGAAGAGCTTAAGGCGGCTGCTCTTTCTCGAGCACTTTCGTTTCTTCTGACTGTTAGTTGCCGCCGTTCTTCTGAAGGGCGTTTTGTGAGCTGTGGGTGACCGCTGATACAGAAGAACAGAACATTCCTTCCCCTCTGACTCTCGCCAAACAGCCCTTCTCCTGAGGAGGAATGTTTCTCCCTTTGGCTCTTGGGACGTCGGCGGCAGTTGACTCTACGCTGCAGAGTCGGCAGCCGCGAGCTGCAGGTCGTCTGAAGGTCCTCGCAGCGGCTGGGATCTCTCTCGGTTCTGCCCTCATCGACCGTCGGATCATCGACTCGCGTTCTCGATCGTCGGCATCCTCGAGCTGCTGATCTGACAGAGCAGCCTCTTGCGGCTCGACGGGCGGCGGCGGCGCAGACAAACAGCAACTAGTCTGGCTTTCTCATCGCACCGTCAGAGGACAGCTTCCGACATGACGCTCTCAGACCTCTCTTCCGTGAAGAGCAGCTTCGTCAGCATGACGTGGGACAACTCACTAACTCTGCTCCTTTACGGCGCAGGCAGCTCTTTCGGATGGAAACTCTCTATTAAGCTATACTGGAAAGTTGTCTCATGGAGTTACTGCGAGCAGCCCGCAGCTCGACATCGGGTGCAACCGGTGTGTCTTTGAAGATGTTTCTGATGGGAACTCGGCCTTCTGCTCTTCCCCTTAGCGGTGCCGGTGATGGCCGACCGGGTGAAGACGTAAACAAGCGCAAAGCCTTCCGGAAAATCGGCTTTAGATGTCGAGGAAATGTCAGGCAAATCTCCTACTGGGTACGTGCGGGAAAGGCCTGGATATGATCGGGCGGAGAAAGAAATTGGCTCGGGAGTCCTCTTCTTCCCGAAGGCGACTTCGCGGTCTGTCGACGCTCGAGAGGGCTCTCCTTCTTCGTAGGCCTGGATAAGACTGACCATCGTCTTAAGGTATTTTAGAAGTTTGTGGAAGATCTTCAACACGGGTGATGCTGAGGGCAGCAGACAGAGGACTGGAGTCAGGCTCTGAGGTGTCAGTGTGCAGGTCATGGTTTAGATCGAAGATGATGTGATGAGCTCACTGATGCAGACCTGTTGGAGAAGACTTGCTAGGATGCAAGTCGGTTTCTCCTGTGCGAAGAGGCGAGTGCTGCCTTTCACAACGTCTTTTCGTAGTCCAGCCTCCAGGAGAAGGCACCTGGTTCCTCTCAGCAGTCTTCAGTGCGTCTGTGTCGATCATCTTCTCGAGGGCAGCACTCCAGGCAGAAGCCACAGCACGCAGCTACTCATAAATCTGCAACCCAGGGGGCAGAAAGCATAATGCCAGGCCTCGAACACCAGTAGAGCCAGGCTATTTTCGAGCACTGGAAATAACACTGACTCATGCTGATAACAATCAGAGAAGACACAGGATCCCGTTCCTCAAATTTCCCCTGTCCTCGGCTCCCGGTAAGCCTCTTGCGCGGAAAGCAACGGGTTCTTTAGATGTAACCGGTACAGATGCCGGAGAGAGCCGTAGGCGCGAACAGGTGGCTGCGGTTCCAGGTGAACCGGTCTGGACGTCGGCGAACTGAACCGACGTAGATCGAGAAGTTCAGGCGAAGATGTAGTGGTCCTATGTCTCCGGGATGCTGTTTTTGTTGTACATTCGTCACCGTTAGAGAAAATGCAATTTATTACCGATGCAATGTTCGGACGATGCGGCTCCTATGATTTTCGGTCTGATGAAGGCGATGGCGCTGGCGGCATCTGGCTCTGTTTGGGCGACTGGCTCATCGCGGCTTCAAATCGAAAGAAAGTCACCGGAAGACTGCGTTGGTGGCAGACTTCTAGTAATTTTCGAAGTCGCTGTCAGTCCATTGGAATCGATGGCGCACGGTACCTTTCCATCCCGGGAGCGATCGGCAGCGCTGCGCCGGGTCGGCCTCACGGAAGGCGTGCTCGGTGAAGAATGGATGGTCTGCTGGTATTTCATTGCTGGAAGATTTGTTTCAGGAAGGTTACGTCTCAGCCCTCCGGGCGGACAGTGAATCTCTCTCTCTGTCAAAGGATCTAGGTGATGGCGATCTGCGGCGATTTCTGCTCTTCGAACGACTAGTGTTCGACGCCGATCTTGTCAGATGAAACAGTGTCGAGCACTGGCGGCATCATCTGAGGCTGGGAGGAATTCTCTTATCTTCGGTTCTTCGAAAATCAGTTATAAACCGAATATTCGAATCAACTCGGACAACATGACCCTGGCGTACCTCAGAAAACAGGAAGTGCTCGTTCTGGTCTATTCGCAAAGTCTGCTGTGAATGCGTCGAGTGCGTTCTCCTTCAAATGGCGGTCGAAAAACATCTGTGAACGGTCTTCGACAGTCAGACTCTGCAACGCGGAAATGATCGAGGCTTTGAAGCGGGGCATCCCCTGATGGTTCCTGCTGCAACGTCGGGTGACAAGGAGCATACTGTGCTGCTGCTCGATCTTGTTCCGAGGGCAATAACAGATGCCCTGCGAGACTGGAAGAATGCTGGTTCTGTGCCTTTACACTTTCAGGCTCGCTTGAGGCATCGGGGAAGTTCAATGACTCCGAAAGAACTTGAGGATATCGCCCCCTTTAACATCAGCGGAGATGATTCTGAGGTCATGACGATAACAGTAGTTTCCCCAGGGCGCTTTCAGTAGTGAATCTTCAGGCAACCTTTTGAGGAAGGTACCACCAAACATCTGCTCTGAGGTATCTTGACTGCATTCAGGTATCGTTGGTGGCAGTTTCAGACCGGTAACTGAAGCGCGCCAGGCTCTGTTGGCGCCGGTGGTGGAGTCGTAGAGGAATTTCACCACAACCTCTGTATCCTGCTATTTTGACTGAGGAGAATTAAAGCTTCATCAAAGGTTTAAACGTAAATCAGCGATTTTAGCAGCGGACAACAGACGCTATGATCTTTCTATGATCTTTGGTAGCTCTCCTAAGTTGCCTTAGTGAAATTTGGTCATTCTAAAATTCCTTATGTCTGAATTCGAGCGCTTGTCTGCATCTTTCAATGTCAGCCTGGCAGTACTGTGTTTCTGAAGGCCGTGATGTGATCTCTCTGACCTATGTTTCTTGTGGCCATTCCCACTGGCGGGTCACCAGTGAGGCTTGGATCTGGACAGGCTGAAGAAACCCTGTGCCTAATCAGAACTCTGTTACTGCAGAGAGACTTGAGGTAATAAGTCCTGGCGTCTGGCCAGAGGCTCACACTAATACAAGCGTTCTGAGCACCATTATAAATGCCCGATGTGTTGCCCTTTAGTATCTTTACACTCGTGTGGCTTTCGAAAAACTCCTGCCAATGGTGCCACTGTGGCTGTTTTTCACGACCACGTGAAACGTCTCTGTTGCTGCGCCAGAACTGCTGGACCTTTCGCAAGCGTCATTTGAGAACGGCGATATCATCCTCTTAATTTTGGTTGGGTGTGTTTTAAATATTTTTGATGGTATTGTTTATGATTTATTGGAATATCACGATGATGATGGGCTGATCATAGTTTATGTTATGACTTCGTAATAACAAACGATTAAGTGTTAACTCATTGCTACCTCAAGTAGATCATATGTCTGTCTGGCTGTAATTACGCTTCTCATCTAGTCACCAGCTTTACTAGTCAACACACTGTGAAACTCTAATCAAGCTGACAGATGAGCAGTAATCACGAATCGCTGTGCTAACAGTCAAGGAACAGGCGTCCAATACTACATATGTTTGTTTCCTAAAATCCTATTCTGTCTCTTCCCACCTCAATGGTCAGGATTCGGCTATATATATATCTGTCGGGTAAAATTATGCATGAACAAAATGATATTTTTATAATAAAATAAAGTTTGTTTCATACTTACCCTGCTTGAGCCTGCTATAATCATAATCACCCACCCTCCCCTCAGGAAACAGTAGCTCTAGAAAATCTGAATAGAAAATGGAATGGTTCTGATGCCTGCCTCCCCATGCCAGAATGAGTACTAACCACCTGGCCCCTTTGCGTTATTTTTAGTAAGTTTTTAATTTCTGTCGGTCCCTTGGAGAGCATACAGCTATATATATATCTGCCAGGTAAGTATGAACAAACTTTATTTTATTATAAAAATATCATTTTGTAGTACAACTGCTTTGAGTTTCCTCTGTTGCACCTTTTAAACACTTTTAACTGCCAATTTCTGTTTCAGTGCTGAATGACCTCATAGGTCCCAACATGGCCTTTCTATATTCTATTCTATTCTATTCTATTTGATACTGTGCTTAACTGCAGTACTTGCAAATCTCCAATCCTGTCACGTAACATATTTGGTTATAAGGTTCTTTGGCACCTGGCAGATTTTGATACAGGTCCTTGTACAAGATACTCCCAGCACATCCAGCATCACTCAAAGCTGACGACACTTCACTCCCGACATTCCATCCTGACACTCTCTCTCTCTCTCTCTCTCTCTCTCTCTCTCTCTCTCTCTCTCTCTCTCTCTCTCTCTCTCTCTCTCTCTCTCTCTCTCTCTCTCTCTCTCTCATTTGTCACTTTCCACCCTCATTCACTGAGGTTCACCTGATGAACCCTCTTTATATATTCCATTTCCCTGGTTCTGTGATCCATTCACTCCACATATAGCTCTTACTTACTATCAACACACTCCCACAAAATGGCCTACAATCCACATGCTTGGCAGCTCACACACAGGCAAATGACCATTCTGTCACAATTTCCACACACTCCCACGGCTCCTTGCATTTCATAATCTCTTGCTCTATGTCCCATCTTCCTGCACTTCCATCCTCAAACTCAAAGTCTTCTTCCATAACTCCAACACCTCATTCCACTTCAACCTCTCATTCTTCCATCTCATCTTTTCCTTCCACTTAGCATTGACAAACACTGCTACACAATCTATATGTGTAGAAACTCCTTCGTAGCATCTTTTTGCCGTTTAATAATAACTCTTCATCACTACTGTTTCCTGTTTCAGGCTGATGGGCATACATTGACACACTTTGGTTCTTTCCCATCTGTACGTCCCCTCAGACTCATTCTTTCTCTTATACTCATTTCCTCTTGCACTTGTCTCACCTGATCGATCCATCCTCTCTTTGTGACTTCATACACTCTTAATCGATCTGAGTGGGTCCAACAACTTGCAACCAATGCAGCTTATTGTATCCTACTTTTGCAAGTGGTATCTTTCTTACTATTTGCAAAGATCACTGATGTCCCTTTCACTCGAAATGGCCTTTTCTGATCTTGGAGTGCTTAGCTCTCTCTCTCTCTCTCTCTCTCTCTCTCTCTCTCCTCTCTCTCTCTCTCTCTCTCTCTCTCTCTCTCTCTCTCTCATTTCATTTACTCACTTCTGTCCTCCTTTTTCAGGTGGATGCAGTGCAGACCCTACTCTCATTTAATTTGTATCTAGTACTGTGTCTGCCATTTCTTGGTCTCCCTTTGCTTTACTCTTTTTTCCTATCCTTCTCTTTCCTATCTTTTAGCCTTCATTCTTCCCTACAACCGTCTTCCTACCGTTTACACCCCTCCTCCCTTCCCATAAAGCACGTTTTCCCCTCTTCATCATCATTCTGGTCAGGGTTGAGAATCTGTACCTGCCACCTTTCCTGTAGAGAGGCGGTTAGGTACATCAGTGCACCTCTTGAAATGCACTGTAGAGCATTACTTGAGGCACGCCGTCCCTTCTATGGCCCCAGCTGCCACTAACCCCTTTCATTTCTTTACTGTACTCTGTTCGTATTCTCCTCTAGTCTTACTTACCCTCTCCTGACAATTGTTTCACAGTGCAACTGCTTTGAGGTTTCCTCATATTGCGCCTTTCAGACACCTCTTACTGTCAACTTTTCCTTTCGGCACGGGTACTGTGATCCAAGCGCGCTGGACGACTCAAATCCTATATGGTATATTGACTAGATCAATCGCAACCAAAAGAGAGCATAAAAGTATTAATATTTTTGCGCAGAAATATTTACCTCAAAAAGTTCAAGCGAAGACACAGTGCATTAGTTCCCTACAGCAATTCTCTTTGTATTTTATATTTTACTTACATTTTTATCTATTTATTCATTTGTTATTTGTTTTTATATATTTTCTGATAACAGCATTCTATCTTATGTATTTCCTGTTATCTTCCTGTTGCTTCTTCAAATAAACCTAATCTTCCCTTCTTTGGAAACCTAGCAATTTCAGTTCTGTAGGATTCTTGTTCCATATGAATGGGTTCTCATCTTCTGAATAATAATAATAATAAACACTACAGGCAGTCCCTGGTTTACAACTGGGGTTCCGTTTTTACGCCGCATCGTAAACTGAAAAATCGTCAAAAATCGTAGGAAAACCTTACTTTTAATGCTTTGGGTGTATTGAAAATGATGTAAACTGCATTTTTTTTAGTTTTTCTTAAAAAAAAAAATCCAAATTTTGATTATTCTGCTGTTTTGGAGCCATATTTCTTCCGTCAGATCGGCATCACGACCAGCATTAAGCCAACCTGGAAACTCGCGTAGTAAACCGGGAAATATTTCCGATGAATATATTTGAAAAGTGCTCGTAACCTGGGCCTCGTAGCTGGACCGTTGTAAACCGGGGACTGCTACATTCAGTATTTATAGTTAATGCAAAAGTAGTGAGGACTGAAACTGTAGCTGTGACCTCCCACGGTGTTGAGAGGAGCACTGTCATGGAGACTTGCATGAACTGTGTTACATGGGATGCTTAGAAAATAGGTTAAAATTTTCTAGCCAACCTTTCATTCCTTTACTGTACCTCCTTTCCTTATTCTCCTCTCTCATCTTACTTTCCTCATCATCTCTAACAATTGATTCCTTAGTGCAACTGATTTTGGGGTTTTCCTTCTGTTGCACCTTGTGACCATTACTCTCAATTTTCCTTTCAGCACTGAATGACCTCTGTAGTCCCAGTGCTTGGCCTTGATCTAAATTGGATATTCTCTGCTATTCTTGGGATCGTGCTTAGTGTTCCCTTGATTATGGGTACAGGATTTCCACAGGCATATCATATCAACCTGTATTTTGATTTTCAGGTCTTGATACTTACTAATTTTTTCTCTTTCTCTCTCATCTACTCTGGTGTCCCATGGTATTGCGACCTCAATGAGTGATGCTTTCTTATTGGTTTTGTCAGTCAACGTCACGTCTGGTCTACTGGCACATGTCACCCTATCTGTTCTGATACCACAGTCCCAGAGGATCTTTACCCAACTGTTTCCTCCTCCCTCAGGTTGGTGTTCATATCATATTACTGCAAACTAGCTGAGTGTTTTCTTGCACAGGCTCCAGTGGAGGGCTTTTGCTACTGAATCATACCTCTTTTGTATTGGTTTGTGCAAGCGCGGACATTAAGCTTGCTATGGTTTAACTAGTCGTCTTTCATACTGCACTTCCTGCATGTGAGTGAGATGTTGTTTCCATATATTGTTCTTTGAATATACGGTTTCTTAGGGTCTGATCTTGTGCCGCTGTGCCCATTCCTTCTGTTTCCTTCTTCCCGTTCTCTCCTCATGCTTCGTACCATGTTTCATCACTGGCCAGTTCTTTAGTCAGTCTCATGTACTGTCCGTGCATTGGTTTGTTGTGCCATTCCTCTGCTCTGTTTTTCATTCTCCTGTCTCGTATATTTCTGGGTCTTTGTCTACTTTTATTGGTCCTTCTTCCCATGCGCTCCTCAGCCACTTGTTTTTCACTACTATTATTTCTGTTCAGGGGTCCGTGTCACCGGTGAAATAGATTACTGGTAAATTCCGTTGCTAGAATGCAGAGAAAGCTAAGTATAGATTACTACCCCCATAAGCAGCTCCACTAGATGGAGTGGGCGTGTATGGAAAAAGGAGTGAACTACAAAACACGGAACCTTATCTATAAATTCCCAATGTCCAAAAGTCCCCGCGAGAGAGGTGCGATACAGCCCCATGCACTACTACTTCGGACTGTATACAAACAACACTAGCCGCATTCCATGTGCTTTTACCTCACTAGAATGAGTTTATCAAAGAGGGAGAGAATGAAAAACGAGGGTGGGTCACCGGGTGACCACCGGGCCCCTCTCCAGAAATAGATTTTTCCCTTTGTCAAAAATCCTTTTTCTGGATCGGAATCCCGTGTCACCCGATAATGTAACAGAGAAATAAACATCATTCTTATCTAATAAAGACTAAATAGAAATGTTGAAACTAGAGAGAATTACCTGAACATAGTAGGAGTCCTCTAAGTTCATGTAATGAAAATAATGTAAGTGGTCACCGTCTAAGATCATGAGCTTAGAATAGCACCTGAATAGGCTTGTATTAAGAAAATACTTCCTGCCTAATAGCAGACCCAAAAGGATGGCTGTATTATGCAAATTTATCTTATATAGTGTCTTTTCTATCTTTACTATGATTCGCTTTTCAGAGCTCCATGATGTAGTCAACCCAGTTGGCGATATTCGTGTTGGAAGGATAGTGTCGCGGAATGTAAGGAAGTCTTTATTAAGATATCAATCAGAAATCGTTCGTCTAGATTCCAGGTTCTATTTTAGGTACCCGTCGACATGTTTGACCAGCTCGTTGGTCATCCTCTGGGCGTGGTTGCTCATTGACCGGTACTCATGCCCGATCGAGGATGGTAGTTCTTACATCGATTATGACCACGCGCATTTCTCAGAGGATTTCCTGCCACGCCCAAGAGGCTATCTTTAATCATGCCAGGACAGTCGTAACGAAATATGAAAAACATAATCACGAACATCGAAATAATTGGCCAACTACCGACCACCGCCATCTCGCCTCTTGGAAGCATTGCACATTGGGAACGAGAAACCAGCCCTCAATATTACGCAGGAAACCTTTCTCCTCCCACGGCCTTGGGAGACATGCACGAAAGCGATCCCCATAGCGAACATGCGAATCAAGTCGGCATCCGAGGATCAAAATTATGCCATTCATCCCAACACTACAAGCGCCGCTTCATACGCAAGACAAGTCTAGAAATGATGAACTGGGAAAAATAGGCTCCGCCCGAATTTTGTCTTGACAGCCAATCATAATTCAGCACCCGATCAAGACCAACGAGCTCGTTTCTTCAGACCTTCTGCAACCCGTCCAGGGATGACCAACGAGCTGGTCGAAACTATCGGCAATTTACCTAAAATGAAACCTGAATCTAGGCAGGCGATTTCTGATTGGATATTTTAATAAAAAAGACTTTATATTCGCACACTATCCTTTTCCAGCATGAATATTCGGCCAGTTGCTGACTAACATTGCTGAGCCTGAAAAAATCATAAGAGAGATAGAAAAGACACTATATGAGATAAATTCGCATAATACAGCCATCTTCAATAGAACTTGTTTAAAGAGGTCTACTCCCTTCATATATTATTATTATTATTATTATTATTATTATTATTATTATTATTATTCAGAAGATGACCCCATTCATATGGAACAAGCCACCTGGGGCCAATGACATGAAATTCAAGCTTCCAAAGAATATTATGGTGTTCATTGAAAGAAGTAACAGAAGGTAAAAATGGGAAATACGGAAGAGGAAGAGATCAGTTATTAGAAAAACAGATAAAGTAATAAATTAAGAAATAAATAAAGATATAAGTAAAATATCAAAATAAAAGTTGAATTGTATTGGGGTTGTCAATTCTCAGCAGGGAGGCTGTTGTTCCACAGTCATAGCTAACGATGTATATTTACTGTCCCAAGAAACTCGTATTAATTATGATAATTCCACAGGTAGTCGACTGAACCTGTTGCAGATGGCCCCCAAGGATGCCACCCCTGAAGTCCTTCAAGATGGCGACCCAGCAGAGTCTATGAGGACATTAACAATATCTTCAGGAAGGTCTTGGGAGAGTACACCAAGACCTGAGGTCATTCTGTAAGTATGGGACATTAAATTAAGTTTATTGACATCATGCAGCATTTGTCAGAGTTTTGGGATCTTTCATAGCACTGAATTAAAGTTAAAATGATCAGGATCTTTCATAGCACTGAATTAAAGCTAAGGTTATTTTGGCATTCCTGAAACTTCATGAAATAGTATACTGATTTTGCAAGGCATCTAATGCAGTACAGTACATCAGTCTAGTTCCTATAATGCTCTGGATGTTATCATTGGTAAATTATTATTGTTATTTTACTATTATAATCAGAATGAAGGCATCCTAGACTGACACATTATTATTTCTCACTTAAATCAACCAAATTAGCTGAAAATCACCTGTCTGATGTAGAATTTGTGTAAAAAATTTATTTTGAACTAACTAACAATTTGAAGTTCATTTCAATGAGTAATAAACAATTTGAAATCATTAAGCTTCATACATGTTTATTAGGTGGATGGGTATTGACAAAACTTTCTGCAGATGTTTAATAGTAAAATACTTTCAGGAATAATCGAAATAACTCTAATATTACTCTAAAGACAAGAAAATTAGATTTTATTATTGGCTCAAAAAGTCCTTGTAGATCTCATGTTCTTCATGGACTTGTCAGGCCAACTAGCCCAGTATTCAAATACAAGAACCGTGTAAAACATTTAAAATTAAGTTAGAAGACTGGATAATTGACCCGGTAGCTTTGCTAAAAAGCGATTTGAATAACATGTCTAAAATCTTAAGATTGGTTAAGGTTTACCATTATCACTTTTAAGTTTTAAGGTTGAGCCTCTGGAACTATCATTACTCCTGCAAGGCCCGCTTTGAAACAATGGGAAATGTGTGAATCTAGATGCAGTGGATGTGGGGTTAGATACCATTAGCACAAACAAAATAGGGGATCATTAAATGTTTAAGCGTGACTTTTATTCAGCAAAACACAGATCTGGATGATTTAGCTGAAATTCTTGAATGTCATGACTGCTGTGCCTCATAAGTAATGCTTGTGGCCAAGTGCTTGTACTGTTATGCTGTATAGCAAAATGAGTTTGCATTGAAGGCAAGATCGTTGCTTACACTGATGATGCCAATCTATCTGTGCCAATCCCATCTCTGGAGTGTAGACCTCTTGCTGCTGAATGAGTTTTAGTCGTCGTTTGCGTACCCTCCTTCAAAGCTGTCGAAAAGGAGACAAAATTATTACAGCACAGGAGCTTCTCCTTCACTGGGATCCGTAATTTCAGCACAGGGGGACTTCGGCTCCCTGGTGGACCCCTCAAGACGCATTTCATTTGAGGCAGCCAAGACCTTCTTTTCTGCCTAGACGTGAACATTTTTCAGGAACCTCTTCAAGCTCCTAGAGATTGTGGCTTTATCGATTGGTCAATGGGAGCTGTTTTCAAACAGGTGGAGCAGGCTAATCTCGCGAAAGGCGTCTTGGAAAAAATCACGGGATTCTGTCCTGCACCCGATGCTCGCTATCATGATGCGGCCGGCGAGAATTTCCTCTTCGCCATGGCCGCTCTGAAGAAGAGCTTGGTGCTACGTTCTTGTCTAAGGCTGTGACTTCCATGAGGCACGACTTTGATGTTAGCACCCCCTTTGACAAGGAGGGCCTCTTCCCAGAAGCAGTAGTGAAGAGCGTCCTGTCAGCCATGGATAAGAGGCGTCGTCATCACAATATATCTTCCACAAGACCGAGGAGCCTGCTCCGGCTCCTTTGACCAAGACGATTATCTCCTCTTAACAGGCATCCGTTTAGTAACTCCAGGTCAAACCTTACTCAAGGTCCGCTACAACTCTAGGGTCTAGGATTCTCCTCAAAGCCACAAGGTCGTCATGGTAAAAAAGTAGGATCCCTGTCCTCCATGCGCGGTGGGGCCAGACTCAACCTCTTTTGGGAGGAATGGAGAGACAGAGGGTGCGAATCAGTGGAGTAGTGCAAGTGCTCCAGCTAGGCTACGATCTGCGTTCGCCCAGCCCCTCCTCCTCTCTCCAATTCTCCCATTTCCTTGACAGCATACTCAAGAGGCTCAGTCAGGGATTTCGGCCCTAGAGATTGAAAGTCCGGTCTCTCTTAGGGAAGCGGTCATCAGTAGTGGAACGATATCAACCCCAGGGTTCTGGCCGCCTGTTGTAGTCCCCAAGTCATCAGGGTTGGAGGCCAGTTCGGCGTAAAGTGCTCTCAATATGTACTTAGTGAAAACCAAGTTCTCCATGGAAAACGAACCGCTCAGTTCTTCAGGCACTAGCTCGGGATTGGATGGTGACCCTGCGACATGGAAGGCGCTACTTCACATTCCAGTACATCAGGACTCCAGGAGGTATCTTCGCTTTGTTTTTAAGGACAGAGTTTACCAGTTCGGGCCCTCTGCTTCGGCCTGTCATGGCCCATAAGTGTTCTGAGATTCTTGCCCCGATAGGTCGTGGCTCCCACCTGGAGGAGTTCGGATCTCCTTCTGCCTAGACGACTGGCTACTCCGTTCATCATCAAGGGACTGCTGCATGGAGGACCTTCACAGAACCCTAAGGTTAGCTCGGGACTTAGGGATTCTGATAAACACGGAAAAGTGAGCTTGGTTCCTTCACAGAGGATTCTTTGTTTAGAGATGACTGGACAGTCTAGCTTTTAGGACTTTTCTGTCTCCCAAAGGGTCTCCTCCTGCCTTCAGGCGGTGGAGAGTTTCTTCTCTGGACAGTTGCTCCGCCCGTCAGTGGATGGCTCTCCTGGGAACTCTGTAGTCAATGGAGCAATTTGGGATTAGGCGCCTGCACATGAGGCCCTTACAGTTTTTCCTCAGAGACTCTTAGGACCAGAAGGACCGCGGACTCCATGAGGGTCTTCTTATTCCCCACGCCGTCAAGGGGCATCTTCTCTGGTGGAAGTCGCCGGAAAGACTTCCCGGAGGTCTGGATCTCCTCCCAAGACAACCATCCCTGCAGATGTTTTCAGGCAACGTCAAGTTGGGTGGGGAGCACATCTAGCCAACCTCAGGACGTCAGGAGTTTGGTTGGACGAACAGAAGAAGCTCCACATCAATGTCAAGGAACTGTTGGCATTCACCTCGCTCTCCAGGAATTTTCGACCCACGTCTCAGGCCAAGCAGTAGCTGTTCACGCCCGACAACTCGGACGGCTCTAGCCTACATCCGGAAACAGGGAGGTACCCATTCCTTCGCCCTGTTCAAAGCTGCGAGGACCTTCTTCTGTGGGCGGACAGCAACAGGGTGGCCCTGTTCCCTCGGTTTGTGCAGGAAAACTGAACGTCCTGGTGGACCAACTCAGCCGTCGGAACCAGACTCTCCCACGGAGTGGACCCTGCACCCGCAAGTGTGCCTAGATCTGTGGAATCTGTGGGGCACTCCCATAATAGATCTCTTCGCTACCTCCAGGAACCATCGTCTCCCAGTGTTCTGCTCACCAGTTCCAGACCCACTGACTCACTTGGTGGGACGCCATGCTCCTAGACTGGACGAACCTGTTTGCCTATGCCTTCCCTCCTTTCGGGCTCATCAGGCAGGTGATAAACAAAGTGAAATTCCATCAGCAGGTCGAGCTGATCCTCGTTGCCCCGTTCTGGCCAAGGAAGGAGTGGTTCCCGGACCTGCTAGATCTCCTGATAGACTTCCCGAGGCTTCTCCCTCAAAAGAAGTCGCTTCTCAGACAACCCCACCTGATGAAGTTCCACCAGGGATTGTCCACTCTCGCTCTGACAGGCTTCAGACTGTCAGGAAGCTCATCAGAGCGCGAGATTTTTCAAGAAAGGCTGCAGAGGCTATTGCGAGGTGCAGAAGGGACTCCTCGAGCAAATTATACCAATCCAAGTGGACAGTCTTCAGGAACTGGTGTAGAAAAAATAGTATCTCCTCTTCTTCGACGTCTATAACTCAACTTGTCGATTTTTCATTTACTTGAGGGATTCAAGAAAATTGATGCCATCAACCATCAGGGCTACAGAGCTATGCTGTCCTCCGTCTTCTACCATAGGGGTTAGACCTATCAAATAACCGAGACTTGTCAGACCTCCTCAAGTCCTTAGACACAGCTAAGGCCCCAAAACCTGCCCTTGCCTGGAATTTAGATGTAGTTTTGAGGTGGTTAATGTCTCCAAGGTACGAACCTTTAGATAGAAGGTCTTTCTCTTAGAGACCTCACTAAGAAATCCCTTTTTCTGGTTACTTTAGCAACGGCAAAGAGGGTTAGTGAAATACAAGCCATTGACAAGGAAGTGGGTTTTTCACAAGGTAATGCTGTTTGCTCGTTCACCTTGAATTTTCCAGCCAAGAACGAGTCTCCTTCCAACCCGTGGCCTCAGTCCTTTACCATTCAGAACCTCTCCGAAGTGGCTGGCCCTCAAGAATTGGAGGCTTCTTTGTGCCCAGTTAGAGCTATCAAAACTTACTTGGCCAGAACGGCCAGCATCAGAGGACGTTCCTCTAACCTGTGGTGTTCAGTGAAAGATCCAACCAGACCTTTATCCAAGAATGCCCTGGCTTTCTTCGTCAAGGAACTCATCTTAGAGGCGCACAAGCACATCAACGAAGAGGGACGACGCCTAGTCAAGTCTCACATTCACGAAGTGCGCTCAATAGCAACTTCAGTGGCCTTTCGTCATAATAAGTCACTTTCGCAGATCACACAGAGCACCTTCTGGAGGTCGGAAGTCGGTGTTTGCGTCTCACTACCTTAGGGAGGTTGAAGTTGCGTATCAGGACCTGTTTGCGTTAGGTCCCGTATCGGTAGCAGGCTTGGTTTTAGGGGAACACACTAGGGGTAGGTTTCTTATCTTTCCTTCCCCCTGTGGTTTTATGGTTGCTGAGTTAATGGGAAGCCAGGGGTGCTCAGTTCACCTGGAGTACCCTCCATTCTAGTTGAGCTGCCGAGGGTATAGGGAAGGGGGATGTATTTAACTATTTTTAGTTTTTTCAGTCTGGTTGCTTTCCAATTGCTCAGGGCAAGAGCAAAAGGAAGTCACCCCTTGTCTCAGTCAGCGGTGTACTTCCCTGACTGCTTGGGTTGTTATGGAGCAGAGTGGCTAGCAGTAGGCCTCTGCAGGTAATGGAGCTTCAACCAGCAGCAGTAACTCCCTGCAAAAGCCCATCTACCAGGTAAGGTGACTCCTGCCCTTTTGTTGGTATGGATCCTTAAGTTACCCATGGTTAGAGTTTGTTCTTTTTCTTTTTTTTTTTTGTGTATGTGTAACCTTTCAATAACTGGTACCTCATCCCCTGCCCTTCCACCTTAAATGTGGAATCAGCTTTTACAGTGTTTTGGTAAGTCATTATAATGAAAATGACATTTTATGATAAAATGATGTTTCATTATACTTACCAAAACACTGTAACGTAAAACCTCCTCCTCCCCGCAGGGGAGACATTATCTCAGGTTTTCACTAATTGTGTATACCGAGAATGAAACTGACCTGGGTTTATGGGTATGTCTCCTGCCACGCTACCCCCACCGGCATCCGGTGGGGTTGGATCTCCGCCAATTGTATCAGCGTTCCAAACAAAGTTTGAAAATTTATATCTCGGACGTGTCGATTTTAAAGAGATAAAAGCTTTTACAGTGTTTTGGTAAGTATAATGAAACATCATTTTATCATAAAAATGTCATTTTTTTTCATTCGTTAATCGCCCTTCAATTCTTAGAGGGCCTATTTCTACTCTTATTTTATTCATCTTTTTTGCATATGAATAAAAAATTTTAGGGTTTTGCTTGATATTTTGTAGGGTCTTTTCTTCAAGGTTCCATTTCTCATTTTCTTTTGATTGTATAATCTGTTCTGCATTTTCTATCTTACTTTTTAGTTCCATCACTTTCCATGCATTCTTTTCTTTTGCAAGACCTTTTTTCCACTTTCTAATTTTCTGGAACAAGATCCTTCTGTCTCTTGGAATTCGTGACTGATGTTTACTTTTTTTCTTGGTATATATTTTCCACTCTTTTCCTCTAATATTTTATATAATATATCGGTATTTACCTGTATATTATCACTTACAAATATGTTTTCCCATTCTTTGTTTAATTCTTCATTTATTTTTGACCAGTTTATATTCTTACTATAGAAATTGTATTTTCCAAATCCTTCCCATTTTTTCGTCTCTTGCTTTTCTCTGTTTTCATCTGTGTTGGAACGGACTGTTAGTTCTATGACATTATGGTCCGAAATACTCATGTTATAAACTATTATTTCTTTAATACAGTTCACCTCATTCACAAATACTAGGTCTAAAATATTATCCTTTCTTGTTGGCAGGTGATTTATTTGCTGAATTTTATGTTCTAGTAGCATATGTAATAGCTTTTCAAATTGCCTCTTATCCTGTGCGCTACTATTGCTCTCTTTTTTATATGTATAAATACAACCACAGTCTCCTATTCGTTCTTTCCATTCTACAAAAGGAAAGTTAAAGTCTCCGGATAGGAGTATAGTCCAGTCCTTGTGATTTTTACATATTTCATCCAATTTTCAATTATTATGTCAAACTCTTTAGTATTAGGGGGTCTGTATATTACAATGTTCACTAATTTTTCAGATTCAAATTCTACCGCTATTAATTCACATTCTGTGTTACTATATTTCTCACAGATTTTTCCTTGATTGACATCTCTCCCATATATCGCAGTTCCCCCTTGATTTCTATTTTTTCTATCTGATCTATAAGTTTGGAAACCCTTTATCTGGTCATCATTACCAGTCTCTTGGGAATACCAGGTTTCACTTATATTTAATATTTCTATTTTTTCATTTTGGGTTAGTTCTTCTAAGAACTCTATCTTTCTTTTTGAGTTACTCGAAACTAAACCCTGCGCGTTCATTATCTCCATTATCTAATATGGGTAATAATATGGATTTTCCCATGTCTCTTTCCTGTTCTGATATGTTGATCTTTTTTTCATTTCCAGAAATTCATACATTAAAAAATCCAACTTTTCCATTATATTTGATCTTCCAGCTTCATAATTATTCATTTTGTGCATAAACCTGCATTTATCTCCAAATCCGCACCATCCCCTAGCATCATAGATACATTGCTTGTTCCTTGTGCTATATCTAGGTGCTGATGCCTCATATCGTGGTGCTGACTTTTCATAATGTGTTGTTGGCTTGCTTTTTGCCTTCATCACATGATCTTTGTTCCTTCCTTTATTTGTTTCATTTTTACCTTGATTTTTTATATGTATTTGATTTTCATTTTGGTTTTTCATGGCTACAGGATGCATGTACCTACATTTCTTATTAAACCTACATCCATTTCCTTCTTTCCAGTTTCTACATATTTTTGGATGTAGATTGCTGCATTCCTCCTCATAGCTGTCTAGATATGCACATTTGCCATAGATCTCATAATTGTGGCATATCTTGGGATGTTTATAATGACATCTTTCACCAAACCTGCAATTCCCTCTTTTCAAAAGGGTGCATACTGTGTCTTTCTTTTCTTTTTTTTCTTGTTCTTTCCCATCAGTATGAAGATCCGGTACAACCTCTTTGGGATTTTTATTTTGATTTATCATGTCATAATTTATTTCTTCATATGTATGTTGCTGTATTGCCTCATATGTAGAATCTATGAGTTTCTCTGCATCCATACTCTTATCATGTTCTTTGTTTTCATTACTCTTTTCTCTCTCTTCAGTCTTATTTTCTTCTTTTCTATTTTCCTCTTCTCCGTCTTCTTCATCTTCTTCATCCTCCACAATCTGTAGATTAAGTCTTGATTTAATAACCTTGTCTATCCATACTAGACATGTTGAGCAAAATATTTTTGTGTCCTTATTTTTATTTTGCATTACTTCAGCACATGAAGGATGCATAGGCACATGGCAAGCATAGCATTTCCTAATCAGGTTTTGTGGATTTACAATGCTATACCACACTATACATAGTTTACATACTTTAGGCATCCGTTTGCCTATTGCATCAATCAATATATTCACTAATTTCACCATACTTATTTTCTTTGATGGTATGTGTTGATTTTTGTAGATTTTCTTTATAAGTCTTTTGATAACTTGAAGTTTCACTGGTATCCCTTCCATTATTTTCATTATATTTTCTACAGATTTGCTCCAGTTTGAAGGATCGTATCCTTTCAATATGTCTGTGAATGCTTTCGCATCTTTTTGGTCGACATAGCTATTCATCTCCACGATAAGCAGACCGAGTTCCCTGCCTGCCAATTCATCATACTGAATGTCACCGATGCAAGCAAGGTTTCTCCATCTTTTGCCACTGTTAGTTGACTCCTCCATGATTTTCAGATTTTAATAATTCACTCGAAAAAACAACTTATTAGACTGTTTATCACTCTAATCTGATATTAAGCTAATCACCGATAGTTCACGAACACTTTTAGCTATATTTCATTTGCTAATTGTATGTTAGACGCGTAATATCGGGTAGATTATTCAGATCAAGAACGACTACGTCTCACCGAGAGAATGTCACATCACAGGCAGAGAGAAGGAAAACACGTCAGCAACACATGACGGCCGAAAGCAAACTGGAATGTATACATCCGGGCAGGCGGGTATCCCCGCCTACCTGGAGGTAGTTACTGCCTAACCACCTTGCTCAAGAGTTTAACGGCCGTTTCCAGCCTACGCCTGAAAGCTATCCTAATGTAAAGGACCGAGGGTTTGTATATTGTGTCGGAACAATGGAATGTTTACATCCGGGCAGGCGGTACTCCCGCCTCCCGGACAGTAGTTAACTGCCTAACCACCTTGTTTGAAGTTCAACGGCCGTTTCCAGCCTATGCCTGAAAGTAATCCTAATGTAAAGGACCTCGGGTTTGTATAGTTAGGAAAAATACATTTGTTCATGAGACTTACCTGACACATATATATATAGCTGTATTCTCCGAAGGACCGACAGAAATTCAAAAACTTACGGCACACGCAGTGGGGCCAGGTGGTTAGTACCCATTCCCGCCGCTGGGAGGCCGGTATCAGGAACCATTCCCATTTTCTATTCAGATTTTCTCTGTCACCGGTACTGTCAACACCCGTTGTCAATACCTCCGTCGTTGGATTTCGAAAACTTTTGCCACTTGAGTATTCTGATTGTCTTTTGGTTTTTTGACTTTGGATTTGTGGATAGGCATACACTTTTGTGGACTGTTTTGATTTTGGCTTTGACTTTTCTTTGACTACGATGTCTGGATCTAGTTCGGCTAGTTTCAGGGTATGTGGTGTGAAGGAGTGTAAGGTGAGGCTACCGAAAGCTTCGGTAGATCCTCACACAGTATGCATGAGATGTAGAGGGCATGCTTGTTTGTTTGATGATCGCTGCAAGGAGTGTGAGTCTTTGCCTGATGCCTATTGGAAGGTTTATGATTCGTATGTGCGCAAGTTAGAGTGTGACAGAATCAGGAGGTCTTCCTCCAGGAGTGTGTCTGCTGGTGGGAGTCAGGGTAATATTTTGTCTCCTGTTCCTTCTGTAGACTTTGCTTCACCTATCCCTGTAGTGTTGCCTTCGGGCCCTGAGGTTGCGTCTGTGGAAGGTAATGCCCTTGCGGAGATTTTGAACTCCATACGTGCCTTGGAGTCAAAAGTGCTTGCAATAGAAAGTGTTGTGAAGTGCAGAGATCCCCCTAGTGTTGTGGAGGGGGCGTCAGATCGGCCCTATAATGCCTCTAGGCCTGGAAACTCTGCCGGACTCCCAGGACTCAGGGAGTGGGCAAGTCGAAAGCTGCAAGAGGGTTACGGGGACTCCCCACCGATCTGGCGTCCCTTCGGCAGGACCTGTTGTCGATTCCCAGGCTGCCAAGGATTGTGCTCGCGCACGCATCCTTAAGGATTGCTTCTCGTCCTCTGTAGCTTCTCCCCGCGCAAGGGGTTGAGCTCTCGGAAGGACTCTCGCGCTTGGAAGAGAAGCTTCGGAGAGGAGGACGCTTCACGTCCTCTTTCTCGGGGTGCGCTTGTTTCTTTGCCTGAGTGGTTCGACGTGTTGCCGCCGCAGAAGAGTTGTTTTCCGACGCGTCCACGTCGGGATGGGGAGCAACACTAGGGGGGGAGGAAGTGTCAGGCACCTGGAGAGGGGAACAGGTGTCATGGCACATCAATCTAAAAGAATTGGGAGCGATTCAGTTAGCCCTCCAATTCTTCGAAGATCAGGTTTCAGGCCGAGTGGTTCAGATCAACTCGGACAACACCACAGCCCTGGCGTACCTCAAGAAACAGGGAGGTACTCACTCTTGATCCCTGTTCTTGCTTGCAAGAGAGATCCTGCTATGGGCCCATTCTAGGCAGATTACGCTTCTCACAAGATTCGTGGCAGGAGTCGAGAACGTACACGCGGATCTTCTCAGTCGGCAGCGACAACTTCTTCTGACTGAGTGGACCCTGCACGAAGAGGTATGTCAGGAGCTCTGGAAGCTTTGGGGACGTCCCTTGGTAGACCTGTTTGCGACGTCGAGGACGAAAAGGCTGCCTCTGTACTGCTCTCCTGTGCTCGACCCAGGGGGCAGTAGCAGTAGATGCCCTCCTCTGGGACTGGAAGGGTCTGGACCTTTATGCCTTTCCCCCCTTCAAGATCCTGGGGGAAGTCATCAGGAAGTTTGCGGCTTCGGAAGGGTCAAGGATGACGTTAATCGCCCCTTTTTGGCCGTCGACAGAATGGTTCACAGAGGTCATGACATTCCTAGTGGACTTCCCAAGGATGCTTCCCATGAGAGTCGATCATCTCAGACAGCCCCACTTCGAGAGGTACCACAAAAACCTCCCCGCTCTGAGTCTGACTGCATTCAGACTATCGAAAAGTTGGTCAGAGTGAAGGGTTTTTCATGACCAGTGGCTAAGGCTATCGCCAGCGCCAGGAGAGCCTCCTCCAATGCGGTGTACCAGTCGAAGTGGGCCATCTTCAGGAGATGGTGTAAGGTCAAGGGGATTTCCTCAACCATGACCTCTGTGTCCCAGATAGCCGACTTCCTTTTTTATTTAAGGAAGGAACTAAAGCTGGCAGTACCTGCCATCAAAGATTATAGAAGTATGCTGTCAGCGGTCTTTAGGCATAGAGGCCTCGACCTAACAGACAACAAGGACCTTCACGATCTTTTAAGGTCTTTCGAAACCACTAAGGTGGCTCAGCCAAGGCTGCCTTCCTGGAATTTAGATGTAGTTCTGAAATTCCTTATGTCCAGTCGGTTCGAGCCTCTACATTCTGCAACCTTCAAGGACGTGTCTAGAAAAACTATTTTCCTAACTGCTCTGGCGACGGCGAAGAGAGTTAGTGAACTTCAGGCTATCAGTAAGCATATAGGTTTTAGAGGCCATAATGCAGTATGTTCTCTAAGCCCTATGTTTCTTGCAAAAAACGAGAACCCGTCTACCCCTTGGCCCAGGACCTTCGAGATTAAGGGTATGACGGAAATCCTTGGACAAGAACCAGAGAGAACCCTGTGTCCTGTCAGGGCTCTAAAATTTTACTTGCAGAAGACTCAGGAAAGTCGAGGTCCTTCGGACAATCTGTGGTGCTCTGTCAAGAGGCCAGATTTGCCTCTGTCCAAGAATGCACTGGCGTTCTTTTTAAGAAGCACCATTTTAGACGCACATTCCGACGTTCTAGACAGTGATTTGAGTCTTTTGAAAGTCAAGGCTCACGAAGTGAGAGCCATTGCTACCTCAGTGGCTTTCAGAGGAATATGTCTCTCAATGACATTCTGGGGCCACTTTTTGGCAAAGCAATTCGGTGTTGGCCAAGACTACCTTACTGACGTGAAGACGTCTTACGAGAATTGCTGTGCGCTAGGGCCTTACGTTTCTGCAAATACGATTTTGGGGCAGAGAGCGACACTCATCCTATCCTGTAGTAAATGGTTAGGTGTGTTTTTTATTTTGGTTATGGTGTTTTTTATGGTTGTTGGGTCGGCCACCGGGGGTGGACATCCCAGTCCTTAGCTTATGTTATGGCTTCATGACGTAGCTAGGCTTGGTCAGGTGGTTGTTTTTGTGTCGTTTGCCCTCATAGTAAGGTCATATGGTCTAATCACATTGTGGTCTCACCCCCGTTGACAGATCATCTAGAACTCACCAGCTATATAGGTCGCTACCTCGCTGGAGAGACTAGTAAAGCAGAAGCAGGCTTGGGTGACAGTAATCACAAAGTCAGCTATGCTAACAGGTAAGGAACCAAGGCATCAATCGCCTACATATGTTTGTTTTCCTAAATCCTATTCTGTCTCTTCCCACCTCCAATGGTGGGATTCAGCTATATATATATATCTGTCAGGTAAGTCTCATGAACAAAATGATATTTTAATAATAAAATAAAGTTTGTTCATACTTACCTGGCAGATATATATAATCATAGTGCCCACCCACCTCCCCTCAGGAGACAGTAGCACTAGAAAATCTGAATAGAAAATGGGAATGGTTTCTGATACCGCCTCCCAGCGGTGGGAATGGGTACTAACCACCTGCCCCCACTCGTGTGCCGTAAGTTTTGAAATTCTGTCGGTCCTTCAGAGAATACAGCTATATATATATCTGCCAGGTAAGTATGAACAAACTTTATTTTATTATTAAAATATCACATTTACTTTTAAAAATTGTTATGTTTCTGATGTTCGGTGTTACTTGGGGCCCCAGATTTTATGTATCCCTTGGTCAGTCACTCAATGCCGATGTTCGGGCCGGGAATATCGAGACGCCTCTTTACTGCTGATGCCTCCTGAACTTTGGGTGTAATGGTTTAGTTTCTGTTCCTCATATTTTTGTATTTGTCACGTTTTTCTGTAACTCTCTCTCTCTCTCTCTCTCTCTCTCTCTCTCTCTCTCTCTCTCTCTCTCTCTCTCTCTCTCTCTCTCTCTCTCTCTCCAGGTTGATTTCCCTTTTAGCGCCCTCTTGGGTTTATTAACACCTGTTGACTCTGTCCGTAATGAGGGTTTTCAGCCTGAAGTTTGAATGGAAGGGAAAAGGAAAATGGTATCCCTTCAGCAGCCCTGGTATTAAAATGCCTTCTTTAATTTTTTTTTACCAAATGTCCTTGACAAATGTTTCTCTTTGGGCCAGCACCACACTTCACTGCCCATATGACAGACTTCTTGTTGACCACAATGCTCTATGCAGCATCCCATTATAGGAAGCAGGGTATACAGTTAGGTCAGTTGGACTGTTCATTTGTCCTTAAAGATGGTCTGAAATAGAAGGACAGTTAAACAGGTTTAAAGGAGACCTGTAGTTATATGAAACATCAATTATTTTACTTCAACAGCCTGAGCAACGTTTGAAGTAGCGACTTATGGAAATACAGTGTGTTTGCTTTAGTCTGTAGGACATTATATATTGATAGATACTGAGGAAAACATTAATTCCTGTATAGTGATGTAAGCCTGATACACTTCCTGTATATTTATAATGATGTTTCTTTATCTTGCAGATACAGTAATTTGTGACGCACCAAATGCAGACTAGGTCAGAGGTCCTCAGAAAGTGAAGTTGAAGTACTTGATCATCAAGAAGGAAGTGTGTCTCTTGGTTTTGTTGGGAACGTGTTAGGACTGCTGTCTATTTTATTTTTCTGTAAGTATTTAAAAGATTATTTGTACGTTTACGAGTACTGTCGTTCATGTATGGTTTAAAGTTTAACTCTTGAGGTTAGGGAGATTCTAATTATTTAGGCTTAGCTCTCTTGGCATCAGAATTGAAAAAAGGAAATCATTTGTTCCCAAGGATACGAACCTTCGTATGTTATGTGGGAGTACAGACAGAACCAGAAATTTTTTACCATAGTGAATTTGAGAACTCTAACAGGGAATAAACCAATTACTTGCTCTTTATGTCAAAGTAGTTTTCTCATTCTGAAAGTCTCAAAATACACATCAGACATCATACTGGAGAGAAGCCATTCACTTTTTCAGATTGTCCAAAAAGTTATGCACGTTTGAATAGCCTGAAATTACACATGAAAATTCATACTGGAGAGACTGTGGCCTTTCATTTCCACTTAATGCCAAAAAGGTTTTGTTCCGACATGATATGCAAACCCTCGGTCCTTTACATTAGGAATTACTTTCAGCATAGGCTGGAAACGGCCATTAAACTCTTAAGCAAGGTGGTTAGGCAGTAACTACTGCCAGGTAGGCGGGAATACCCGCCTGCCCGGATGTAAACATTCCAGTTTGCTTTGGGCCGTCATGCGTTGCAGACGTGGTTTCGGATCTCCTTGCCTGACTGTCGTTAAGCTCTTATTATCCCAGTGGGATCTTAATGTATTTTTGTGTATATATTACGTATGTTTGATATTTATTAATTCAAACCCAAGATTTGTGATAACCTTGCATAGCTGTCGTTCCCCTGCACTGTGTCTTGGGTTGACAGCCAAGGATGTATTTAAAGGAGCGTAACCGAGTGGTAATGCTTCTCTCCAGTAGCCCTTTATTTAGATACCGAAGGCGTTCCCCTGTACAATCAGGAATATTAGATTGGGACGTAATATCTTCGCTCCCCTACATTGATTGGGACGTAAGAGTTTGCTTCCCTTCTTGGGCTTCCGCCCTCTGTGTACAAGGGCATGACTACTTCCTTCCTACATGTACTGAGTGTTGTTTTCGCCGCCTGCGGGGAGGGTGGGAGGTTGCAGGAGCTGTCTGTAAGTTAGACTTCCACGGCGCCCTTGGTGGCCTCCCCTCTGTCCTTTTCTCTCCCCGTAGGTTCTTCCTTTCTCTTCTTCGGCATAGATCTCTCTCCTTCACCCTCTTTGCTCACTCGTCCGGCGAAGACCACAAGGGGGGGCCATTGGGCCACCTCTTCTTGAGTACCTCCTCTCGCTGCGTAGGGCAATTCCATTTCCAGCGAGAGGAGTTTCCCTCTCTAATCATTTTTGCTTTTTCTTTCAGGTTGACAGTGAGCATCGCAGACACAGCAGTAGTTGGCTGGATATCTCGCATGAAGGAGTCCCGACGTTCATTAGTGTTGCTTCGGGATTGACCACAATACCTGGCTGGATGACATAATTCCATGTCGGGATAGTTCAGACTCAGTTCCCGCTGATGTGGATCGATTGCTGTCATTGCTGGCCTTCGTGTATGCTGTGACGATGCCTCTGGCATATCTGTGGTCCATCTGCTCCTGCTGTTCCCTGTATTACGCTCCTGTTAACACAACAACAGTCTCTGGGCAGCTCTTCCTGGTCTCCTGCCGCAGCCGTCCTTATCGTTCCTGTTGCTGCTGGTGACTTTCATGTGACGATCCTGGCTGTTGCAGTAGCTCCTGCCTTCCGAACCGCTTCCGTAGTATAATATCCAAGGAGGTGAAGGAGACGTCAGTTCTTCAAGCAGGAGTTTTATTAACTAAAACATACACAGCAGCACCGTAACCGTGCTTAGCAGTTACCGGCCACTAGAGCAATTCCAAAGCTCGAGTCTTAAGACAGGAAGACGAGGGAACAAGTAATTAGGATTGTTATCTGTTATTCCCCCCGCCCTCCTTTTTTGTTTTACTTCGTTAAACAAACAGTGATCTATACAAGTTACTGAGTATAACAAGATAAAAAATATAGCAAATATAAAATTGTTATCAAACCTATATGATACTATAAATAAAAACAATAGAATTTCACAATAAAAGAACCATAATAGTCTTAATAAAAGAACCACAATAGTCCACATCATATATAATATTCCATTGTATAAATATCTAAGAATTGCAAAAGAGATTACATATAGTACATTTAAAACCTGTTCCCCGTCTCTTTAATTTTAACATTTTCTAACCTGAACTCATCGTTTTTAAAATGAACAAGATTGTCTTCATTTAAAGCCATTCTAAATTTTCCCCTAACTAAGACATCCGCCAGGTCATCGCTCTCTTTATTTTCCTTTGTTAATATGTCTGCTATCATTTCTTTAGTATGCAGCCAACTATATGATTCTACTTCTTTACAAATTAGTTTCTCCTTCAGGTCTGCTACTGCGTTTCTTAACAATTTTCTTTCCACCTGTTTTGATGAGGCTATACTTTCCAGCGTTGGTCTGCTGTCCTTGAACAGTTTTACTGGGATGTTTCCTCCTTTTTCTCCAAACATAAGTTGTTCAATACTTTTGGCTAAATACACACTGTCATCTACCAATTTAGTCAAGTTCCTCGTTTCGGTGTCTTTGGCAGAATGGCAGACTTGTTTGATGGTTTTTGTTTTCGAATATATAGGAGCTACTGTATCAGTTTTCTTGTTTCCCATTAAAATCAAATTACCTCCAATTGATTTTGTGTCACATCTGTAACTCGCATCGCCGAGGCCATAAATTTTCAGGTCTTCTTTCTTCCCTATTTTACCGAACTTTATTTTGCTCTCTCTTGATTTAATTTTCTTCACTATCTTGTTCACCCTCTTTAGATCACCAATCGTAGCATTTTTATTTTTCATAGACATATTCAATCCAACAATAGCCAAGTCGGGTCGGACATTTTCCGCCAACCACTGGATTTTTCCTGCATACTTCCTGAAAACTTTATATTCAGTTTTTGTTAGCGGTTCGTCATTTCCAATTTTCCTTATTTCTTTAATTTCCTCAATAGATTGAGCATAATCCTCCATGCTTACTTCTATTCCTTTTCTTGTTTTAACTATATCAATACCTGTAAATCTGAATTCGGAGGCCTCCACCTTAGAAATCGTGAAATTCTTCATTAAAAGATCTTTGATCATATCCACAAATTCTCTCTTCCCTGAAATCGAAAAATCATCAACATGACATAAAATCATACCAAGTAATGATCTGCCGTCATGGAGGTAGTAGAAAGCACTATCTCCATGCAGTGTTTTCATTCCTCTTGCTTTAAAAATCTTGTCCACTTTAAGCCAAAATTTCCTACCTGCGTCTTCAAGCCCATAGATTGGCTTTTTCAGTTTCCAAATGATTCCTTCCTTTTTGACATCTTTGGGTGGTTCGACAAACACATCACGCTCCAGTTTTTCGGCCTGTAAGAAAGCTGCCGAAATGTCAACGCTCTCCAGTTCAAATCAATCATTAGCTGATACTGCAATGAAAGTCTTGAAAGACTCCCTCAAGGCGGTTGGGGAATCTGACTTTGGTTTCTCCGTTTCCTGGAATCCCCTAGCAACTAATCTTGCTTTTATTTTGGTCTTCTGCCCATCTTGCCTCTCTTTTTCAGTTATGACCCATCTTGATCCAATTTTCTCCTGTCCTGTATCTTTTACTTCTTCAAATGCTTCATAATACTGAAAATTTTCAAGTTCTTTTTCTTTAGCGTTTATAACTTCAGCCTCATGATGACGACTTTTTGGGACTTCTACTACATAAGTGGTTATTTCCTCTACCAAGCACTCATCATTTGACATTTTCATCCAGTAAGTGCCAATGTTATCTAGTTCGACATTTTCCTTCGTCTCTCTCACTTCAGTTTCTTCTTTTTCATTAATCAGATATTTCCATTCTTTTATTTCATTTTCGAAGTCAACTTCAACAATTTTACCTCCCTCTAGTTTTATCAAGCACACAAATTTGCGCTTTGAGTTAGGTTTGTTCACTTCAGTTACTTTTCCTTTGTGTTCCTCGCCATTCTTGAAGGTCATAATTATTCTTTTGCTTTTCTTGGTCTTACTTCAGACGGGAGGTGATCTTTCACGGTCATTTTGTCATAGTTCTCCTCTGCCAAATTATGTCCACCAACAACTGTTACTTCTTCTCTCTTTTCTAAGTTAATTTCCTCCCTCTCGGACTGGTCAGGAAGTGCTGCTTCATCCTTCGGTTCAATCTCATCTTCATTTTTCTCATTAGCTGAAGTCCTTAATGTTCCGTAAGGTTATAAATGACAAGAAGCTACTTTTTTCATATCTCCATTTGCTAAGATCCATACGCTTCTCCCTTCCATCTTTTCCACCGTAGCGGGACCAAACCATTGTTTTCCACCTTTGTGCTGGTAAAATACTTTCTCCCCAGGTGTATATAGGTAATCATTAAAAGACGCATTTCTTGAGTTTAAGGCAATTTTCAGCTTCTCGCCATATTCAATTTCTCTATACTTCTTATTCACTTCTTTTTGATTTTCAATATGTCTTCTGACTGCTTCTGACTCCGAGATTAAAGATTCGGTTGCAACATTTCCACTTGTGATACCAGGAACTACTACAGCTCTCCCAGTGAGTAACTGCAATGGGGCATATCCTTTCACTGTTATGTTAGTATTATGACACCAGGCCGCTTTTGAAACTGCTTCATCCAATGTAATTCTATTATTCTCTTCCATCACTTTCTTCACAGTTAGATCAGCGCTGTAATGATTTCGTTCGTTCACACCATTGCTCCAAGGGGAATATGTTGGGCCAAACCCGATAGTAATTCCCATTGCAGAAGCCAAACTTTCCATCTCCTTATTTTGAAATTCTGATCCGTTGTCTGCCCAGAATCCCTCAGTTGGATATCCGTATTTCTCGCACCAGTTCTGGGTGATGGCATGCAAAACAGTGACTGCTTCTTTGTTCTTTAGAACAACTCCACTTATTAATTTTGTGAAGGCGTCTACCATCCACAGAATGTAATCCTCCTTCACTTGCTTTAGGTCAACTGTGACCTTTTGATTAAATTCCGTCACTGTGGGAATGGCAACTTTTGGTATTCCTAATGATTTTTATACTTTTGGCAGGGTATACATTCACTAACAACTTTCTTAATAATCTTTTTGGTTCGGTTGGTTACTACTCTTGCCAGTGTGAACAAATGGAGGAGTTGAGTTTCTCCTTTATGACCAGATACCAGATGCACCCTTTTTACTCTTTTGTACTCTGATATCTCTTTATTGCTTTCCAGTTTTTTTAACAAACATTACAATCTCTTCTTCGCTACATTCTTTATTGGTTTCCAATACAACAGCAAGATGGTTACCTTTAGTGGTTATCAAATCTATTTCTAAGTTTGGAACCAAGCTCCTGATAACTAGTTTTTCCTTCCCTCTCTCATAATCCTGAGAGGCACTCCATTTCTGGAGTTGTTCTTTCGAGCACAAAAAAGGAATATTAGCTTCAACAGCATGAATTTGTACTCGTAGTCTACTGAACTCTGTTCCATTTTTCTTTCCTTTAATTATCAATGGAACTTCAAACACTTTGTAGCATTCATAAACTTTGCTTGGTCCAAATTTGAACTTTTTAGTTTCTATTCTTTTCACATTAACTTGCCCTTTTCCAAATTGATTTTTCTTCAGATATTCTTCTATCCATTTAATTCCTGCCACATTTTTGGGTGCACCATTGTCAATAATCATCTCGGTTTCATTTATTTCATCCGTAAAGTAAATTTCGGGCATTTCTACTTCTCTCTCATCTTCAACACTCACAAATCTAATATTACTTAATTTATTCAGACAGCATTCATTTCTGCACCTTTTCTCTCTCGATTCTGATCTCGGCCTCCTGCCGCCCTCCATTGGACGATTTTGCTGATTTCTTTCGAACTCTTCAGGATCCTCACTTCCCCTTTCCGGAGGTTCTCTTTGTTTGAAGGAGTCACTTCTGTTTCGACTTCTATCTCCTGATCGAGAGTTATATCTTCTACTCTGATATCTGCTTCTTGACTCTCTCATTCTTTGGCTTCTGTCACTTGAACGAGAGTATGGTCTCCTATTTCTTTCCATATCATTTGATCTAAATGTAGATCTTTGTCTATTTGTATAAAATACGCCCAATTCCTTTTCGGGTCTTTGGTTTTCTATCTTTAGTTCCTTGAACTCCTTTTTACATATTTCTATTGTTTCTTTATCTTCTACATTTTTTAGTAGTTTCATAATTGAAATTTTTTCTGTTGTTTCCAATTTAGACTTATCTAAAAACAAAACAGAAGTCCATAATTTCCACTGTGATCCAAAGTTTGCTCTATCCATTTTTACTAAAAGATTTTCAAATCTATTCAGATACTCTTCACCTGTTTCTTTATCTTTCTGTTCAAAATTTTGTATTTCAGAAACCAATTCAGACATTTTTTCCAAGATTGTTTTTCATATTTATATTTTAGCAAGTTTATCACGTCTTCAATGATAGTCACACTGTTTGTGTCTACTTTTTCTATAACTTCTCTTGATACAAATTCTGATAGTCCTATTATCTCTTTGTTTGTCTTTAAACTATCCACCAATTCGAAAAACTTTTGAATTGGAGGAATGGTTGTCTGTGCATTCCAAAGTCTTAATTGGTGGCAATAACTTTCAAAATCCTGGCCATTCGTCCAGATTGGTGCTTTCTGATTTTTAATTAAATTAACATGGTTATTTCCACTTCCAAAATGGTGTACCTCAAAATTTTTTTCAATGATTTTCAATAACTTGTCTAGTCTTTCATCTAAATCACTCTTTTCATACATTATCCTGTTTGTTTCTTTACCGAAATCCCAATTTTTGTGAAAATTTTTCTGATGCGAAATATTGGTCACTCTGTTTTTAAATAGCTTATTGCACTGTCTACAAATTCTAGCCTCATACCTTTGGTCCAACTGATTTTTCGCCACCTCAAAAAGTTCATTTGTTTCTAGCCACCGTTTTACCTGTTCCACTTCATCTAAATTCAACTCCCTATTTTCACACTTGCTCTCATCTCCATTTTCTTTATGTCCCAATACCGGGCCTTTACATTTATGACAAAATTTGAAAATAAAGTTTCCAGCATTGTCAATGGTTCCAAATTTAGCCAATCGGGTCAACTGGTTCATAAGCTCACTTTCATCTTCAATGTATCCTGGTAAGGTTACTGCAGAGTATTGTGAACTTTCCATCTTTTCCAAAAATGTATATCAACAATGTCCGACTATAAATGCTTTTCGCTTTCTAGTAGGTATTAACATCAGGGTTGAAGGTTTCTTCCAGAAGATCCCCAAACACTCTCAAACACTCCAAGCAACTGCAAATACTCGTAATTACCACTCTTCGGCTCACACAAGCCCTTTAGGCTCAGGTCGTCCGCCTCACCACGTATCACAGTTCAGCATCATCATAACAAATTTGGTTTCTTTCTTCTGTCCACGATATCTGCACCTTGAGACACTCTGGTCGACAGAACCACTACGCCCTTTTCAGTTCGTAAGTCGAAATCCGTTGGTTTTCCTTCTCACATACGGCTTCACACTTGCGGCAACCTCCTCACACGTAGAACTTCCGGAATACTCCCCATCCCCGATGTTCGGGAACTTTTTAGCTGCTCATCATTTTCTTTTATCTTTCCAAGTAAAATTCAGATCTCCAACACGATCGCCGCAGTCCCTTAAACCACGCTCTGCTACCATATAATATCCAAGGAGGTGAAGGAGACGTCAGTTCTTCAAGCAGGAGTTTTATTAACTAAAACATACACAGCAGCACCGTAACCGTGTTAAGCAGTTACCGGCCACTAGAGCAATTCCAAAGCTCGAGTCTTAAGACAGGAAGACGAGGGAACAAGTAATTAGGATTGTTATCTGTTACGTAGCTCCTGCATCGGCTGTCCTGATCATGCCGGCTGCCTCTCCTGGTGGTTGTGCCCGGGGCCACTTCCATTGTTTCCCTGCCAGCTGCCCTGGAGGTTACAATGTCCACAATCCTGTAGAAGATGTCGGCGTGAAGGTGAATGAAGTCGCCCTGTGGAAAATGATGTTCCTGGCCGTTGCAGTAGCTACTGCCTTCCGAACCGCTGCCGTAGCTCCTGCATCAGCTGTCCTGATCATGCCTGCTGCTTCTCCTGGTGGTCGTGTCCTGGGCCGCTTCCGTTGTGTTTCTGCCTGACTGCCCTGGAGCTTACCATGTTTTGTGTCCACCATCCTGTAGAAGATGTCGGAGTGGAGGTAAAGGAAGCCGTCCTGTAGAAGTAGCTTCCGTCTTCTTCATCTTATCTTCAGTTTTGTCTACTGCAGCGTCTTCCCTTCCTCTCCCGAGGTCCAATGGGGTCCCAGGAATCAGACAGACCTCCGTTGGCCAAAGGAGAGGAAGGCTGCTTCTTCCCCTTGATGCCCTTGGACGTCTAAGGACTGCCTCCTTTCGAGGAGCAGTGGGTCTCTCGTTGGCTCTTCCCGACCTTCGGGTAAGGAAACGGATTCGCATAGCCCTGTGTTTTGTGTTTTGGGAGCTGCGGGCGCGCAGACCTCAGTCTGCAATCCCGTTCCCAGTCCTAGAGGTTCTGCCTCTTAAGACGGGCTGCTTCGGATGCTCGTTCGTGAGCCACTCCAAGTGCTTGAGATTCTATGGAATATCGAGTATCCCGATCTTGTCTGGAGAATATTTCCTCGGCCCAGTTTGGGAGCAGTGCGAGAGAAAGGGCCAAGGTACCCAGGTGTCTCAGCCCTTCCCACCAGCACCACAAGCACTCCAAGTGCTTACCAGTGCTCGGTCGGGTTCCCAGCCTGGTGTCTCAGTCCTGGCGGTTCGAACACCAGAAGAAGAAGGGAAGAGATTCCCTTCGGGAGTCCTGTGGGACTTCTAAGGGACTGACTCTCTTCCAGAAGACAAGTCTCTCATTGGCTCTTGCCGCCCTTGGGCGGGAACCGATTCGCATTCTCCTGTGGGGTCTGGCGTTTCGGGGGTCGCGAGAGCATGGCCTCAAGAGGCCGCGCCCTCGTTGCCAGTCTTGGAAGTCTGCGTCTAAGACTGGTTCTGTGCCTGGCTCTTTCGATCTCTTAGGAAACTGAAAGCAGCCGCTCCCAATTTTTGGGAGTCTTGTGGGTAGCTCGAATTCTGTGAATCATGAGCGCTCTCCTGACGAGAGGTATGGGACAAGAGAAAGTGTCAAGACACCCAGGTGTCTGGGTGCCGAGATGCCAGGTGTCTGGGTACCGAGACACCAGGTGTTTCGATACTGCCCGCCAGCTGCTTCTGTTGCTCGGCCGGGTTTCATTCTTGTGTCTTGAACCTTAGGGTTCAAGCATGTGAGATAGCAGACACAGAATTCTCCTTTGAACCTTCTTCTCAAGGGACCTCGGCCTCGGAGTTTAGAGTTCGGGAAACTAGCAATAGTTCACGGCAGACGAGTTCCGCCCTGTGCAGTTCCGATTGTGTTCGCGCGATCAGCTTCCCCCCTGGTCGCCCTTACAAGACTGGCTCGGCTCGGCTTGCCTGCCTCGCCCAGCCCTTGGTTGCGCTTGCGAGACTGGCTCAGCTCAGCTCGACTCGCCCTGCCTGTCTCCTGTCCATCGCATACCTCCCAGGCTGGATCGCGTTTGCGCGATCGTCTTGGCTCGGTGCGGCTCCACTCAGCCCAACTCGGTTTTTTTCCAAATCGGGTTCTCAGCTCTGTTCGAGTGAACTTTTTTGCTCTTCCCAAGAAAGCACTTTGCCACGGTACAAGCGCTCTTCTTCCCTCGTGTAGCAGTAATCTCCTTTGGTCGGTTGATAATCGCTCATGGTCTGCCTCTCCTGATGGTTTTACTGGCAGGACAGGTAGGGGTACTCTTTCTCCTCACCTGTTCTCTTTTTCTCTCGGTTGTTCCAAGAGGCATGAGACAGACAGAGAGAGCTCTTCGGAGTTCGGCTTCCTGGTGTGCTCTGGGTGTCGGTCTCCCGATTGTCTTGTAGTACAGCCAGGTAGCTGAGGAGGGTTTCATGGGATCTGTCAAGGCTCCCTCCAAGGGCAGAGGCACAGGAGTTTCACGCTTCGGAAGCAGCGAGGGTCTGTCAAGTTGCGATCGCCCTCGTTTTTGGAGAACTTCACGCCGATTCATCAGTGCAAGGATTCCTGGGACAGGACCGCTACTCCCCCAATGAATAATCTTCATCACTCGCAGCCCTTGCAGTTTCCGAGGGGGCAAGAGTGTCGGGGGCCACCGCGGTCCTTATTTCCGAGAGCGTTCTCAACCAGATGAACTCGTTTCTTCAGAGAAGGAGTTCATTCAGGTCGACACACCAAGCTTCTCCCCTGCCTTGACAGAATACGAATTCTTCTTGCCTCAAATTGTCTGGCCGACTGCAGTTCTGTGGACAATTCTGGTGCTAAGAAGGATTTTGTCCCAATTCAGATCTCCGGTTTCATAAGTCCCGAGTTGGCTCGGCCCTTAGGAACAAACCTTACTTGGTTCTGCCTTTATCTTGCAGAGATTTGCCAGATACCTCGGTAATCAAGGTTCGTACCAGGGCACTGCCTTGTCCTTTGGACAGTGGCCAAGACCTTGGGGTCTTATTCATCTCGACTCAACCTCGAGTTCAAGCCAGCACCCCCCTCAACTCCTAAGAAGTCCCAGGCTTCGATAGAAGGTTGCGGAACATAGCCCCTCCTGCCCTTCTAGGAAAATGCGCATAACTGCGTCTCTTTCCACCCTCTTTCCCATAAGGGAGGAGGGAAGAAGGGAAGAGAGAAAAAGTATCGACCGGGAAGAAGTTCTCCTACTGCAGATTCCTGGATGAAATGATACTTATCAAGTCTCTGGAGCTGGCAGCGACATTGCCGAGACCTGGGAATGGTTTCCTTCAGGAGAAGTATCTATTTCCCTTAGGTCTCGGCAATTCTTTTCATCCCGCTTCCTCTTCCGTGCTCCCGATTCAGGAAATGCCAGCTCGGCTAGAGCTAATTGTCTCGGTATCCTGTCATCTTGTAGAAGCTTCCCCATGGCGGAGAATGGAAGTCTGCTTCCATTCCTCCTTCCTTCTTTCCTCTTCGAAGTATGAGGAAGAAGTTAGGCTAATGCTTGATTGAAGGAACCTTCGAATATGCTTGCATATTCCCCTCACATCGTGTGTCTACTTACGGATTCACCGATTGAGGAATAGGCACACACCTGTAAGACTTTGTCTTGAAGGTGTGGGACCAAGACGATTAGTACCTTCTCATCACCATCCTGGGCTCGAGGCAGCCTTCTGGCCTTCCGAGATTTCAGGATGAGTTTTGCGACACTCAGTGGTTTGTTGAACAAAAAACCACAGTAGCGGCATTTGTCGACAAACAAGAGGCAATCGTTTTTTCCTCCTGTTCCATCTGTTGACATTTGCAGGTACTCTAGTGTTCTATTGCACACTCGACATCTCAATTAGCCAGATGCATCCACGGTGGGGATGTATTGGCAGGCGAGCTTGGCCTCGGGTTTGAGTGATCGGGACGGAATGTGCTGCTCACTCGAAGATTCATGAAGAGATTGCTTGACTGAGAAATCCCTACCGTCTTTCAGTTGCCTCCCTACACAAGTCAGTAAGTTTTTCTTGCTCCTTCATACCAGACCCAGGGGCCACTATGGCGAGGCATGCTGTCTTTCTGGGAAACTTGATATCTACTTTTTTCCCTCTGTATTTGTCTGTTTCACTAGGGGTTCTCAAGCATTGCTCACCCCGAGTTACAGGCAAATGCCGGAAGACTTCGCCTCTTGCCCAACATGATAGCCATGGCATAGAGGAGAGTTCTGCTTGACCCAACCTCCTGTGGCAGCTACACAAGAAGCGGTTCTTCGGAAAGTACATCCCTGTGTGTTTGGGAGTGGGAGACCTTCCAGCTTCCCTTGCAAGCAAAGGCTTTCTCGCCGAGTGGCAGCGGCTATAGCTGGATGTCTCTTGAAGTTCTCTGCAACACTCACAGGGACTGGAGCCGTCTTCGCTGGTGGGTGTCGTTACAGAACTCCTTCTTGGGTCAGAGTCACTCCTCAAGTCTGGACTTCCTCATCTTCTCTGCCGAGGGTTGCTTCTTTCCCTTTCATTTGTGAGGAACATAGGCCCTTGCGACCTAGTCTTCTATCTGAAGTAGCCTCTCCTTAGTCAAGATTTAGCTACGGATGAGAAGCTTCTTCGGTCTTGCTGTCCCAGGGAGCTGTTCCCTGGGTGGCATGTGACTCTCATTTAGGGTCCCTGTCCCATGCTGCATGCACCCTTACGAGAGTCGTTGGATAGAGATGTGCCCTCGTAGGACCATCTCTCATCTTGCTCCACCCTTGGCGTAGAAAATGGAAAAGTAGGTGAAGGGGATCAGTACCTCGACTCCTCTGATGTCGTAGGTGGACTCCGAATCCTTCGGCATCTATTGTTGGGTTCGAGTTCTCCTTGTTCCCCTCCTCCTTGGACTTTGTATCGAAGATCCAGATCATTCGTTACTTTGTCCTTTTGGCAGCTGTGGTACTTTCTGAAAAGGCTCGACACTCCTAACCTGCATGTCGTCGACATTTTCGCTAGTATTCTCTCTCTCCCAAGGAAGAAGTGTCTAAGGACACATCTTCCTCTTGACTTCATGAAGCGATTGAAGGAGGTACTCAGCAGCTGACGACAACGATACTGGTACCTTCCACCCGAGAGCTCACGAAGCCGATGGCTTGGTCCATCCCTCGCATTCTGGAAGTTTCTGTTGGGCTGGAAGCAAGACGTGGTCTCATAGACCACACTCTTGTCTTCCTATGGTCTTGCCCACAGCCCCTTGGAACTTTTTTTCCTTGGCCCTGTGGTGGCTGCTCAACAAGTTGTGTTTTCTTACCTGGCTCCTTCAAGAGGACGAGTAGCATCTCACCTGTGTTTTCTTACCTGGCTCCTTCAAGAGGACGAGTAGCATCTCACCTAAGGTGTTGGTTCTGGAAGTGAGAAGGATTCCAAGAGTGACTGGCCTCTCTTCCTACTCCTTCCCCGTCCTCCAGCTTCTCCTTCGGGATGAGAATGACTCGAACCAACATGTGCTGGACATGGCGCTGATGCGGTAAGACTGCACATCGAGCACCCATTCTATTTTTCTCCTAGAATCATAGAAGCAATTCCGCTCCTTCCTCTAGCAAGGGGAGGAAGGAGAGTCTGGCAATAAGGGAAACCCTATCTCATCTTTTCCTCGCTGCCTCCGACTCTAAGATTCTTCCAGCCTATCTGACATTTGATCTTGCAGTTCCTACACTCTGATCAATACGTCAGAGGCTCAGGTACTCTTCCTCACCCTTTTGGCCAGGAGGAGTAGCCCAGGTGTGTAGAACTCCAGTCAGTTCAGGAGACTCACTCAGATTCCTCCCTCCAACCAGTGAGTTTTCCTAATGTAAAGGACTGAGGGTTTGTATATTGTGTCGGAACAAATCACAATTTGAAAGTAAATTGCATTTATTCCTAACTATACAAACATGAGGTCCTTTACATTACATATAGTGCCCAACTCATGCCACCCCTCAATCTGAACCTGGACCGAAAGGCAAACTGGAACGTTTACATCTGGGCAGGCGGGTATTCCCACCTACCTGGAGGTAGTTACTGCCTAACCACCCTGCTCAAGAGTTTAGCGGCCTTTTACAGCCTACGCTGAAAGTAATTCCTAATGTAAAGGACCTCAGGTTTGTATAGTTAGGAAAATTATAATTTACTTTAAAAAATTGTAATTTCATCATTCCTCTCCTCTCAAAATACAAATGAGAACCCATACTGGAGAGAAGCAGCCATTCACCTAGCCGAAGGAGTTTTTCTCTATCCCATTCTTAAAAGGCACATGGACGCTCATACTAGACAGAAATGATTTATATGCACTGGGTGTCCAAGTAGCCTTTTCATTAGAACCACCTCAAAATGCATATGCAATTCATATAAGCAAAAGGTCATTCTTCTGTAGACAGATTTATAATACTCCCAATTCATGAAGGAAAGATGCTGTTCATTTGATTGTCAAAATTAGAGTAAGTCGGGAATTTGTGGGAAAGGCAGAAGCTGTTGGTTGAATGTAAACCAACGTTGGCCCAAATAACATTGATTCCAAACAGAATCCAAGGATGCCATTTTATTTCTCGTGAGACAAATTGTGTCCAGATGATCATTGCATTGTGATATTTGTTTTCCCAGAGGATACGTATTTTAGAGTTGAAATGAGCATACTGTAAAACATGAAATTATTTTGAATTTCAAATTCTGTTTTTGTTATGAATGGTGCTATTCAGAACAAGTTTTTATCAGATTTTTTATTTTATTTCAGAGTATTCCAAGCAAAGGAAAATTTCAAGAGATCCTAACTAGGATTTGAGTATTGTAAATGGAACAGCCTGTGGAAATGTCATTAATCATAGAAGAGATGCAGAATTTGGAGGAGGATCTTCTTGAAAACACAGATGAAGACCCTTTATGTGCAGATCCCTTCTTAGAAGTCAAGGCAGAAGCAGAATTTTTTGACCATAGTATATTTGATGTGAACTGTTCACCCCAATCTATTAAGTACGAGGACAGCTCTCCAAGCTGTGATGGTGAAAGTGGAAAGGTCTGTATTGAAGAAGAAAATAGGCATTTGGTTGGAACAAAAGAATTTTCAAAGAGAAGCAACACAGTAGGAAAGCAAGTAACTTGTGCTGAATGCCAAAGGACATTTTCAAAGATGTGCCACCTGAAATCCCACATGAGAATTCACACAGGTGAGAAACCATATACTTGCTCTATATGTCAAAAGAGTTTTTCTCGTCAAAGTACTCTAAAAAGACACATGAGAACTCATACAGGTGAGAAACCATATACTTGCTCTATATGTCAAAGAACATTTTCTGGTCAAGATAATCTCAAAATACACATGATAACTCATACGGGAGAGAAGCCTTATACTTGTTCTATATGTCAAAGAAGTTTTTCTCGTCAAGGTTCCCTCAGAACACACATGATAACTCATACAGGAGAGAAACCATTCACTTGTTCTATATGTCAAGGAAGATTTTCTCATCAACAGAGTCTCAAAAATCACATGAAAACTCATACAGGAGAGAAACCTTATACTTGCTCTATGTGTCAAAGAAGATTTTCTCGTCAAGGTGATCTCAAAACACACACGAGAACTCATACGGGAGAGAAACCTTACACTTGCTCTTTATGTCCAAGAAGTTTTTCTCGTCGAAGTCGCCTCAGAATACACATGGTAACTCATACAGGAGAAAAACTTTTTACTTGCCCTATATGTCAGAGAAAATTTTCTTGTCAAAGTAATCTCAAATCACACTTAAAAACTCATACAGGAGAGAAACCTTATACTTGCTCTATGTGTCAAAGAAGATTTTCTCGTCAAGGTGATCTCAAAAACACACGAGAACTCATACGGGAGAGAAACCTTACACTTGCTCTTTATGTCCAAGAAGTTTTCTCGTCAAAGTCGCCTCAGAATACACATGGTAACTCATACAGGAGAAAAACTTTTTACTTGCCCTATATGTCAGAGAAAATTTTCTTGTCAAAGTAATCTCAAATCACACTTAAAAACTCATACAGGAGAGAAACCTTATACTTGCTCTATATGTCAAAAAAGTTTTTCTCATCTAAGCTATCTCAAAACACACATGAGAATTCATACAGGAGAGAAACCTTATACTTGCTCTGTATGTCAAAGAAGCTTTGCTCATCGAACTGGACTCAGAACACACATGAGAACTCATACAGGATAGAAACCTTATACTTGCTCTGTATGTCAAAGAAGATTTTCTCAATCAAGTCATTTCAAAGCACACGAGAATTCACACTAGACAGAAACGGTATACTTGATCTTTGTCCAGGTAGTTTTTCTAATTCTGAAATTCTCAAAGTACACACTGGAAGTCATTGTAGAGAGAGGACATTCTCCAGTCCTAATGTCAAAAATGTTGGACAATTTCAAGTGCTTTGAGATTACTCATGAAAATTCATAATATTTAGAGGGCAATTTAATGTACTGAATGCCAAAAAGGTTTTTAGTATTCCTCTGCTCTCAAAAACCTTATGTGAACCCTTACTGGAGAGAAGCCATTTACGTCTCATGAGTGCTAAAGGAGATATTGTGAATCGATGTCTCAAAAAATGTGTGAAAACTCATACTAGAAAGAAATCATATACACTATATGCACTTGGTTCCCAAGAGTTTTTTTTCATTAGGTCCATCTTAAAATGAATGTGTTAACTCGGAAGAAAGATGTCAGTCATTCTTCCACACAATGTTCAAGCAGTTTTTCGCATGTAGATTCATAACATATGTGAGAAATCACAGAGGACAGACACTGTTCTTTTACACTGCGTGTGATATTTTTGTCTTGTAATCTCCAGATCACAGTCATTGTTAATCTCCAAATCATAGCCATTGGTTCTGAATGCCAAAATAGTGTTTTCAAGTGTCAAAATGCACAAGCAAAGCCATTCGTCAGAGGTGATGTTCAGTTCTACTGACAGATTTATTAAGGTTTGCATCCCAAAGTAAGTTGCGGTGGGTATGGCAATAATTATTGTGAACTTAACTGCAAAATCCATAAAAAAAGGAACAGCAGCCTAAGGGACTATAAAAAGTAAAATCCTTATTTATATTTTTAGGATCCAATTAGTTTTTACAGGGAAGTTATTCTGATTCTGTGTTGTAGACAGTGCTATTGAGAGCATTTGTTTACTCTTTTTTTTTATATATTTTATTTCTGAGTATTCCAAACAGGAAAATTTGATCAGATCCTAATTAGGATTGAGTATTGTATATAGAACTTCCTGTGAAAGTGGAAGCTGAAAAATCATTACCGTTGCTCTTAATCAAAGAGCAGAAGGAGAATTTGGAGGAGAAGCTACTGAAAACACAAATGAGGGCTCTTTGTTTGCAGACCCTTTCTTAGAAGTCAAGGCAGAACCAGAATATTTTGACCATAGCGAATTTGATGCGACATTGTACTCATTGAACAACGTACAGTGCCAGGTGAAGAAATTTTGTGGTGCCTACTTCACTTTTCTTGTTCTTGCCTACTTTTTGTATGATTTCTAAATTAAGAATTAGTTTTGTCATTGGCTGGCATGAACTTTTCTTCCTTTTGTTATTAGGCATTATGCATATGCTCTTGTATATGTAGTTGTAAGCATGAATATTTCCGTGAAATGCCAGTCTTAGTGGAAGTAAAAAGATTGATTTCTTCATTAAACATCAATGAAAATTAGGTGCAGTTTTATTTGATTATTTTCTATATGTTCTTGGTTTTAATATTCTACAAAGAATGAGATAAAGCTTTAGGAAAATCTGGACACAGTAGACTGTATTACTTTTTTTTGCTTTAAGCTAACCAGTCAGAAGTGTGGAGCCAGGACTTGCTTTGTAAATGACTAAAGTACTGTATCATTCTGATTAAATTAAACCTCTTTTTTGCTTATTTTGGCCCTCTGGTAACATTACCAAAGAACTCTAGTCTTGCGATGTATTTGAGACTTCTATCAGTCATAATGTGAGATTAGGGTCAATGAAACGCTTTGCCAAAGATGGCCTTCACCCTCTGAATGAGTTAGATAGAAAGTCGTCAGTTCCTTCGGTCATCAGTTCATGAGGCAATTTTGCTTTCTTGTTAGTGAACTTTGAGAGAGAAAGAGAGTTTAGTTATGAGCGAGATTCGAGACCTTTCTCTCAAGGCCTTTTTTTGTGTCAGATTCAATCCTCTGGATATACTGTACATCAAGCTTTTTCAGAGATTATTTCAACGAACGTTAAGCAAACGGACGATGTCTTAAAAGCGTCCAGTCAGGAGACGGTTGTCGAATACCACATAGGCTTACTATGTAGATTTTCTGTATATATGAGTACCACATAGGCTTACTACGTAGACCTGCTATATATATGAATACCACATAGGCTTAATTGTAGACCTTCTATATATATGAATACCACATAGGCTTACTATGTAGACCTTCTACATATATGAATACCACATAGGCTTAATATGTAGACCTTCTACATATATGAATACCACATAGGATGCTATAAAATATAAAATAAAATAAAATGAAGTGTAAATTGTTTTTATTTATAACTTGATTGTACTGATTTGTTCGTTGGGAAAAAAAAGCATTTTTGTAATATGTTTTCATTGGTTGTAGTCTCCTTAAATGTACAAGGCATCAATGTACATTATAAATATACAGTTACTGTACTTAGTGTATTTTCATTATAAATATTACTCAATTTGAATGTATTTTTATACAATGATACAAAAGATCCTGTAATACTGTACAAGTATAGCAATTCATTGTATAATTGGAATCATATTACATAATATATAATTGAAATCATTATATTACATAATATACACCATTAAGACTCCAATATACAACTGTTATAATTTCTCTCGCACACTCCATAATCTTATATTAGCTGATTTTTACCTTTTCTTCTTCTTCATAATAAGAAGAATAACGGAGTAATGAGAGAGAGAGAGAGAGAGATCAGGGAATATTTATTCAAAGACTTCACAGACTTCTTATTACATAAAACCGATACAGAAAACAGAAAGACTTAGAAATCAGTCTGTTTAACAGACAGCTTAATGATTAATATATATATATATATATATATATATATATATATATATATATATATATATATATATATATATATATATATATATATATATATATATATATATATATATATATATATATATATATATATATATATATATATATATATATATATATAATATTTTCAATGTTGCCTTGTAATAAAACACTATTTATGATTTTGAAACCATATATTTACAGGGCACTTGTTTCTGTGTTCCCTGTTCACTGGTAGAATATGGACAGGTGAAAAGTTCAATGGAAAATCATCAAAAATCATGAAGGTGTGGCCTTGGGCTTTTAATGTTGGAGGTGGCGTTTCTTAAGAATTATTGAGTTTTACATCAAAAACCTTCAAAGTGGTTATTCTGCCATTTTTAGCATATTTTTGGCGATGGATCGGCGCGATCGACGCGTTTCTTGGTCATCTTCTTCAAAGCGGGTGAAATAATTGAATAGGTGTCAATGGCGTCCGTAATTTCAACGTCCTCCTGAACAGGTTCATATTGTTGGTTTGATTGCCTGATAGCAGATTCCAGCATGTGTTGTTTGTAATGATAATGATTGAAAAGTATCATATTTAGTTTGGCAGTTAATGAAAAGAACCTGTATTCTAATATAATAGTGTAATTTAGAACTTGATAATACAGTTTTTTGTGCTCTGTTATTCTTAGCAAGAATATCTACCTTTCGCGACATTTACATAAATGTCATGACAATTACTACACGGTATCTTGTAAAGATTTGTTTCCTTTTGTTATTTCAGTTGAGATAAGAGACAACTCTTTGTTTTGGGATAATGGAAAATGAAAGGTTTAAAACAAATGAGGTGCGCCCGGTGGGCTTTTGGATGTTTTCATGTTGGAAGCTTTATTTTGTTGTTGAAATCTATTTGTCTGTTTGAGAGGACCTCTGTGTATATTAATTTTGCATGTTTTGTAATAGCCCTCTCAAATAATGTGTGGTGCTAGGCAGACGTCATTTAGGTGTTAGCAGTTTCTCCATTGTAAATTCTTGATCCAAAATGCATTTAAACATATCCTAAGTCCTCTGACTTTTGTAGGTTGCACCCTACCAAAATGATTTTTAATGACATCATAGTAATTGTTTGAATGTTACTGGAACTAAAATCTGGTTTTTCTGATTACTGTAAATGCAGTTAATTTGTTCTGTTTTCTTATTAAAATCAGTACATCTAATGTAGTGTTTTCCGTCCTTTTCCCATTCTGTTTTAGATCTTTTATGGTTATTTAGCGAATTTAGCCTATTAAAAATTGTGTAAAGTCCCCAGCTATTGTCCCAGAAAGTGAAAGATATTTTCTACAAGTTTGTCTAAGTAACGTGAGATCATGTTATGGGGTTTGATAAGACGACAAAAGTTCTGTTTGAAATATTCCATGATAAAGTTTGCTTTTTGGGGTGATAGGGGTTTCTTCATATTTGCACATTTGTTTTTGTTTGTAAAATGTAACATTGAAAGAAAACACGTTGTTAGTTAAATAGGTTTAGTTTTAAGTTTTATCTATGCCAACTTGAAAATATTTCATTTATTATGGTTGTAATTTCAAATCTTCTAAGAAAAACAACACGTCGGCAATCGGGACTTTATTAATTTAAATGAATAACGTTTAGACTGAGCAGTTTGATTTTGTTTCATGGGGATGTTTAAACTATTAAATTTTTGTGTTGAAATTTTCTGCATGTTTAAATTTGGGAGGATGAGAAGGTTCTAATTATAAATAACAAGTTTAGAAAGCCATTTTGATAATTTTCTGAAAGAGTGTTTCATTTATTGATCATTAGTGATTAGGAATTGATCTTTATGTGTTTCGGGAGCATAAGGCAAAATGGGAAGATGGGTTGATTCTTTTATGTCTCTAGTAATTTTATGACCAGGGAAACAGTTATGGTTCTTTGATTTGTTAAACTGAGCAGCAATACTCTAGGATATTTCTAGTTTAATTTTTGGTCTCCGCATCGTTTAGAAGTTTTGATTTTTATTGATGTATGTCTTTTGTCTAACAGAACTATTTTCCCGTCTTTGTCATAATTTTGTTATGATGATATCCCCCTTTTTCTTAAGCTAACTAATGCATTTTGAATCTTTTAGTTGGAGCGAATTTTTGTTGTTATTTTGCTCCAAGACATTTAGCAAAATGCCTTTGAGACATATATCTTTCTTGTCATAGTTGTTTTTTGCAAAATGTTTATCAAAAGCAACTAGGAAATTAAGATTACTCTCGGGACCAGGTTTTAGATATAATGAAACTCCAAGATTTAAAACGGTCTGTTCTTCTGCAGTGAGGGGATGGTTAGAGAGATTCAGCACATTATTGGGAAGGCCAAGATTATTCCATACGCTGTTCCTAATCAGTCTTTTTAATTTGTAGCACAAATTTCTGGAGTGGGACTCACTGTTTTCAATAGCACCTGATAGCACAAAATATGAAAGATATCTGTACATACCATCATCCCTGCACATGAGGCGAAGTGACGTGGCTAGCTCATATTTTTTCTTCTGATCACATAGATGTCTTAATAAAATATTTAATTATTCTGTCTTGGAGGAATGTGCGGATGGAGTATGAAATGGGTCTGACGCAGCGCGATGTCCATCTGTGAATGCCGTCGGCAGCATACATTTTGGGAGAAACTGAAAATCCTAAAAGAGGCATTCTTGTAAAAATTTCTCTGATTCTTCCTTTTGCAAATAACCAAATGTACTAACAAATTTCGTATTTGATGGCTTGAAGATGTGCTTGACAGCTGGGTTGAAGCTTTTAATTTCAGCAAAACTGGCGAAAAAAACTGTGATGTTCCATAATGGGCAAAATGAATGTCTTTTCCTGTAATACTACAGTGTATTAGGTTATGAAAATATTGTTTCTTAGGCCAGAATCAACAAAAACACTATTTAAAGAAGTTTGAAACCATATTTATATTTATCAAAATTGTTTCTGTGCCCCTGTTCACTGGTAGAATATGGACAGGTGGAAAGTTACAATGGTATATATACAAAAACATGAAGGTGTGGCCTCAGTTTAACAAAAACATTTATAAAGAACCATAGGGGCATGTTAAAAAGATCCATAGAATTACTAGAGACAATCAAGGGTAAAATTCAATAAATCTCTCCCCTATTTTTAACGCCTCTCGAAAACACAGCAACTCAAGAAAGGGATTCCTTATTACGCCCCATAATAAAGCAGGGCTCTTTCATGTACAAATTATCAACTCAACAAGACTTGTTATCATGCCTAAAAGGAACCTTCTCAGGAATTGTCAAACATGCAGAAGATTTGTTACAAAAATTTAATAGTTTAAACATCCCCTCAAACAACATCAAACTGCTCAGTCTTGTTATCCGATTCATTATTTACTAAAGTAGGATTGCCGACGTGTTGTTTTTATTATAAAGTTACAACCATATGAAGACCATTTTCCTCTTGGCATAGATAAAATATTAAAATTTTTATCAACCTCTGTGTAACTAACAACGTGATTTTCTTTCAATGGTAATTTTACAAACAAAAATTTGGCTGTAGATGGTAAGTCCCCTATCACCCCTTCTAGCAAACTTTGTTTTTGGAATATTTCGAAACAGAACTTTTGTCGTCTATCAAACCCCATAACATGATCTGGCTTAGATAAATTTAGATGATATCTTTACTTTCTGGGACAAGGGGATTTTTAGGGGACTTTTTTGTTTTTTAATAGGCTAAATTCAGTAGTTTTAACCATAAAATTTAAAACAGAATGGGAAAAGGACGGAAAACTGCCGTTCCTAGATGTACTGATCATAAGAAAAAAACAGAACAGACAGATGGTTTGCATTTACAGTAAAAATAGAAAACCCAGTAATAAAAGCTGTATTAATCAACATTCATTTCTTAAGCTATTTCGACGTCTCCGTAAAAATCATGGTAGGGTGCAACCTATTCCTCAGAGGACTTAGGATATGTTCAAATGAGTACCTGGATCAAGAATTTAACACGATCCGCCAACACCTAACGCAACTGCTCTATCCACCACACATTATCGAGAGGGCTATTAATAAAGCAAATAAAATATACTACAGAGGTCCCATATCACAACAGACAAATAGATTTCAACAACAAAATAAAGCTTCCATACGATGAAAACATCCAAAAGGCCACCGAGCAACTCAGTTCTGATAATCCTTTCATTTTCCATTATCCCAAATCCATCGGGAGTTATCTCGTTAACGATATACTTAAATAACAAAAGGGAAGAAGCCGGATTTTACAAGATACCGTGTAGTAATTGTCATGACATTTATGTAGGCGAGAGACAGGTAGATCGCTTCTCGCAAAGAATAACAGAGCACAAAAGATCAGTACGTTATATATATCGAGAGTTCGGGAATTTTCCTACATATTAGAAATGTTGGGCATGTCATTAACTGTGAAGTCGGAGTTGGTTTTCAAGAGTTTTTGTCCGTACAAAAGAAAGATGCTGGAATCTGAATCATCAATCAAACCAACAATATGAACCTGTCAGGAGGACATTGGAAATCGGACGCCATTGACACCTTAATCCTCGCACCCGTTTTAAGAAGATGACCCAAGAAACGCTTAAAACCGTTACAAGATCCATCGCCATTTATAAGCTAATGAGGCTAAAAACCACTAGGGAATTTGGTCAATCTCCTCCTTCTTAAGAAACGCCACCTCCTTAACATCGGAGGCCAAAAAAGGCCACACCTTCATGTTTTTGTTTATATACCAAAAAACATATCCACCTGTCCATATTCTACCAGTGAACAGGGGCACAGAAACAAGTGCCCGAAATATATGGTTTCAATGTTTAAATAGTGTTTTATGGGCAGATACTTATTTTCATATTACACTGTAGTATTACATGGAAAAGACATTCATATATATATATATATATATATATATATATATATATATATATATATATATATATATATATATATTTTCAATGTTGCCTTGTAATGCATATATCCTCCTATGATTTTGACATATTTACTTGTTTTCATGTGTTGTATGTAATGATAATGATTGGTGAAGTATCATATTTAGTTTGGCATCAGATCTCAAAAGAACTAATGATTAAGTAACTTAATAGTGTAATTTAGAATTGATAATACAGTTTTAATAGTAACGTAGTTTAGAACGAATAATATCTTTCTCGACATTTAAAAAGCGTAGTATATGAACACGTGTGTGTCCAGCAAAGATTTGTTTCCTTTTCAATTGTCATCAGTTGAGATAAGAGACAACTCTTTGTTTTGGGTCGTGATGAAAGGTTTGGAAAACAAATGCAGGTTCGTCCCATACGGGCTCAAGACGAGTGATTTCATGTTGCTACATGCATTGTTCGAGTCACGTACGCCACTTTGAGAGAAAAAATATGTCTTGATTAATTACACCATGTTTTGTAAGATTGCGTTCAAAACGTTTTGCTAGGATGACGTCATTTTCCTTCTAGCAGTTTCTCCATTGTATCTCGCGCCCAAAATGCTTTAATGACGTCACCTCCCTGCTTCTAGAACTTTTGTATCTTGCACCCAAAATGCTTTAATGACATCATGTAATTGTTTCACGTGTTACTGGAATTCTAAAATCTGTTTCATTCTGATTTCTGAGACCAATTAATTTGGTTCTCTCTCAATCTCGTTATTAAAATGAGATTACTTTTAATGTAGTGTTTTGTGGTCAGGCCTTCAGTAGCATTAACTTTTGAGATCTGATTTAGCAAAGTTATTTAGTTTGTAATGGTGCCTGGTAAAAGTGTGTTTTGTGGTAATGCAGCTGCAGCAAGTGATTTACAGAGGTTTTCACAAGTTTGTGTAAGGTAACGTGAGTTGTACTTATTAATACCATGGTATGATAAGTTAGGAAATTTTGACCGAGTGAAATCATTATTGATAAATCTTAAGTGTATTTTTGTGTTTTCTGTTTGCAGTTTCTTCATATTTTCACATTTGTTTTATGTTTGTGATGTAACATTTATTTGCGTACCATTTTAAATATTTATTGGTAATTTAACATTGCATACTTGATTTAATATTTCATTTATTAAGATTTTCATTTCAAATCTTGAGTAATTCTTGGTAGTTTAAATTTTGCTTGATTAATTTAAATTCCTGATAAAGTTTTTGTGAATTAGTTTTGTTTCATAATTTAATTCAAGAATTAATTAAGTGTTGTGTTATTTTCAAGTAACAATAAATTTTTCAGATTGTGAATTCTAATTATAAACTTTGAATTTAGAAATAAATTTTTGTATTTAACATTTCTGAAAAAGTGTTTCATTTATTGATCACCAGTGATTAGGATTGATTGTGTGTGCATAAGGCAAAATGATGAACATGTTTTGTTCTTTTAGTTTTGCTAAAGTGAATTTAGACCAGGGAAACAGTTAGAGTTTTTTGATGGAGTGATGCCCTTCTACTCTAGAATATTTCTAGTTTAATTTTTGATAGCTCACACATATTCTGATAGACTTAGTTTGATTTTTCAAGTAATAAATAAGTTTTTTTTCTTAGGGGGCCACTGTTACCTTTAGAGTACTCAGTCATAATAATTAATGTTATGAGAGTTCAGGTATCTGGCTGAAGTGAGGTATTTTTTTGAATCTTGAGATTAGTTGTGTAGTAACCAGGTACTTGATATGCCAACGTCGCTGACAATATATATATATATATATATATATATATATATATATATATATATATATATATATATATATATGTATGTATCCTATATATATATATATATATATATATATATGGGCATATATATATATATATATATATATATAGTATCATATATATATATATATATATATATATATATATATATATATATATATATATATATATATATATATATATATATATATATATATATATATATATATATATATATACAGGTAGTCGTTGACTTACGACCTATACACTTGTGAACGACTGACCGACTTTCACGACGGCTATGACAATATAATATATATAATAAAATATTTAATTTTATATTTTGAGAAAATACGTCGAGCGCTCGTATGATACTTTTTCCAGCTACCGGCAGCGCCATCATATCTGAAGATGCTCAGCTTTCGGCAGCATGGAGTGTTTGTGTCGTTCGAAAATGGTAAAAGATTCATATTTTTGTAATGTATTTTGTATTTCTATTTTTTGGAAATAAATCAAATGTAATAACAAATTACCGTATTTGATGGCTTATAATACGCATGTCTGCACAGGACGCACCCCAATTTCAGCAGGACACTGAGGGAAAAAATAAGGTTTCTAGCCTATGCTCATATGATTTTGGTAAGTAAAAACTGTAGTATTAGGTTATCATATGCATATTGTTTCTTACCAACAGAATCAACAAAAACATTAATAAAGAAGTTATTTACCATATTTATATTTATCAAAATATGTATTATACAATCAGCCATTTACTACGATCGAATGTTTCGTCTGCTGCTGAAAGTTACCCATAGGTTTACCAATAGATTGAACACATTCATTTGTAAACATTGTTTCTTACTACCAGAATCAACAAAAACATTAATAAAGATGTTACCTACGGTAATATATGTTATATATATCCATCATATATTATAAAAGTATGCAATCAAGGGTAAAATTCAATAAATAAAAATGTTTCTATGTAAGTCAGCTCGAGTCTCGTGAGCAACTGAACAAAGCCATGTTATTATTCTTAAAGAGAATGCTAGCACTGAGTTACGAAGTATCAACTCAACGAAGCCTTGTTATTATGCCTAAAGAGAATGTTAGCAGGAATTGTCAACCACCAATTGATCGAAGCCATGTTGTTATGCGTAAAGAGAATGTTAGCAGGAATTGCCAACTACCAACTGAACAAAGCCTTGTTATCCGTAAAGCTCTCGAGATAATCACCAATAGGTGGCAGCACACGTACTGTTTATATCTATAAATGTGGAATGCGGCGATCCGCTGTAGACAACGATAATGATATTAACATTTTAATGAAAATATCAGGGGATGATAATAACGTAGATATTGATTATAATACAAATGCCAGTAGTAATTGCGGTGATGGTAAGTGTGATAATGATAAATAATTATAATAAACTTTGTTTTTAAGGAGGTTATTAGGATAACACCGAATTTCTCGCAACATCTACGTGACGTTTCATGTATAATTTCGGCCAAAATTCTTAAATTTTGAGCCTATCATTATGTACATAGGACGCAGGGGGATTTTTAGGCCATTTTTTTGTTAAAAAGTGCGTCTTATACGCTGTCAAATACGGTATGTATTTAATTCAAACCTATAAATAAACAAAAGTAAATAATACATCATACGTGTAGCTGATTGGCAATGTCCAAATGGCGGATAAGAAAATGTAAACAGACCAGACAGATGGTTTGAATGCCTACAATAAAAATGTTAAATACAGTAATAAAAGTAAGTATTAATCAAGGAGTTCAAGCATGATAAGATTTCATATGCTAAACGTATATGTAGGCTAGTCATACTTAGGGTATATGATGGATAATATCCGGTAGGTACAGAATACATGTACATATGTGGTTGGTCGACGTCCCGACGAGATCGACTTCCGACCGCTCTGTCAGAACCTAATGCCGTCGTAAGTCGACGACTACCTGATATATATATATATATATATATATATATATATATATATATATATATATATATATATATATATATATATATATATATATATATATATATATATATGACATTTTTATCATGTTTGATTTATATCAATTATCAATGTCTACAAATACGCATAATATCACGCCACGCTTACCTGGGAATATCCGCTTAATGGTGAATTATCACCGATGGGGAATTTATAAGTGATAAATGGACGGGCACTGCCGTATCTGTCCATTTATCACTTATAAATTTTCATGATGGGTGATAATTCCATCAAAACTATTTGTCACATAATGGATTTGATATTGGCTCGAGATATTTTCCTTTCATGATCATATATATAGGTTGTATAAATATATATATATATATATATATATATATATATATATATATAAATATATATATATATATAAAATATGATGTGATCTGTTGAGCACAGACATAAGCTGTGAAGTCCTTGAATGGGCTATATTTTTGATAAGTCACAGAGTCTGTTAAATAACAAAAACATTATATTACAGACAGCACTTAAATGTTTTCAAGATTTGTGGAATAACTGAGTAAATGTAATAATAATAATAATAATAATATTAATAATAATAATAATAATAATAATAATAATAATAATAATAACAATAATAATAATAATAAAGCCACTCAATAAAGTGGAAAAAGTTACAAAATATTAATATTTATAAAATCCTGAGGCTAATTTACCCCAGCCTCTGGGTAACGGGTATTCATGGGCATTACTGCCGGCACTGACTGGCAAAGTAACCATTACTGGCTGTTACCTGCTCGGTTCCTTACAACCATACCAGGATTCAAGCCTAAGTAAGTAAGTATACCTTAGTTTTACCAAACCACTGAGCTGATTAACAGCTCTCCTAGGGCTGGCCCGAAGGATTAGACTTATTTTACGTGGCTAAGAACCAATTGGTTACGTAGCAACGGGACCTACAGCTTATTGTGGAATCCGAACCACATTATAGCGAGAAATGAATTTCTATCACCAGAAATAAATTCCTCTAACTCTTCATCAGCCGGCCGGGGGAATTGAACTCCGGCCCATCGAGTGACAGTCTGAAGCTCAACCGACTCAGCCAACGAAGGGCTGGATTCAAGCCTAGGGTAACAGTTTGGGAGTAGCACCCCAACTTGAACAAACACTCATAGCATTGAAAGATCGCTCAAGACCGTTTCCCTGAGGACATTCTCTCTCTCTCTCTCTCTCTCTCTCTCTGATGTGACATTCTCTCGGTGAGATGCATTCGATCTCGGTCTGAATAATGTTTGTGAACTGTCGGTGATAGATTAATGTCAGAATAGCATGATAAAGTGTCGACTAAGTTGTTTTTTCGAGTGAATTATTAAAAACTGATCATCATGGAAGTGTCTAACAACAGTGGCAAGTGCTGGAGAAATCTTGTGTGCCTAAGCGATATACAATATGATGACTTGGCAGGCAAGGAACTAGGCTTGCTTATTGTTGAGATTAACAACAACGCCAACGAAAAAGATGCAAAAACATTCACAGACATATTGAAAGGATATGATTCTTCAAACTGGAGCAAGTCTGCAGAAAATATAATGAAAATAATTGAAGGAATACCAAAGAAAGTTCAAGTTATCAAAAGACATAAAGAAAATCTACATCAATCAACACATTCCAACAAAGAAAATGAATAAGGTTAATATAGTGAATATATTGATTGATGCAATAGGAAAACAAATGCCTAAAGCATGTAAACTATGTAGTGTGTGGTATAGCATTGTAAATCCACAAAACCTGATTAGGAAATGCTATGTGTGCCATGTACCTACTCATCCTACATGTGCAGAAGTACAGCAAAAAAAAATAAGGACACAAGAGTATTTTGCTCAACATGTCTAGTATGGGTAGACAAGGTTATTAAAACAAGACTTAATGTACAAATTGTGGATGATGAAGAAGAGGAAAATGGAAAAGAAGAAAATAAAATTGAAGAGATAGAAAAATATAATGAAAACAAAGAACAGGATAAGAGTATGGATGCAGAGAAACTCATAGATTCTACATATGAGGCAATACAGCAGCATACATATGAAGAAATAAATTATGACATGACAACCCAAAATAAAATCCCAAAGAGGTTGTACCTGGATCTTCATACTGATGGGAAAGAGCAAGGAAAAAAAAGGGAAAGAAAGACACAATATGCACCCTTTTGAAAAGAGGGAATTGCAGGTTCGGTGAAAGATATTATTACAAGCATCCCAAGATATGTCACAATTACGAGATCTATGGCAAATGTGCATATCTAGACAGCTATGAGGAGGAATGCAGCGATCTACATCCAAAAATATGTAAAAACTGGAGAGAAGGAAATGGATGTAGGTTTAATAAAAAATGTAGGTCTATGCATCCTGTAACCATGAACAATAAAAAACAAAATCAGATACATATAAAAAATCAAGGTAGAGATGAAGCAAATAAAGAAAGGAACAAAGAACATGTGATGAAGGAAAAAAGCAAGCCAACAACACGTTACGAAATGTCAGCACCACAATAAGAGGCATCAGCACCTAGATATAGTGCAAGGAACAAGCAATGTATCTATGATGCTAGGGGATGGTGCAGATATAGAAATAAAAGCAGGTATATGCACAAAATGAATAAATGTGAAGATGGAAGATCAAATATAATGGAAAAGTTGGATTTTTTAATGTACGAATTTCTGGAAATGAAGAAAAGAACAACATATCAGAACAGGAAAGAGACACTGGAAAATCCTTATTATAACCCATATTAGCTAATGCAGAACACGCAAACCATCACAGTCATGAATGCGCAGGGTTTAGTTTCGAATAACTCAAAAAGAAAGATAGAGTTCTTAGAAGAACTAACCCAAAATGAAAAATAGAAATAATGAATATAAGTGAAACCTGGTATTCCCAAGAGACTGGAAATGATGGTCAGATAAAGGGTTTCTAAACTTATAGATCAGATAGCAAAAATAGGAATCAAGGGGGAACTGCAATATATGTGAGAGATGTCAATCAAGGAAAAATCTGTGAGAAATATAGTAACACAGAATGTGAATTAATAGCGGTAGAATTTGAATCTGAAAAATTAGTGAACATTGTAATATACAGACCCCCTAATTCTAAAGAGTTTGACATAATAATTGACAAATTGGATGATATATGTAGAAATCACAAAGACTGGACTATACTCCTATCCGGAGACTTTATCTTTCCTTTCGTAGAATGGAAAGAACGAATAGGAGACTGTGGTTGTATTTATACATATAAAAAAGAGAGCAATAGTAGCGCAGAAAATAAGAGGCAATTTGAAAAGCTATTAGATATGCTACTAGAACATAACATTCAGCAAATAAATCACCTGCCAACAAGAAAGGATACTATTTTAGACCTAGTATTTGTGAACGAGGTGAACTATGTTAAAGAAATAATAGTGTATAATACGAGTATTTCGGACCATAATGTTATAGAACTAACAGTCCGTTCCAAAGCGCATGAAAACAGAGATAAGCAAGAGACGAAAAAATGGGAAGGATATGGAAAATACAATTTCTATAGTAAGAATATAAAATGGTCAGAAATAAATGAAGAATTAAACAAAGACTGGCAAAATATATTTGTAAGTGATAATATACAGAAAGATACAGATATATATATTATATAAAATATTAGAGGAAATAGTGGAAAAATATATACTGAAGAAGAAAAGTAAACATCAGTCACGCATACCAGGAGACAGAAGGATCTTGTTCCAGAAAATCAGAAAGTGAAAAAAAGCTCTTGCAAAAGAAAAGAATGCATGGAAAGTGATGAAACTAAAAAGTAACATAGAAAATGCAGAACAAAAGATTATACAATCAAAAGGAAATGAAAAACGGGACTTAGAAGAAAAGATCCTAAAAAATATCAAGCAAAACTCCAAAATATTTTACTCACATGCGAAAAAGATGAATAAAATAAGATTAGAAATAGGCCCTCTAAGAATTGAAGGGCAATTAACGAATGAAAAAAAGGAAATATACAACATATTAGCAGAAAGATATAAGAGAGAATTTACACCTAGAATTGATAATGAAGATAATGATACAGAAATAAGAGATGAAAATAGTGAATATCTATTGGACATGGATATTAATGAAGCCATATTGTGCGGGCTATTAATGAAATTAAAAATGGATCAGCAGCCGGACAAGATGGCATCCCTGCTATTTTGTTAAAGAAAGTAGTTTATTCTATCGCAAAGCCACTCGCAATATCATTAAGACAAAGTGTAGATACAGGCAAGATTTATGATGAACATAAATTAGCCTATATTACCCTATTTTCAAAAGTGGATCAAGACTAGAGGCAAGAAATTATAGGCCTATGAGTCTACCATCACATATTATGAAAGTGTATGAAAGGGTAATGAAGAAAAATATAATGAAACATTTAATGAAAAATAGTTTGTTTAATATAGAACAACATGGTTTACCTAGACTTTGTGAAAGCTTTTCACAAGGTAGACCATAATATATTAGCAAAAAAAAATTAGAAAACATAATATTTGGACAAAGTAGGAAGATGGATAAAAGAATTTTTGCATAACAGAAAACAGATAGTGATTGCAAACGATGAGAAATCGGATGAAGCTAAGGTAATATCCGGTGTGCCACAAGGTACGGTGTTAGCTGCATTGCTGTTTGTTATTATGATTGCAGACATAGACAGAAATGTTAAGGACTCGGTAGTGAAAAGTTTTGCCGATGACACAAGAATAAGTAGAGAAATTACTTGTGATGAAGATAGAAACTCGCTACAAAGAGACCTAAACAAAATATATGAATGGACAGAGGTAAACAGGATGGTATTTAACTCTGATAAATTTGAATCAATGAACTATGGTGATAAAGAAGGAATGCTATATGCATATAAGGGACCTAATAACGAGACAATCACAAATAAGGAAGCAGTTAAAGACCTTGGTGTGATGCTGAATAGGAATATGCTATGCAATGATCAAATAGCAATACTATTGGCAAAATGCAAAGCAAAAATGGGAATGTTGTTCAGGCACTTCAAAACAAGAAAAGCTGAACACGTGATTATGCTTTATAAAACGTATGTACGTAGTCCACTTGAATATTGCAATTTGATATGGTACCCACACTACCAAAAGGATATTGCACAAATAGAGAGTGTACAAAGGTCATTTACAGCTAGAATAGAAGAAGTTAAAGACCTAGACTACTGGGAAAGACTACAATTCTTAAAATCATAAAGTCTCGAAAGGAGCAGAGAACGCTACATGATAATACAGGCATGGAAACAGATGGAAGGAATTACCGAAAACATCATGGAGCCAAAAATATCAGAAAGAGCAAGCAGAGGTAGATTAATAGTGCCCAAAACTATACCAGGAAAACTAAGGAAAGCACACAGGACATTAATCCACTATGCACCAGCATCAATAATGCAGCGATTATTCAGTGCATTACCAGCTCATCTGAGGAACATATCAGGAGTGAACGTAGATGTGTTTAAGAATAAGCTCAACAAATATCTAAGCTGCATCCCAGACCATCCAAGACTGGAAGATGCAAAATATACTGGAAGATGCATTAGCAATTCTCTGGTAGACATCAAAGGTGCCTCACACTGAGGGACCTGGGGCAACCTGAACGAACTGTAAGGCCTGTAAGGTAAGGTCTCTCTCTCTCTCTCTCTCCCTACTTCCTCATGAAAGCTCCCTGGCATGATGCCGGCGTGCTTCATTATGTGACTCCTCTGCGCAAACACCTTCCCCAGATGCTGCACTCATACAGCCTTTCCCCTGTGTGAACCCTGACGTGAGTCGTGAGGTCAACCTTCCACGGAAAGGCCTTCCCGCAGGCGAACGGCTTCTCCCCTGTGTGGGTGCGGGAGTGCTGCTTGAGTTTGTTGTCTGGGTGAAGGCTGTTTCCGCACTCATAGACAAAGGGCTTTTCCCAGTGGTGTGAGTGTAAAATGTGTTCTATGTGATGCTGTTTGTGGGAGAACGCCTTCCCACAGGTGCCGCAGAAGGGCTTGTTGCCAGTGTGTACCCTCGTGTGCTTGGTCAGGTCGCTCTTGTGGGTACACGCCTTGCCACACAAGTTGCAGGTGAATGGTTTGACCCCACTGTGGCCTTTCAAGTGACTGGTGAGGTAGCTCCTGACGGCGAAGGCTTTCCCTCACTGACCGCAAACAAACGCCTTCTCCCCAGAGTGGATCCTCAACGTGGTTGATGAGGTGACACTTCACGGCAAAGGCCATGCCACACTCCCCGCAGGCGTAAGACTTCTTGCCAGTGTGGGTTCTCACGTGGTTCGTCAGGTCGTTCTTCCTGAAGAAGGCTTTCCCACACTCAGAGCATTTGTACCTCTTCTCCCCAGCGTGAGTTGCAGCATGCAGTTTGAGGGAGTACCTGTCGTCAAAGGAGGAACTTCAAGTTCTTCGCTAGGAAGTCCCTCCTCCTCCTCCACACAGCCGCTGAGAATGTCATTCTCTGTCTCTACTCCGCACAAATACTTCGTGTCAGCCTCAAAGACCTCACTCATTTCTGACTGCACCTTCAATTCCACAAGCGGACCTAAAGACAAGGAGTTGTCGCCGTTTTCGTGACTGACAGGAGAGTGTAATAACGGATCTTGCATCTCACTCTTCCAAGGCAATTCTGACACAAGTTCTGACGTCATGAAGGAGGAATAAGAGGAAAAAAGAAGGAGAAGGAGGAGAACCTGTTGCAAAGGAAAATCCAGCCTATTAATACTACTACTGAAACTTCACCCTTGGTTTGTTTACGTTTCTTCTTCTCCCTTAATTGAGGGACGTTGACATTTCTTCTCTCTTATTTGAAGGAAAACGTCTTATTTCCGCCTCGTTTTCGTCGCAACGACGTATGTTGACCATCTATAATTATCCCTTGACCTCTTTGCAACAAAAGCCGTCGGTTTAGCGTCGTGGGACGGAAATAAATAAGGGGTTTTCAGACGTAAGTGACGGCGCACATGTTCTCCACCTCGTGATGTACAACGAAGCTTCCCTCAGGGGATCGATGTAGGGTGCTTATTTAACCCCAATTTAGGTGTTTTAGGGAACTAGATAGGTATCATGGGTCCAAGGGGCCGGATACCCTCTTATATAACCGAAATTGCCCTAATTCCACCATAGGCTGGTCAGGCTAGGCTAGGCTGTGAGAATGGTATAGAGTGACATACTGGCTGGGTGGTTCCTTACTGAATGAATGTACAGAATCTTCAAAGCTGTTATTGGCTGGTGCAAGCCGCGAAGTAGTTTCTACACACGTACATGTCAAAACAGAGATTATTTTTTTGGGGCGATTACAGTTTCGTATGCTGTGGGTTTTCGTCTGCAAATTTTCTAGCCGTGACCCACCACCAGGTGGCAATGGGTACCGTGTAGAGAATCGGCGGACGAATACTAAAAAGATGGCGACCTAAGGTTGACGAAACCAATTTTGAACACAATCATTGCAATCCCTTTCACCTGGCAGGGTGGGGTTAGCCGCCCGAAAACCAGAAGGGGGAAACATAATTAGTGTATCATAAACTATTCGAAATAGCGCGACCTCAGGAAGTCAGAATCATCGGAGAAATCCGAAATGGCTGGTGGTAACCTCATTTCTTCTTCGTTTTGGGGCTGGAACACATGGGTTTAGCTGGGATCACTGACAACTGGAACTGGGGAACAAGACCAAGTGGAATTGACCAATCCGTTTGATGAAACAGAAGAGCCCATACGTGATTGTTGAGATTAAGTAGAAATTAGACCACATTTTGAACGGGTGTTGGATAGTGCTTCTATTTAGGATATGCACGTTTAATTAATTCTAGAAAAGCTTTAATGCCTTTGGGCAAAGGGACATTTGTTATAACGTTTTTTTAATGCAATACACAGAGAAATATGAATTATACATGGTTGTTCCGACACAATATACAAACCCTCGGTCCTTTACATTAGGGGATTACTTTCAGTTGGAAGGCTGAAATGTTGATTTGAACTTCAAACAAGAAGGTTAGGCAGTTAACTACTGTAAATAGGCGGGAATACCGCCTGCCCAGTTTTAAACATTCCAATTTGCTTTCACCGTTTAGTGCTCGGACGTTGTTCTTCGTCGCTCTCTGCCTGACAGCTATACTTCTTCTTTTTAGCAATTTTGGAAATTCTTTCTTTATAATTTTCATTATCATGGAGAAATCAGCTAAATCCTCCTATCCCCAGCGTGTGTGTATGGGTAGGGGTAAGAAATATAATTCATTTAGATCTCAAGTCGTGGCGTGGACCCACACACCCTCTGTACATCTTGCAGGGGGCGTGTGTATATATATATACGATCCCTATAGTGAGTGTTGTTGTGGTCCTCCAGCAATGGGGCAATTTTGAAGGGAGGAGACGTTATTTGTAATTTACTTAGGAGTTGTCCGAGGAAATATGCCCTGCCTTTAACTCCATTGGTGGCGAAAGTGTGTGTTTCTTCTTTCTCCCTACAATCAACTTCCCTTGCTTGCTCCCTCCTTCTCCCCTTCCTCTTATGTTTCATAAACGTTTGTGGAATAATTTGTATTAGACATCTGGAAGTTCGAAATAATCTCTGAAGTCTCTTCCAGTTGTATTCAAATTTTTATCACCATTTTTAGGCTTGCAAGTACAACCAATGTTTTTGCTTCAGGTCCTGGACTGGATAGCCAGACATCCGATTCCAAGCTCATCCTTTATCACCTGGGCCTACCTGGCTAGTCACTGGAGGATTGGCTCCTTTTGCCCCCAGATTCCAGTCACGCCACCCATTTTTTCGGCAATGACAGTCACCACTACATCCATTAGTCACCATTTCGAGGTTTGCAAAGTTGCGGTGTTATATTTGCATTTCATCTGGACAATAAGTGTGTATTTTCATTTTCTTGCGGTGCAGCACACTGTTCCGCTGCCTCCTGGCTTCCTGGCTTTCTGTTCAAAAGCATGGCCCTTGGTTTAACATGTTGTCACTCATCAGTACCAATATTTGAGGGTTCTTCAATGCCCCTAGGGTTGCTGACCCTGGCCTGTGATAAGAATGCTGTTCCTTGTCTGACTTTCCAGCCCGGCCCTTTGTCTGCTTCCGTCCCTATTCCATCGACCCTGGCAAAACAGCGGCCCGAATGAATCTTCACGCGGGATTTTTGGGCGGCACCTGCATTTGGCCCTGCCCACTTTTGTTCCTGGCTGAAACGCGGCTCTCTCACCCAGGCAAATGCTGGCTCAAGCTCCACGGTGAGTTCCGGGATGTGCCTTCTGCTGCAGCCCCCTCCTGCTGTTCCTGAGAGCATCGGCCTCGATTTTCTTCATGGCTTAAAGGGATTTTGTTGGTGTTCCTAAAGCAGATGGTGAAGAAGAAGAAGAAGAGGTTAGGAAGGTGTAGTGTTCTTCATCATCTTGTTCTCATCTGGTATCTTGTCTGCTGCTTCTTTTCTCCTTCCGAGGCTATGGCAGTTCGAAGAAGAAGTCTGCCTCTCCCCTAAGAAATCTTTCTTTGCACCGAGACTTCGAAATGGTCTGCCTCCTTCCACAGGAAGGCATGGGATAACTCACTGCTCTTCCCAATCCTCGGATCAGGAACCGCTTCTAGGCCTCCGGGCCAGGGGCTTGGGAGAAAATATTTTGGGTGTGCAGACCAAGGTGCACTCCCTGCTGCACCTAAGAAACTTCCTGCATCTAAGGCCAGAAAGTCATTTCGGACATCCTCGCTTTTGCCAGTTGCTATATATACCGGGTCCCCCAATGTATGGGTTGTTTGTACAGTATTTCCCCAAGTCTTTGCCGGGAGAAATTACATCACCCAACAGACCAGGGCGTGGGGAGAGAAAGAGCCGGGCATGCAGGTATTTTTTTATATTCCTGCTGGCAATCCTTCAGGTGCCAAGTCAGGTTCCCAGGATAGCATATTTAAGTCAGGAGGGGGCCAGGGGAACGCAAGGAGAGGTAGGAAGAACTCCCCTACTCAGTCTTCCCGAGAGGCTCCTGCCTAAAAGAAGAATGGAAAACGCCCAAATATAGCGCAAAGCTCACGCCAGTCAGCCACGCGTTAACTCCTCCCAGTCCCCGGCCATGTCATGGCCAGCCTGGCTTGGGAGGCGAGTGCGTGGCTCGGCTCTCTCGAGCTGCTCCGCTCTCCTCGGGAGATCACTTCACCTGGGCTTAGCAGTCTCCTCGAGGGGGCTCGTCATCACTGTGGGGTGGTGACCTACCGGGCCTACTGCCTCTGCTGGTTCTGCCAGTAAAGCCAGTGGGAGCGCCTGATCTTCCTCGCCTGTCCCCTCCGTCCCCTTTGGCTTCTTCCAGGGGCGTGAGTGATTTCAGGAGCTCTGGGGAGTCTTCTCCTCACAGTTAAGATTTCGTGATGGGCACGCACCTGGCTACGGTTCTTGGCTTGACCAGGAAACGCCTGCGTAGTTCAGGAAGATCCATTGGGTCTGAAAAGGTTCTCCCTCCTGAGGTGGGAGAGTAGTTCAGGAGTTCTGCACTCTGGAAGGACTCGAATTCATCTGTCCCCAGGATGCAAGGACACCAAAGAAATACAGAGGGCTTTTGCAGAGGTTGTTGCGTTGTTATTCAGGTCTCAGCACAATGACCTTGGGGAAGGACCATGGACATTGTGGATAAATCCGTGGTGCCTCGAATCCTTCTGGGGACAGAGAAGGAACCCAAGGCTTTCAATTCTGGCTGCCGTGGTCCACGCTTGCTGAGGGGGTCCTTCACCAGGTTCCAGTCTTGTGTCTTGGCAAGACAGCGAATGCCGTATTTGAGCATGGTTTCGGACAAGCTTCTTCACTCCTCCTCTGCCTACAACAGAAGCGTTTTACGCTCCAGTGGATTTCTGCGTTACTGACCAAACAGGTTGACCGGACCTGATTCGTTTGGATCCGGGTCTGTTAATTATATGCAGCAATTGACTGCAGAGAGCATTTTTCTCTCAGCAGAAGTGCTTTGGTTAAAAAGCCACCGCCATGGCGGCCGGTTCCAAGTCATTTCAGTCTCCTTAATTCGATTCTGTGGTCATTCACAGTATCGAAGGAGATGCTTCCTCAGGCACTATTGTACCTGGGAGGACTCCTCCTTTGGGAGACTGTGCCAGTCTGGCGGTAGGGCTATTTCCTACCTCGCCCACCAGACTGCAAACCTGTGGGCAAAACCTTGTGCTAAAGCGGAGGTATGCCGTTCTCTCTTGCTTTGCCAGGTCTGCAGGTTTTTAATAGTCAGCATTTTCTATTTTTTCGGAATGGACGTTGCTTTTTCTTACCTCTCTTCCCAAAAAAAAAGAGTTGGTGGATGATCTTTTTCAGGTCAGAATCGCCATGCCCGATGAAAGCGACCGGCTTGTTCACCAGGCAGTGGCCAAGACCTCCGGTTTTACCCCACTGCGGCCAGGTTTTGGGCCATTTTTATTGGCCCCTAATAAGTCCCAGTTTTTTTAAAGGGGTCAAACACCCAGCCTTGATTTCTGCCCCGCTTGGGGGTCCTCCCACCCTTTTCAGCCCACTTTCCAATCCGGTAGAGGGGCAAGGGAGAGAGAGAGAGAGAAGAAGAAGGGGAAGGGAGGGATGGAGGAGTTCCCCCAAAAGCTGAGAGAGAGGTTGGGAGGTCCCTGTCGAGCCATTGGGCAACTTGAGAAGCGACACAAAGCCGAGACCTGGATAGTGGATGTGAGAGAGAGAGAGGAAGGATATCTACTACCCTTCGAGTCTCGGCCTCCCCTCACCTACTGTCCGGTCCATCTCCAAACATATCTTCCAGGTTGAGAGAGAAGGAATTGCACTACAGCAAGAGAGTGCAAGAGATGCTGAGCAAGGGTGCTGTAAACCATTTTGTGTAAAACGGAACCAGTCACAGGTTTTTACAGCCAGGGTCTTTCACGAGAGAAAGCCTCAGGATTGGATGGAGATCGGTCAAGACCTCTTTCCTTGAACTCCTTGGGCGAAGGAACTCGGTTCATAGATGGAAACAGCACAAACTGTGCTGGCCTCCATCAGGGAGAATTTAACTTCGGATTTTATGTGGACTTGAAGGGCGTGTTGACAGATACCCATTGTTCCGCCCTGTATATTATGTTACCTCCACTTTGTCCTTGGGAGTTGGTCTTCCAATTTCAGGGCACTTTGCTTAACGGGCTCTTGACTGATCCCCAGGTGTTTAACTGTGAAGTCTCTCTGAGTGTCTGGTTAGGTCCACTCTTTTGGGATATGTCTTCATGAGGTATCTCGACCGATTTTGGCTAGTCCTGCATGTTTTATCGCCGGAAGTTGCTACAGGACTGGAATCGATTTCCTCAAGTTTTGCCGGGATCTAGGGACTTGGTAAATCTGGAGAAGTCAGATCTCACCCCCAAGCAGAGGAGAAAGTACCTGGGCATGCTGATAGATATGGTGGCAGCAAAAGTCTTTCCCTCGGACTAAATTCCTATCAGCAAGTTCAGGCAGGCAGCACAGCTGTTCCTGTGTTATTTAGCAACCAGCTCAGCAATGGCAAGTGGTCATTGGTCACCTGTCGTCTTTGGATTTATGCTAGTAACCTCATGGGCGTCTTCACCTGAAGACGTCTCTCCAGTGGAGACTGGATTATGGTCCCAGTCCCAAGACCCTATCCTTCCTCATTCCTCTTTGAGGAGGTGATTAACGGACCTTCACTGGTGGTTAGATGACAGGAACCTCTTGATATGCTATCCCTTGCATACTCCCCCTGCCGACATTGCTTTGTTCTCGGATGACTGATCGATGGGATGACTCTGCACACCTGGGGAGTTGCTGACTTAGGGAGTGTGGCACCGGGCTATGGAAAGATCTGTTCACATCAACATCCTTGAACCTTTTTGAAACAGTTTGTACACTCCAAGAGTTTAATCCAATGTTTTGGGACAATTTGACTGATGAGCGACAAACCAAAAATTGTAGTGGCATCGTCAACAAGCAGGGGACTGGTGTCCCACCAGCTTAATATTCTTTTTGACGATGCAGGTCAAAGTGATAAGTGGCTCATTCGGTAAGCTATTAGCCAGGTACATTCCAGGCAAGAGGAATGTCGTGGGCAGACAAGCTCAGCCGCCAGAGCCAGGTGGTAGGGACCGAATGGTCCCTCCATCAGGAAGTTAGTAAAGGCTGTTCGACCTGTGGGGCGTCCAGCCATCGATCTGTTAACAGCCACCTGGCACAACAGAAAGCTCCAGGTCTTCTGTTCTGTCGTGGCTAAGGACCCATTGGCCGCAACGGAGGACCGTTCCAACACCCTTGGGACAATCCACGCAAGAACGAATTTCCCCATTCTGAAATGATTCCTCTATCGTGATCAGCCGAAAGTGATGATCACTCCGAATCTCAGAATGACTCTGGTGGCAACTGATTGGCCCAAAGGGGCCGTTTGGACCCAGATTGGTAGCTCTCTCTCTGAGGCACCTGAGTTTATTCCCCTAGGCCTTACCTTCTGTGTCAACCTCACGAAGAGTGGTTCCACCTGGCAGTGCATTCCCTGTGTCTTCACAGCTGGAGGTTATCCACCATCTCTTCGGCAGACTAACAGATGGCGATTGTGAGAGAGCAACAGAGATGGCAGGATAAAGAAGATCCTCAGTGGATACCAGGAAAGTGGTCTGTCTTCTGTGGTTTGCATGAGATTCGAGACAGATTATGAATACAATGCAGTAGCTACTGTTCAGAAAGGGGAGACTTCCTCGTCTTCTTCACAAACAGAAAGCTTCTCTCCGTTTCAGCTGTACAAAGATTCGGCGGAACATTGAGTACATGATTAGGATCTTGCATGGATTGAAAGGAGTAGACATCTCCTCCTCCTTCAATTTCTCAATGGTTGAGAAGCAGACGAAATTGCCCACCCAGGGATCTCAGGCCCCCTGCATTTGGGATGTGACTGTGTCTGAAGGAGCCTGACAACTCTCACTGACATGAGCCAACAATATTGTAAAGACAAGGGATCTGAAAATAAAGAAAATTGTTTTCTTATTTACCCTGGCATGCGAAGTCAGTTGGCGAGCTTCCAGACTTTCCTTTGATGTTAAACACTCGAGGGGATGGGGATCAGTTACTGACCCATTTCATCCTGGATTTGTAGCAAAGACTCAGGTTGAAAACCGGTAGTGGCTAGGCTGTCCCTCTTCGCATTGTTCGAAGTAGGCCTTCACAATCCCATCCCTAGAGGACTCTGTAGGTAATGAACCAGAGCAAGATATCACTGTGTCCTGTTAGAGTGCATTTGCGCTCTCTGAAGAGAACTCATAGCGCCTCCGTCCTGAGTGTGGGCTACTAGTGTTAGCACTGGTTTCACCAAAAAATTGGGGAAAGTGTCCAAGAACACCATCTCTTTTTGGCCAGTGAGGCGATAAGGAGAGTGTACTCTGCTGCAGGAGAACGCTGTTCTGCTGGGCTGTTTAGGCTACTTTGAATTTGTTTCATTTTGTTTGGTCTTGAGTTTTTTTTTGGTCCAGGCCTGAGGTTTAAAATTGCATTCGGTAAGAATAGGGTTAGTGTCACAGGTGGTTTTAGTGGCTGGTAATGGTCCCAGCAGAACCTTCACCTCCTTCTACCTCTGGGATGTTGGAACAAAGTCCTGGACACTTTTTCCTTGGGTCCTGTGGTGGCTGTTCAACAAGTTGTGGGCTTATGCTCCTCTAACAGGACAGGTTTCATCTTGCATTGTTTTGTATGGTTTGATTGGGAGATTGAATGTCAAATGTGTTCTCTTCTTTCTCTCCCCTATCCTGGCTTTTTAGTACTAGCCCTGGGAGCGTTTCACTGTATTTACAAGCTGGATCTGGCGTGTTTGCTGTGTTTAGGTACTAGCCCCAAGGAGTCAAATTTTTTGTTCAGGTTTAGAAGCACCCCCTCCTTCCTCAAATGTGGGAGGAAGGAGACCATGACTATAAGACAAACCCAATGCTTGTTTGTTCCGACACAATATACAAACCCTCGGTCCTTTACATTAGGGATTACTTTTAGGCGTAGGCTGGAAACGGCCGTTAAACTCTTGAACAAGGTGGTTAGGCAGTAACTACCTCCAGGTAGGCGTGGATACCCGCCTGCCCGGATGTAAACATTCCAGTTTTGCTTTCGGCCGTCAACCGTTGCTGACGTGTTTTTCGTTCTCTCCTGACTGTCGTTAAGCTCTTATTTTCCCGGTGGGATCTTTCTGTATTTTTGTTTATATATGCGTGTGTTTGATATTTGGTAATATAAACCCACGATTTGTGATAACCTTGCGTAAGCCGTCGTTCCCTGCCTGTGTCTTGGTTTTGACGGCCAAGGGCATAACTGGAGTAGCGTAACCAAGTGGTAATGCTTCTCTCCAGCGGCCCCTCACGTAAATACTGGCAGCGACCCTGTACTTTCGGGATATAGTTTGGGACGCTTTATCTTCACTCCCCTACATCCATCGGGACGTAAGATTAGTCCCTTCTTGGGCTTCCGCCCTCCGTGTGTAAGGGCATCACTAATTTCTTCCTACTTATGCTGAGTGTTACTCGCCGCCGCGCTTAGAGATTTTTGCGGGCTGAGTGGGAGGTGACGGGCGTCGTCGATAAGTTGCGCTTCCACGGCGCCCTTGGTGGCCTCCCCTCTGTCCTTTTTTTCTCTTCCTGTAGGTTCTTCCTTCTCTCTCCTTCGCCATCTTTGCTCGCTCGTCGGGTGAAGACACGGGGGAGGGGGAGCGATCGAGCGACCTCGTCTCAGAGTACCTCCCTAACGCTGCGTAGGGCTGTTCCCCTTGTAGCGGAGGTGCCTCCCCTCTAATCATCTTTGTTTTTCTTTCAGGTTGACAGTGAGCATTGCAGAGACAGCAGTAGTTGGCTGGATATATCAAGAATATCTTGCACGAAGCAGTCCCGACATTCATTCAGTGTTGCTTCGGGATCGACCACAATACCTGATTAGATGACATATTTCTACATCGGGATCGCTCTGACTCTGTTCCCGCCGATGTAGATCGATCGCTGTCATTGCTGGTTTTCATGTATGCTGTTGCAATGCTTCCTGCGTATCTGTGGTCCATCTACTCCTGCTGTTGCCTGTGTTATGCTCTTGTCAACTCGACGACAGTCTGTGGGCTGCTCTCCTGCTGCAGCCACCCTGATCGTTCCTGTCTCTGCTGGTGACTTTCAAATGACATTCTGTCGTTGCAGTAGCTCCTGCCTTCCAAACAGCTAACGTAGCTCCTGCATCGAATGTCCTGATCGTGCCGCTTCTTCTCCTAGTGGTCGTGCCGGGGCCACTTCCGTTGTGTTTGCCAGCTGCCTGCGATGTCAGCCATCCTGTAGAAGATGTTGGTGTGAAGGGAAGGAAGTGGCCTTGTGGAAGTGACGTTCCTGGCCGTTGCACAGCTCCTGCTCGCCGAACCTTTGCCGTAGCTCCTGCATGGGCTGTCCTGATCATTCCTGCCGCTTCTGTACGTTCCTGCCAGCTGCCCCAGAGGTTACGATTTCCGCCATCCTGTAGAAGATGTAGGAAGTGGTCCTGTTGAGGTGATGTTCCTGGCCATTGCAGTAGCTCCTGCCTTCTGAATTGCTGCCGTAGCTCCTGCATCGGCTGTCCTGATGATGCTTCTCCTGGTGGTGGTGTCCTGGCTGCGTCCGTTGTGTTCCTGCTGGACTACCCTGGAGGTTACGATGTTTCGTGTCGACCATCCTGTAGAAGATGTCGGAGTGGAGGTGAAGGAAGCCGTCCTGTGAAAGTAACCGCCGTCTTCTTCATCTTATCTTCGATTTCGTCTTCTGCTGCGTCTTCCCTTCCTCTCCCGAGGTCCAAGGGGGTCCCGAGAATCGGACAGACCTCCATCGGCTGAAGGAAAGGAATGCTTCTTCTTCCCCTTGATGCCCTTGGACGTCTAGGGACTGCCTCCTTCCGAGGAGGCAGTGGGTCTCTCGTTGGCTCTTCCCGACCTTCGGGTTAGGAAACCGATTCGCATAGCCGTGGGTTTTGTGTTTCGGAAGCCGTGGGCGCGCAGACCTCAGTTTGTGATCCCGTTCCCGAGTCTTAGAGGTTCCGCCTCTAAGATGGGGGCTGCTTCGGGCGCTCGTTCGCGAGCCGCTTTGAGTGCTCGAGATTCTATGGAAATCGAGTATCCCGATCTGGTCTGGAGAAATTTTCCTGGGCCCAGTTCGGGAGCAGTTGCACCCAGGTGCCTGGTTCCTCTTCCTGCCAGCCCTAGCGCTCCCGGTTTTTCGAGTTTGGGTGGGTTCTCGGCCTGATGTCTTGATCCTCTCAGTTCGAACACCAGAAGGGAACTTTTTGAGTCCTCTTCCCAGGGGACGCTCTTCCGGAAGACAAGTTGGGCACATTTTCCTGTGGGATCTTCTTTCCCCGTGTGGCAGCCATTCTCCTTGCCAGTCTTGATTATCCGATTTTCACGGTCTAGCCTCTCCTGCTTATCATTCTGGCAGGACAGGTAGGGATACTCTTTTCTCCTCACCTGTTCTCTTCTCCTCTCAGGTGTTGTTCCAAGAGGTGTCTGGTATGGGTCCCCATGATTCTGGTTGTATTATAACCAGGTAGCTGAGGAGGGTTTCTGGGGATCAGGTGTCTGGTCTCCTCCAAGGGAGAGGTACAGGAGTTTCACCAGCTCGGTTGCAGCGGGGTCTTCTTCTTCTTTGGGGTTATGATCGCCCCTGTGTTCTCGGGGCCTCGGCGCCGAAGGAGTTTAGAGTTTGGGCGCAATTGATCACAGCAGACAGGCCTGCCCAGTTATGAGTCTGGCTCTGGCCCCAATGAATAACCTTCATCACCTGCAACCCTTGCAGTTTCCGAGGGCCGGAGTGTCAGGGCCCGTCTCGCCTGCCTCCCAGTCATGACTACCGACCAGCTGGAGTGTTCTCGACCTGATGAATTCTTTTCTTCGATGCTCAAGTTAATTTTGGTCGAGACAGGAAAACTTGCCACCCCTGCCTCGACAGAATATGAATTCTTCTTGCTCACGGAGGGTCTTGCTTATCGACTGCAGTTTTTTGGGCAATTCTGGTGTTACGAAGAAGGACTTTGTCCTGCCTGGCGTGCTTTGGGTATCTCCGGTTTCGTAAGTAACCAGGTTGGCTCAGGATCTGTCAGGTCTGGGAGAAGTACAGGGGTTTTTACTTGGTTCTGCCTCTTCTCTTTCAGAAATTTGCCAGATACCCTGGTAATCAAGGTTCCCACCTTCATCACTGACTTGTCAGTTTTGGACAATGGCCAAGAACTTTGGGTCTTAGTCATCTCCTGATGGATTCTTTCTTGAGTTAATCCAGGCCAGCCCCCTCGGCAACTTCTTAGCTAAGAAGTGCTAGGCTTCTAAGAAGAAGGAAGATTGCAACTCCAGCTGATGCCTGCCTGGGCAAACTTGATGCTTATCAGAGTCTCTGGAACTGGCAGTGACACTGCCTTGTCCTTTGGGCAATGGGGAATGGATTCCTTTGGGGAGCCAGTATCTATTTCCTTAGCTAAGAAGTCTCAGAAGAAGATTGCAACTGCTGATGCCTGGATGAAATGATGCTTATCGAGTCTCTGGAACTGGCAGCGACATTGCCGAGACCTGGGAATGGATTCCTTCGGGAGAAGTATCTATTTCCCTTAGGTCTCGGCAATTCTTTCCATCGAACTTTCATCCCACCACCTCTCCCATGCTCCCGATTCGGGAAATGCCAGCTGGCTAGAGCTAATTGCCTCGGTACCCTGTCATCTTGCAGAAGCTTCCCCATGGTGGAAAATGGAAGTCTGCTTCCTTTTCCCCGTTCTTTCTTCTTCGATGTATAAGGAAAGAGTTAGGCTAATGCTTGATTGTAGGAACTTTCGAATATGCTTGCATATTCCCTTCACATCTTGTGTCTACTTACAGATTCACAGATTGAGGAATAGGCGCACATTGGTAAGACCTTGTCTTGAATTTGTATGACCGAGACGATTAGTACCTTCTCGTCACCGTCCTGGGCTCAGGGCAGCCTTTTGGCCGTCCGAGAATTCAGGATGGGTTTTTGCACTCACTGGTTTCGTTGAACAACAAAACCACAGTAGTGGCATTTGTCGACAAACAGGAGGCAATCGTTTTTCCCCGTTTCATCTCGACATTTGAAGGTACTCGATTGTTGTTCTATTGCACACTCGACAGCTCAATTAACCAGATGCATTCATGGTGGGGATGTATTGGTAGGCAAGCCTGGCCTTGGGTTTGAGTGATCGGGACGGAACATGCTGCTCACTCTTTCTTCATGAAGATTCATGCAGAGACTGCTGGACTGAGAAATCCCTACCGTCCTTCTGTTGCCTCCTGCACACAAGTCAGTAGTGTTTTCTCACTCCCTCATACCAGACCAGGGCCGCTCTGTTGAGGCATCCTGTCTTTTGGTGAAAACTCGATATCAACGTTTTTTCCCTCTGTATTTGTCCGTTTAAGCTAGGGGTTCACAAACATTGCTCACCCCGAGTTACAGACAAATACTTGAAGACTTCCCCTTCATCCGACCTGATTGCGAGGCATCGAGAAGAATTCGCTTGACCCATCCTCCTGTGCAGCTACACAAGAAGCGGTTCTTGAGGCAGTACATCCCTGTGTGTTCAGGACTGGGAGAGACAGCTTTCCTTGCATCCAGCTTTTTCCGGCAACGGATATAGCTGGATATCGCTTGCGTCCTCTGCAACACAGGGACTGGATTCTCGCTGGTGGTGGCAACTTCTTCCCGGGTCAGATATAACTGGATATCCCCTTGAAGTCTCTCCCTTTCAGCAACATTGTCCCAGGGAACTGTTTCTAGCTGAAGTAGCCATGCGTCTCCTTTGTTTAGGGTTCCTGTCCCAGGAATGTTTCCTGGGTGGCATGCGACTCTCGCCCTGTCCGTGCTCTGCACTCGCCCTACGAGTCGTCGGATAGAGATATGCCCTCTTAGGTCCATCTCTCATCTTAACCTGGCCTTGGCGTAGAAGATGGAAGAACAGGGATGGGGATCATCCTTCTCGGATGTCGAGGTGGACTCCAAATCCATTGGCATCGACTGTTGGGTTTTGAGTCCTTCTTTTTCCCCTCCTCCTTGGACTTTGTATCGATGATCCAGATTATTTGTTACTTTGTCCTATTGGGAGCTGTGGTACTTTCAGAAAGGTTTGACATTCCTAACCTGGATGTCTTCAACGTTTTTGCTAGTACTGTCTCTCCCAAGGAAGAAGTGTCTAAGAACACTTCTTCCTCCTGACTTCATGAAGCAATCAAGGAGGTACTTGGCAGCTGATGACGACGATACCGGTACCTTTCGCCCCAGAGCTCACAAAGTCGATGGCTTGGTCCATCCTCGCATTCGGAAGAATATGTCGGTACCACAGGAGCTGAAGGCGGGTGTGTTGTCCCAACAGACTACCTTCACCTCCTTCTACCTCCGGGATGTTGCACACAAGTCCTTGGACACTTTTTCCTTGGGTCCTGTGGTGGCTGCTCAACAAGTTGTGTAGCTTATCCAGCTCCCCTAACGGGACAGGATTGCATCTTGCCTATGTTGTACGGTTGTGATGGGGAGAATGGATGTTGAGTGACTGGCCTCTCTTCTTTCTCCCCATCCTGGCTCTTCCCACTGGCAGGAGCGGACATGCCGTTACAAACTGGACCGGGCGATCAAGGCAGATAATCACATAACAGGAGCTCCCGTTCTATTTCCGTTCAGGTTAACAGAAGCAACCCCACTCCTTCCTCTTGCAAGGGAGGAAGGAGACCATGACTATGAGACAACCCAATGCTTGTATTTGCCTTATTGTCATCCGACGTCAAATTCTTCCTAGCCTACTTTGCATGAACTGACGTTTCCTCTTTCATGCAAAGGGACCCAGAAGTCTGACAACTGATCCTGCATTTCTTACAACCCGATCTTTTGTCAGGGGCAGTTTTTTCCTTCCTCGCTCTCACGACCAGGAAGGGAAGACAAGGTAGTGAACTCCAGTCAGGTCAGAGAGACTTTCTCAGATTCCTCCCTCCAATCAGTGAGTCTCTAATGTAAAGGACCGAGGGTTTGTATATTGTGTCAGAACAAATAACAATTTTTAAAAGTAAATTGTATTTTTCCTAACTATACAAACCCGAGGTCCTTTACACTTTATGCCTACCTCATGCCACCCCTCAGTGTGATAGCTGGGCCGAAAGGCAAACTGGAATGTTTACATCCGGGCAGGCTGGTATCCCCGCCTACCTGGAGGTAGTTACTGCCTAACCACCTTGTTCAAGAGTTTAACGGCCGTTTCCAGCCTACGCCTGAAAGTAATCCCTAATGTAAAGGACCTCGGGTTTGTATAGTTAGGAAAAATACAATTTACTTTTAAAAATTGTTATATTTGCCTTATTGTCATCCGACTTCAAATTCTTCCTAGCCAACTTTGCATGAACTGACGTCTCCTCTTTCATGCAACTGATCCTGCGTTTCTTACAACCCGATCTTTTGTCAGAGGCAGTTTTTCCCTTCCTCGCTCTCACGACCAGGAAGGGAAGACAAGGTGGTGAACTCCAGTCAGTTCAGAGAGACTTTATCAGATTCCTCCCTCCAATCAGTAAGTCTCTAATGAAAAGGACTGAGGGTTTGTATATTGTGTCAGAACAAATAACAATTTTTAAAGTAAATTGTATTTTTCCTAACTATACAAAACCGAGGTCCTTTACACTTTATGCCCACCTCATGCCACCCCTCAATGTGATAGCTGGGCGAAGGCAAATTGAATGTTTACATCCGGGCAGGCGGTACTCCGCCTCCCGGACAGTAGTTAACTGCCTAACCACCTTGTTTGAAGTTCAACGGCCGTTTCCAGCCCTACGCCTGAAAGTAATCCCCTAATGTAAAGGACCGAGGTTTTATAGTTAGGAAAAATACAATTTACTTTTAAAATTATTTTTGAAAGTAAATTGTACTTTTCTAACTATACAACCTAGGTCCTTTACATTTCATTTTCATGCCCACCTCATGCCCCCCTCAATCTGACATGTGGGCTGAAGGCAAGTGGGATGTTTACCTCTGGGCAGGCGGAACTCCCACCTACTGGATGGTAGATAACTGCCTGACCACCTTGTTTGAAAGTTCAACGGCCGTTTCCATCTTCGCTGTAAGTAATTCCTAATGTAAGGGATCTCAGGTTTGTATAATTAGGGAAAATACAATTTACTTTAAAAAACTGTGGTTTTTCTATAGTATTTTGGTTGCTTATCAAGAATTACTGTTATTTTTTGCCAGTTGACACTAATTAACCTCAGAAGTTGTATGCTGGCCATCCTGGAATGCTTTCGCGCATGCACAGTGTTATAGTGGAACATTCAGTAAAAAGTGGTTTCCTTCACCAGGGGTCTGCCACCCAACTAAGGAACACTTCCTGCTACGTTAGGTTAGGTTAGGGTATGATAGGTTAGTATAGTTCCTTTTATAACAGGTTTCCTTAGCCAGTCCCTTCTGAAACATATGGTTCCCTGATGACTTGCACATGCGCGGAACCATTCCGTAACAACAACATGGCGGTGTGGTCTCTCTCATCGTTTCTTTCCCCCACACAAAACCCCACGTTCCCAAAGGGTCCCCAACCATGTTGGGTAGATATGAGGTTAATAATAATTGACCACCAATTGATAATACCTTCTTCATCAGCAACACTAAAGGTAGAGGAAAAATCAATTTCCAAGGTAATATGATATTCCATGCAGAGCTCTTACTTAGAATTGTTTCCTTATTATTACTACTGTATTTGAGTGATAATGATGGGTATCAAAATCTATGAAGATAAATAATTTTAAGCGTCGGGTATTATGGGTATGGGCGACATAGGCTAGGCCTCTGCTAATTGGGTATATATTTGTGTTATTTAATGCCCAAAGGTGCAATTTGTCAGTAGTGAAGTCTCTTGAGCCACGGGCATCCTAATTTGCATGGCATACCCTAAGCCTACCCAAGGTCATTGGCCAAGGTGGACATTTATTGATATTTATTTGTTCCGACCACGATATACAAAACCGTCAGGTCCTTTACATTAGGGGAATTACTTTCAGGCGTAGGCTGGAAAAGCCCCGTTAAACTCTTGAGCAAGGTGGTTAGCAGTAACTGCTGCCAGGTGCCGAGGATACCCACCTGCCCGGATGTAAACATTCCAGTTTGCTTTCGGCGTGTCATGCGTTGCTTGCGTGTTTTGTTCTCTCCGCCTGACTGTAGAGGTGGATCTGTCCCGGAGATGAGGAAGGGTTTACCTTCCATGCATGTTGGCTCGTGAGGGCTTCACTTTTGAAGTGCAAGGGTAGGGAGAATTTCTCCCAAAGAGAACATTGTAAAGGCACCCTTGGCTGAGGAGTTTGCGTTTCTCTGCTTACACCCGTTAATGTTCTAAGCAGAGACGACCGAGCTTGGTCCCTCGGGAAGATGACCGTCTCCTTTGGGACCTTGTCGGAACGGATCCACGCCTCCTCAGTAAGCCTGGCAAAACGGGGATAAGGAGGTTCCAGACCGGGAGGGAAGAATTCGTCCTCCAGCCCGCGAGCGCCTAGGCCCTCAATTGTCAGGAGCACCCCCATGCGAGGAGCATAAAGGGTCAGTTGCCAAGGGTTCCCCTTATCAAAGGGAGGAAGGCTGGAGGTGTCCGGGACGGAGAAGGGTCTGGCGGCCGCTCCGCCGCTCATGAACCCCGGGATTAAGTTCCCTTGGGACTTAACCGCTGCGACAGGGAAAGCACGGAAGCACTGGATGATGAAAGCTGAGAGGAGAGTTGCGACAGCTTGTTGTCAACTCTCTTGTCGAGCTTCTGCATGCTGGCTCGGCAATGATTCTGCATCAAAGGAAGGAGGGGGTGGAACCTCCTTGCTTTGTTTTGTCCGTGAACCCTACCAGAAGTAGAGGCTCGCTCGTGGACAAACAGGACCAGGAGCCCGCGACGCCTTCGAGGAACCCCGGAGCGGACTTTCTGGGACTTTAAGGTCTTTTTCTTGATAGCATTTGGACTTAGGGACGGTGACCTTGCACCATCCTAAGGCAAGAGGATTTCACGAATCCCTCTGAAAGAGGAAGTAGAAGAAGAAGGAGAACTAAAGAGATAGTCACCTGCCTCACTTACCCCCTTACCTGCTTGGAGATCCAGGTCCACGTTCATGGGTTCCAAGTCCAAATTAAGGGCCGCAACGTCTTCAGTGACCTCTCCGCATGCGGCTGCGTCTTCCTGGGGAGGGTCGAGTCATCATTTCCCGATCCCAGCTTATCAAAGGTTACTACCATCCGCAACTGACGCTGAGATCCAGGCGCCGGGGAAGAGAACGCTGCATATGTCTTTGGAAAGAACGTAGGGTTTCCCTGCCCCGACGTTCCTCCCGAAGCTGCTGACCCAGGACTTAAGGGTCAAAAGCAAAGAGTCACGAGAGCTGCGGTCAATCTGAAAGAAGGAGAATGTCAACTAACCAAAACTCCTAGAAGACTAATATCTTCCAATTATCCATAAGAGAGAAAACTCAAAAGAAAGAATGAACGGAAAAGGAAAATCTAACTTACCGATTCATCCAGAACCCGCTCGTAAAGAGCGTAGCACACCTCACAGCCATCGGTGCCAGACGACCAGGTCCCCACGTGACGCGCACCTGAGTGGGGACCTGCAGACCTCATGTCCGCCGCTTCGTTGGAGGACTGCCGCGGCACCCCTGTTCCTGACAAGGAACCATCTGCAGATGGACAAGTGCGCGAGTATGCTGATAAGTGCCGCCGGAGCAAAAGTCTTAGGATAATAAATTAACTGGGCATGTAAAAGGACCAGATAGACCCCACCGGAACATTCCGGAATGATATGAGGTCTACTAGACCATACATGATCAATAAAATAATACAAAACAAAGGGACCGCCGGAGTTCATCCGGAGAAACAGGGAGGTCCCATTAAAAAGATGCGTCAACAAAATTAAAAACAACAATACATATACAGTGAACGGTTAACTTATGATTAAGCGGTAAAAAAGTTTCCGCTTGTAGCCGGGGGAGTCACGTTACCCTGATATAGTGACGGCGGAGGAGGTGTGGTGAGCACCGACCGACCATACACCATATACCAACTGGAGGCAGAAGAATGAGAGCAACGAGAAAGTCCGACCACTAGCGAAAATGCAAATACTAATGTAATGAAAGATAGATACTTGGGAAAGGGACAAGTTCTAAATGAATAGAACGGAGGATAACGTCAGTGACATGTGAAAATGAGGCAGAAGACAGTCAGGTGGAAAACTCTAACTGGCTACATGCACAAAAATTTTTCCCCGCGAGGCGACGCTCTACGAGAACGACACCCTGGAAAACAACACACTGAGTCCCACCCCTTCTCTCTCCCGAGAAGTCGAACATGTACGAACGACTAACAGAGAAAAGAGAGGATAGGGGACCCTCAAAGGCCAACGTGCGCAAGGAAAGGTAAAATGCGATGGTGGCCAGGAGGAGGCAACTCTCGACGACCACACGGTTCTCGTTAACAGGGTGCCGACCGGGTAAGGTCGGAAATCCTGTGTAGAGAGAAACGGGGGGGGGGAACCAATCAATGCGGAGGAAGGGGTGTAGGCTATTAACGTAAGGATCAGGGCAAAAGCTCTCAAACCTTGGTAAGTTAACAAAATATGTGAAAACGAACCAAGGGGAAAAGAGCAGGGAGGCAGGGGAAGGTGGTAGGAGAGGGGGATACACATGAAGCTGGAAACTGTCCCGGGAAGGTGTGAACCGATTGCCGCGGTAAGCTACGAGACTCTCTTTGCTATTCCAGCTTAACCTTACTAGGACTCAGTAGCCCAAACGGAAAGGCCGAAATAGGGAGAGGGAGGAAACGCAGGCCAAACACCTCCAACCGAACAACAACCAAAGAGAAGCGCCAACCATGAGGCCCTCCTACACACCTAACCTTCACTTCCAAGGGAACAGATCGCTAATAGCCTAACCCTAGGCTAACCTAACACGCCGCGCGGTCAGGGAGGTAGCTCAGGAGGGAAACGGTATCTAACAGACTAGCCTAAAAAGTTAACGTCACTAAGGTGTAAAAGAAATAAATGAAATAATAAAAGACACATGTAGAAGGGAGAACCAAACCCAACGCAATATGAGCACGGAGGGAAAATGGCCGACCTTCACAAAATAAACAATGAACATAATCTGTAAATATCTAAAGTATCCGTGCGCAAGGCGTAAAATAAACCTAATAAGCATAACTGTACCATCTCAAATAATAAACCCACGAGCTGGAGGAGGTGAGGGTCCAAAATAAAATCCATATAAAACTGGTTAAAGAGCGGATAGGCCCGAGGGGGAAACTCGTAGCCTAAGCGACAAGGACCCGCACATCCCCAGGGAAGGGTAACAGAATTAAATACGAATTAAAGCCACTCATGTATATGCTGGATAAACATAAGTGCAAAAAAACACTAGCATTAGTACAGGTTAGTCTGATAAAACTCTTCGTACCGGACTGAAGGTCACATGGGGTCGGGAAGGAAGGCGATCGAGGCGGGCGTTATAAACCCCCCACTACAAAAATTAGAGGGAAATAAGGAGCCTCCAACCACCTAAAATAAAAATAGAGATGATACTCAGTGATGACGAATCCTGGGTGGAAGCCATAATACCAGAAAATAAGGCACAAAAAGGCGCACAAAGCAAAAGCTACCAAAGCTTAAGGCATAAAAATGGAATGTAGGTGGCGCTGGTGTGTTGTCGGTCCACGAAAGTGGTGCGGGAAGTGCTATATCGGGCACCTCACTCAGTAGGACTTTTTTGACACTGGGAATGTCTACAGGGCGGGAGACCGTGATTGTGACAATCACCTTTCATTACACGACTCCATTTCATGGAGCTTGCACTGGGGGTAGTAACTCCAGCTTGACATTTAGCTTTTCTCTGGTATATTTAGCAATGGATTTACCTAGAAATAAGTGCTGAATGGTTATTTCACCAGCTGACACAGGTCGGGAACCCAGAAATGTACTTCCCTTATTATGGCTTTATTTCTTGCACACATTTCAAACTAGGCTATCCTATGTCTGTGTGTCTTACACCATTTTTTGACAATTGCAATAAATTTTGCTTAACTCTTTAAGGTAAGGAGGCAATAGCAACAGTAGCTGATGCTTGATATAAGTTAAGCTTAGGTGTATGTAGGCCTGCGATGTAAGTCCGAATAGAAAGGATTTGCTTATTTTGTCGTAAAAGGTATAGATTCTATTAATAGCACTATTTTCGGTTTGAGATATCAAAATTTCATTAATTTACAAAAATCACAATTAAACGAATTCATAATTTCACCGAGTTACAACCGCAACACCTCCCCTCCCCTTCCATCCTCTCGCTCGGTATTTGACAGTAAACGCATATAGCCTACTAATCCTGAAAATGTATATGTGTATTTTCTACTCAATCACATATTCTTTTACTTCTCAAAATGTCCGCAGAAACTCGTGTTAACCTTATATGTGTCCTGAACAGAACGCAAAATAAGAAAAAAAATGTTTGTTCATGAAACTTACCTGTCAGATATATATATAGCTATATTTCTCTGAATCCGACAGAATTTCAAAACTCGCGGCACACGCAGTGTGGCCAGGTGGTTAGTACTCATTCCTGCCGCTGGGTGGCGGGAATCGGGAACCATTCCCATTTTCTATTCAGATTTTCTCTGTCGCCGGTACTGTTAACATCTGTTTGCAGTACCTCCGCCTCTGGATTTCGTTAACTTGCATAGTTTTCCACTTGAGTATTCTCTTGACTTTTGGTTTTTGAACTTTGGCTTGTGGATTGGCATACGCTTTTTGTGGACTGTTTCTGATTTTGCTTTTTGACTGCTTCTTGAAATGGATGTCTGGAACTAGTTCTATTAGCTTTCGAGTATGTTGTGTGAGTGAGTGCAAGGTGAGGCTACCGAATAAGCCGTAGACCCTCACTCATTTTGCATGAGGTGTAGGGGCATGTCGACCAATGATCACGCAAGGAGTGGTCGTCTGATGCGAGCTGGAAATTGTATGATTCCTATGTTCGTAAGTTAGAGCGTGACAGGATCAGGAGGTCCTCCTCCAGGAGCGTGTGTAAGAGTCAGGGTACTAATTCTTCACCTGATAACCCTAATGTAGACATTGTTTTACCTGTCCCTGTGGTTTTGCCTTCGGGCCCTGAGGTTGTGTCTGCGGAGGGTTTGGCCCTGACGGAGATCATAACATCCGCTCTAGAAAACAAAGTGTCATCGCTACAAAGTGCTGTGCAGTGTAGTGTTCCCCTAGTGTCGGAGGGGGCTACAGATCGCCCCATAATGCTTCTAGCCTGACCTCTGTCAGACTCCCAGACTCAGGAGAAGGCATGTCGAAAGCCGTAAGAGGGTTACGGGGGCTTCCCACCGATCTGACGTTCCTTCGGCAGGTCCTGTTGTCACTTCCCAGGCTGCCAAGGATCGTGCTTCGGCTCGTATCCTTAAGGACTGCTTTTCGTCCTCCGAGGCGTCCTCCCCTCGTAAGGGGTGGAATTCTCGTAAGGACTCTCGCCCGCTGAAGAGGAGCTTCAGAGAAGAGGACGCTTCACGTCAGTTTTCTCCGTCTCTGCGGGATTTTGAAGCTTTCCCGCCACAGAAGAGGACCAGAACGTCGTCAGATGAGGACGTTTGCGAGCGCCCCAGTCACTCTAAGGAGAGAGCTGTTCTTGCTCCTGTAAGGAAGAAGAAGGCGTCCCCTCGCCCCTCTCGCCTTCCCAGGGATCTCCTCTCTCCTGGATATGAGACCTCTCCATCCAAGAGTATCTTACGAGATATGCAGCGTCAGTTGGCCTTCTTCTGCCGCCGAGAAGGAAACAGAACCAGGTCGTCGCAAGGACTTGAGGCCTAAGAAGTCCAGGAAGTCCCTCCTGCTCCTTTTCTTCGTCACCGTCTCCTGCTTCTTCGCCCTGTCGTCCTCACAGCTCGCGAGTTCCCTTTCGTAATTTTCGTCATCATCACGACGCTTCGCAAGCAGCTATCCAGGACTCTTCGATAGCTGCTCGTCAGGACGCTTCTCTCGCTGCCGTGCAGGACGCTTCTCTCGCTGCCGTGCAGGACGCTCGGCAGGACGCTCAGCATGACACAAGGCTGGGCTCCCGATCGGACGCTCTTCAGGACGCTCGCCAGGACGCCTCTTTAGTTGCTCGTCGGGACGCTCCAGAGCATTCAGATCCTGCAGGGAAAAGTAGATCCCTCTTCCGTATCGGACCTCAAGGCCTTCGTTCCCCGAAAGCTTTATGTGATTCTCGTGTTTCGCCCATTCATGAAGGAGAAGTCTCTGGCGATTCAGAGCCTGCGGGAATTGATCAACCTTCTGCTTCCTTGTCTTCCGACTACCAGGTGTTAACCGGTCTTCTTAAGGACTTATTCGGTGATAAGTTCAAACCCTCAGCTCCTCTCTCTCCTCCTTCGCAGCTTGCTTCTTCCAAAGCGAGGAGAACGCCGGGGTTCGTGAAGATGACTTCTTCACTGGCTACGAAGAAGGCCTTCAAGAAGGTTAACGCCTGGATGGAGGATCGGAAGACGCAAGGCAAGACTTCTTTTGCCCTGCCTCCGTCTAAGCTTAGCGGTAAGGCGGGCATGTGGTATGAAACAGGTGAGGACGTCGGTTCTCGAGTTCCTTCTTCGTCTCAAGGAGATTTCGCCAGCCTTGTCGACGCTCCCAGAAGGTCCCTACTGTCGATATACAGGTTTCTGGACGATGTCCGAGACGACCATCATCTGAAGGACTCTTCCGCTCTGGCGGAAGTTTTCAACTTCTGGACTGGTGCTTGGGTGTTTGGACTTCAGTTTAGAAGCCCGACTGATCAGCCTTGGGAGCTATCCAGTGTTTTGCAGAATTGCATGGATAAGTGTCGTCAGGGATGGCTCAGAGGAACTGGCTTCCCATTTTTGTACAGGCCTCTTGAAGAAGAGGGCCTTGTACTGCAATTTCACCTCCAAGTCAGTTTCTCCGTCACAAAGGGCTGAATTATTGTTTGCCCCTTTGTCGAGCCATCTCTTCCCCCAGCCTTTAATCAAGGACCTCGCTTCTAGTCTTAAGGAGAAGGCCACGCAAGATCTTCTGGCCCATTCGTCTAGACGTCCTTCAGTCCCTTCTACGTCGTCGTCAGTTCTGTCCTCCAAGAAGAAACAACAGCCCTTTCGTGGAGGAGCTTCTTCCTCGAAATCGTCTCCGCGAGGGAGAGGTTTTTCCAGAGGAGCAGCCCCATCGAAGCCCAGGGGCAGAAAGTGATCTTCAGCACCTCCAGACACCTGTGGGATCCAGGCTTCTTTCATTTGCGGGAGCCTGGAGAGCGAAAGGGGGGGACTCCTGGTCCATCGAAGTTCTAGAGAAAGGCTACAAGATCCCCTTCCTCGATTCGCCACCCCTTTGTACGTCACCCAAGGATCTGTCGCCCTCCTACCATCGAGAAAAACAACAGATCCTTTTAGATCTTTTGGAGCAGATGCTCGAAAAAAGAGCTGTGGAGCAAGTTCAGGAGCTAGACTCTCCGGGGTTCTACAACCGACTGTTCTTAGTTCCGAAACAGTCGGGAGGATGGAGACCAGTACTGGACGTAAGCAGACTGAACCGCTTCATTGTCAAAGAGAAGTTCAAGATGGAAACGTCCCAGTCTGTTCTCGGAGCTCTAAGACCAGGAGATTGGATGGTCTCTCTGGACTTACAAGACGCATACTTCCATGTTCCCATACATCCTCAGTCAAGACAGTACCTGAGGTTTGCAATTAGGGGAAGAGTCTTCAATTCCGGAGCTCTTTGCTTTGGACTAAGCACAGCTCCCATGATAGTTCACCGTGATCATGAGAAATGTATGAGGTAATTACTCCTGGCGGGATCCGCCGCTTTACCTAGACGATTGGCTCATTCGAGCTTCTTCCCAAGCTCAGTGTCTGGAGTGACCTGAATTCGACATTGAGCGACGGTCCCTGGGACTCCCTAGTCAACAAAGAGAAGTCCCATCTGATCCCGACTCAGTCCATCGCCTATCTGGGGATTCAGATGGATTCAGTGGCTGGGCGTATCCATCCCAAGAACGTCAACAACATTGCTTGAAAAAGCCTGTTCTCCTAGGGAAGGAAACATGTCCGTGAGTGAATGGATGAGTTTGCTGGGGACCTATTTCTCACTGGAGAAGTTTGTTTCTGGGAAGACTCGCGTCTCAGGCCGCCTCCAGTTTTTCCTAGCGGAGAACTGGATGAACAGGACGACCCGGAAGAGACCTTGAAGATCTCTCCTCCTCTGTCAAGACTCACCTGAGGTGGTGGCTCGACCCCTTTGTTACTGGTAGAAGGCGTTTCTTACGTCTTCAGAGCCCTGACCTAGCGTTGCTTTCAACGCGTCCAGGAGGGATAGGGAGCAACACTAGAGGGAAGAAGTGTCGTGCACCTGGAGAGGGGAACAGGTGTCCTGGGCACATCAATCTTCAAAGAATTAGGGGCTATCCATCTAGCCCTTCAATTCCTTCGAGGATCGGGAGTATCAGGCAAAAGGAGATCCTGTTTGTACTCATGCATGGGGATCACACTTCTTCACGAGGTTCATCAAAGGGCGTGGAGAATATCCTCGCGGACCTTCTCAGTCGGCAGCATCAACTTCTGCCGACGGAATGGACCCTTCACGAGGAGGTGTGTCTAGATCTGTGGAGGTTATGGGGACGTCCCCTAGTGGACCTCTTTGCGACGTCCAGAACAAAGAGGCTTCCTCTTTACTGCTCTCCTGTCCTAGATCCAGGAGCATTAGCAGTAGATGCCCTCCTCTGGGACTGGAAAGGCCTAGATCTTTTCCTGTTAGCTGATTGGTTGCAAGTATTTTGTCCGAATAGCATCATTGTTTTCAAATAATTACCAAGTTAATCGAAACTTATTTGCTAACCTAAATTTCTCCCTCAGATATATGTTTTGTCAATAAATAATGTTAACGAATAAAGAGATTATAAATACTGTGATGGTAAGTCTAAATTTAATAACAACACCCGCCGAAGTCAACGACAGGAGCTTGTTTCCGGATGCACGCTGCATCATTTTTTTACTTTTCACATATTTTAACACTAATTGGGATAAATTACACTAAGCATAAGAAAAACATGTTATTATAAACTTTCTTTGGATACCAGAATCTACTAAAAACATGGAATTAATAACACTCGCTATTGGTGAAAACTTCCGGGGAGGTAAAAGGAACAGCCTGTGGTGGCCTGGCGGGAAAACTATCCCAGCTGATTGTCACTGCAGCATTCTCCTGATTTATGTCATTGCAGCATTTTCCTGATTTATGTAAGTGTTGAAATCAGTGTTATGTTATTAAGATTACTTTAATGGTTATATCTGCAATTAAATAGTTTCTATGCGTCTTTTTGTAGGTGCACACTGATATATAAAAATATATTTCGCAGAAATGAACAACTTACCCTTCCATGTAAGTTACAGCAGAGAATGCGAGACAGGAAAACTTTTTATTTTCTTATTTTGCGTTCTGTTCAGGACACATACACAGTAAGGTTAACAAGAGTTTCTGCAGACATTCTGAGAAGTAAAAGAATATGTGACTGAGTAGAAAATGTACTATACACATCTACATTTTAAGGATTAGTAGGCTATAGGCGTCTACTGTCAAATACCGAGGCGGGGATGGAAGGGAGAGAGAGGGGGGCATCGCGGTTGTAACTCGGTGAAATTATGAAATCGTTTAGTTATGACTTTTATGCAATTTATGGAACAATACAGTATCCTCAAACCGAAAATAGTGCTATTAATAGAATCTATACCTTTACGACAAAATTAGCAAACCCTTTCTATACGGACTTACATCATACGCCTACATACACCTAGTGTTAGAAACAATCGTTTGTCGATTGTTCCCTTAGTGGATTGTTGCCTCCTTTGTTTTTGTTTGTTTTTAATTACTGGCGAGTTGACGTCTGTTGGATGGCGTCAAACTTCGTCAGTCAGGTTCTGGAGGGCGAAACGACTGGTGGTCCAGGGCAGCAACGAGTCTAGTTGGGGTAGCAGCATCAGGTATTCATACCTGAGGATCAGTCATGGCAGCACAGCAGCTCTGTCATGGTCGTCGTTATCGAAGGAGGACGTCAGTACTGCCATAGGGACGAGGCGGTTGTCGTATCGGCTGTGTCTTGATCGTCCGGCATTGGACTGTGGTCCTCATTGTTTGAGGAAGAGTTCCTGTTTGCTTTGTGCATCAGTGTTATGCTGCTCTGCTGTTAATTTAATTGTATTATGCTACCTGTTTTTTTTACTGTTGATTGCTTATTATTATTATGCTGATTATTTCAAGTTTGTTATTAATTGTTATTATGCTCCCCACTGTCATTTATTATACTTTTCATGTATTGCTGTTACTACTGTATGCTGCTTAGTGCTATTTTGAGCCGTCTGTTTTTGCTCCTTAATTGTGTGTGATGTCTATTAACTTACAGTATTTAAAAGTTTTGATTCATTTGGCTTGTTTTTTTTTTATGTTATGTATGTTAATCATTGTTTCGTGTTTTTTCGCCACCCAGAACCTTGACTCACTGTAAATATGTAAATAACTAATTTGTAATAAACTAATATTAAGGTAACCTTTTTTGTATGTGTTCTGCTCCTCCCTCCATTGTTTGTCACCTCTCGTCAGTCATTACAGCCCAATTGCTTGTTTCGTTTAGAACCTGTCGATCTCGAGAGGCGAGATCGTAATACCTAGCCTAACTTATATCAAGGCTCAGCTACTGTTTACTGTTACTCCTTACCTTAAGGAGTTAAGCAAAATTTATTGCATTTCTCAAAAAAATGGTGTAAGACACATAGACATAGGCTAGCCTAGTTTGAAATGTGTGCAAGAAGTAAAACCACAATAAGGGAAGTACATTATTATTATGTAAAAGAAAAAATAGCCTCTTCATATTTATCATAATTTTATAACAAAAGGCTTCAGCACAAAAGCCTATAAAAGATATGTATCTGAAAAGTTTTCTTGCCCATCAACATTTGGATATCATATGAATAACTAGGCCTACCTATCTAGGTAATTCTATCTAAATTTTATCTGAAGCCACAGGCTGCTCCTTTTACTTCCCCGGAAGTTTTCACCAATAGCGAGTTTTATTAATTCCATGTTTTTAGTAGATTCTGGTATTCAAAGAAAGTTTATAATAACATGTGTTTCTTATGCTTAGTGTAATTTATCCCAATTAGTGTTAAAATATGTGAAAAGTAAAAAAATTATGCAGCGTGCATCCGGAAACAAGCTCCTGTCGTTGACTTCGGCGGGTGTTGTTATTAAATTTAGACTTACCATCACAATACTTTATAATCTCTTTATTCGTTAACATTATTTATTGACAAAACATATATCTGAGGGAGAAATTTAGGTTAGTAAATAAGTTTCGATTCACATTACTTGGTAATTATTTGAAAACAATGATGCTATTCGGACAAAATACTTGCAACCAGTCAGCTGGCAGGAAACTTTTCCGAGCTAAAAGGGCACCCCTGCGAATGAGTCAAATGCGCCTCGGTAAAAAAAAAAACTGAGTAGGGACCATTGTATTCGGCACTGTAAGTGTATTTACCGTCTTTTCCACAGTATCATCTCCGTACAGGCTGACTGGAAGACATGCAGAGAGAGAGAAAGAGAGATAAACCTTTTGCAACTTGCAAATGAGACTCCCTCCCACAAAACAGCGTTTGTTCTATGACATCACATAAATAAATATAATCCTGATGTTTACGAAACGAAACCACAGTTACACTTTTGGCAAGTGTTTGTTCAAAGCACAAAGACTTGGCGTTTGTGCATCTCTTAGTTTGTTCTTGCCCCAAAAGCCCCTTTTGGGTCTTTGACATATTTCTTTTAATTCTTCAAACTTATTTCGCAGGTATGAATTACACTATAAAATATATGCTCCACTTTAAACGAACCTTTCATGGACACAAAATCTGGATGGTGACTTTGCAGGAATCAAGTCTAGTTAAATCTCTCTCTCCATCACAAACATTATAGAAGAGAATTTACTATTACTGACTGTCTTTCAGTTTCACGATAAAAGAGAATTTATTATCTCTCTCTCTCTCTCTCTCTCTCTCTCTCTCTCTCTCTCCATCACAAACATTATAGAAGAGAATTTACTATTACTGACTGTCTTTCAGTTTCACGATAAAAGAGAATTTATTATCTCTCTCTCTCTCTCTCCATCACAAACATTATAGAAGAGAATTTACTATTATTGACTGTCTTTCAGTTTCATAATAAAAGAGAATTTATTATTGATCTCTCTCTCTCTGTCTCTCTGTAACAAGCACAATACACAAGAGAATTTACGATTACCGTTTGCTTGGTTGTTTCATAATAAATGAGACTCAATTATAGATATAACTTTCTCTCTCTCTCTCTCTGGATGTTATTTCTCCAACTCTTTTCCACTCGTTATGATTGCAATCCAGCCTTTAATAAGCTCAGCATATCCTTTGTGCAGATCGTTTTAATTACGATTTTTTTCTACCTGGAGAGTTATCAAAAACAAAACACTGCCATCTCTTAGGGGTCTTTTGCTCCCTTTTTGCTTAGGATTTTGTCTTTCCTTCCTTTTTCATGTTTTTCCAGCGAAGCCTCATTATGGAACGCCTGAACAGATGTCGAGTTTTGTTCTGCAGAGGCCTTCGACCGATAAAGGAATAAGAAGTTTTTTATTATCACGATTCGCATTCATTATTTTGCGTGTTTATCAATAGGGAATCTTTTGCCTTTTGTCTTGTTCAATGAACACACGTCCTTTGAATTTCTCCTACTCTCTCTCTCTCTCATGTTGCATGTTCAACGAACCTATATATTTTTGTTCTATTTGTTTCCATGCCACTGTTTATGTTGACTTTGAACCTCTCTCTCTCTCTCTCTCTCTTTCATGAAAGAAGGTCCTACAGAAGCTATATTTTACGTAAAACCTTTTCCTCACAAGTGAAGTATTTTATCACCGGGGGTGTAAAATTTTGGCCATCTTATGTCAGAGATCTTCACTTATCCAAATGCTAAGTGCTCTCTCTCTCTCTCTCTCTCTCTCTCTCTCTCTCTCTCTCTCTCTCTCTCTCTCTCTCTCTCTCTCTCTCTCTCCATAATTTTCACTTGAGAAAAATTTTTAAGATTTTGAGTTTAGTGATTCAACTAAATATTCAAAAGTATAAATAAAAATGACCTTATAAAAGCAAGTAGAAAAAAGAATCCGGGAATGTCAGAATTTTTAAAAACCAAGAATAGGAAAACCAAAGAGAAAAATTAATGGAGAGAGAGAGAGAGAGAGAGAGAGAGAGAGAGAGAGAGAACTAGAGAGTGATTGTGATTAAAAAAACCGTACAGTTTCCCTAAAAAATAAAGTTGATCAGTTGACCCAATGTTTGGCCTGATGAACAATAAGTTTGGATTCGAACCAGAGAGAGAGAGAGAGAGAGAGAGAGGCTATTACAATTAGTCACACTGAAATTTCCACTTCAGGAGGATCATTATAACCAAGAAAAGCATCGATTACTGAACAATGAACAAATTTGCATATTCTCGACAGCGCTGACGTCAGCTGACAATAATGTGGCTGTCCCAAAAGGACTGACAACGGATCACGTGCCGTGAATAACTAAAACTCAGTATCACTTCAATAAGTCGCCTGAATGAGCCACTCGGAGCGGGAGGCAAGTCTCTACTATGTTAAGCTGGCTACTGCACTGAGAAATAGAGCCACTTCTTCCTTCATTATCAATACTCTTTCATTAAGAAATGGTAGATATGTCATTATGAAAGTTCATCATACCTCTGCACTGTTTGCAATTCACCCTACAAGCCCTGGGTGGGCATTTTCGGCCTTTCGGTGCTTAAGACAGTGAAAAGAATTGGAGTTGGACAGCACAATAAAGAGATCCGGACAATAGAGAAGATGAAGTACGAGGCTCTTAAAGAGAAAAATCCCACAGTTATTCTAAGAAGTAACAATCAGAGGTGTTGGACAGCAAGTCTGAACAAAGAAAAGGGAATGGAGGTCAAGTAAAAGGCCCAAAAGTGGGTGAAGCTAGTGGACGAAGGGGCGTCGCAAACACCCTTTAGCAATGCCTACAGTGCACCACGTGAGGTGCACTGACGGAAATAACACCCCCCTCCCACGCCCTTCATCATGGTGAAAGGACGACATAGGATGGTCGTTCACCCGTCAAGCAGCCTGTCCCCCCCCTACCCCCTATCTCCCCCCCACCCAGTTGGCAGGCAGGCTACGCTAACTACTATGTAGTAAACACACACACACAACTCTCCTTGCTCACAAACCTCCACAGATGACGTCACATCAGATAAAAGGGAAAAACCGAACGCGTTCCTCCTCCTCCTCCTCCTCCCGCTCCTGCCTTCAGCTACAAAACCTATGAAACTTTCCATTATACGTCAAGTCCTTTTTCCCTCCCTGAAACTTCGGCAGTGAAGAAAATAGAGGTTTGTGATCAAGGCGTTTCGGAGACTGGCCTCAAGTTTATCATTTGTATTTATAAAGTCGGAGTATTTTTAGAAAAATTCATAAGAATTGGAAGTAAAAATAGATCATAAACCGAATCGTTATATATCCTCACAGCCAACAAAGTGACCTCAGAATCATCATTTGCATTTATAAGGCCGAAACATTTTTTGGAAATACTGAAAAGCAGTTAAAATAAATTCAGATAATATGGAGAATCGTTATATATTCTTACAGTGAAGTGTTGTGTCAGAATGTTTCGCACTGATCAAACAGAAAACGATAAATATAAAGAAAAAATTTGTTTAACAGACACTCGGGGGAATACTTGGGTCTCTTCCGACAGACAGCCGTCTTGAAGGTGAGGGAGAATTATTCCTTTGAAAAGAAGAACCTCTCCTCCTCCTCCTACTAATGGGAGAGAACACCTGGGGCAGAATTACTTTTCCCCATTGGAAACTCTCTCTCTCTCTCTCTCTCTCTCTCTCTCTCTCTCTCTCTCTCTCTCTCTCTCTCTCTCTCTCTCTCTCTCTCATTCAAGCAGCGTCTAGTAAATAGCTTACGTATGTGTTTGAAGACAAAAAGAAAAAATTAAATTATAACTGAATATGGAAACAATCCATATTATGTTGGCAGTTTCGAAAACTGCAAAACAATTTAAAGGCATTATTATAAATTCTCCTTCTCATTCAAGCATTATTGTAAAAAAAAAAATATATATATATATAGATATATACATACATACATATATATATATATATATATATATATATATATATATATATATATATATATATAATAAAATTAGAAATGCCTGCTAAATATGATCCATTTACTGTTATACAGTCATTTTTCAACAAATTAAAAAACTTAATATTCATGGAACCTAAACCACAGATATTGGGAAAATTATCTCTCTTGAGAACAAGATGAACAAATCAAATTATATCTCAATACGGAAACACAACTCAGTTACTCTTATATTGGTATTTTCTGAACCAAAACAATAGGTATTTCAAAATATTCAAAATGGACAGAGAAAACATTTCTTAGTGTTATTTTATTTTTATATATACAGTATATGTATATATATATATATATATATATATATATATATATATATATATATATATATATATATATATATATATATATATATATATATATATATGTAACGAGGACAGAATTAACACCTTTTGAAGGTGTACGTAACGTGCTCCAACGATCTTTATTCATGAAACGGAGGCGTATGAACGTTCGCTCACGGCAACACTTACATCTATTTTTCCTCTTTTCTCTCTCTCTCTCTCTCTCTCTCTCTCTCTCTCTCTCTCTCTCTCTCTCTCACCGTGTATCACCTCTCTCTCTCTCTCTCTGTGTATCGCCTCTCTCTCTCTCTCTCATCGTTTTCCGAAGTTCACCCACCGAATCTCACTCATTCTCACCAAATCAATTAAATGGACCATTTAAAGAAACGCAATCGTTTCTACAAAAATAGGTTTATTATTCAAATAATCCAACAAGAAATGAATAAAACAAAGCAAAGATTAAAATGCATAATAAATGAATTATCGAGTTAGATAACTAAACTCTGAACTGCAAAACACTTCTGATTAAAGAAGTCTCACTATGGCTAATAGCCTGAAAATATCCAAAACTCACACATACTCCCCAAATCAATAATTAGTCATCCAAAAAAAACCAGTCTACCACATAAAGAGATTGAACCAGCAAATGACATGTCCTTTTCGACATCTGTCCACAGACATCTGTCGGAAGAATCAAACATGATAGAAAACTCCCAAAAATATATGAAATGCAAAACACAATAATGGAAAGTGTAAAATGCATAGCCAAGATATGGCAAACGTAACATGACAAAATAATAATATAAAAGAGGTATGAATATTCATATTAAATCTCCCACACCAGTTCAAAAGTTCATAATGATTAGAAAATCATGGTAAAAATCACAAGTTCAATTTTCTCCCATAAAAACAGAGATTTGAAACTCTACCTTATCTGCTGATTTTTAAAGCCTGGATCCTCTCCAAAGCTACGTCTAGACAACTGCAGTTCTATCACGTTAATGAACGATCAAACTCACTTTTAGGGCAGATTTTGGCGTAATCTAGATCAAATTAACGCACGTACTCACGAATATACATAACACTTCCGGAGATCATCTGATCACCTGACTGTCAAGATTGCTGAGGAATCAAACTATTTGTTGAATACAAAGATTTTACATCGAGTCTCTCGACCTAGTTCCATCTTGACTCCATAAATTCTTTCATCACATCTTAAAGCATTGAAGCTGAAATGCATATATGTCCTTTAAAATAGCGGCCATCTTTTCTGAAATAGAGCTCGGCCACCCCATAAGAGCGTCTCGCTCTCCTTAACGGCAAACTAAAACAAAAGCATATGTATAAAACATAACAAAATAGGCTATGCTCAATTAGCAATGTCTACTGCACTGCAGCTTTAAGGACTGCTCTCATGACGCACTTCCAAAGTCACTGGGGTTGTGAGTTCTTAGAGCCTTTACATGTAATCTTACAAACACGAATAAGCTTTACTATCCCCACAACAAGAATTATCAGTAAAATAGCTATTAAGACAATTAAAATTGTCGGCATAATATATTCCTGATACTGGAACATCACGGAATCGTCAATGTCTTCCAACGGTGGAACAGTCATTGGCACCTTGGTTGTAGGTACCTCCACTGCAAATGCTCGTTATGCGTATGACGCATAATTATCTTCTCGGAACTGTTGAATACAGCACGGCTAAGTACGAGAAAGTCCGTAGACAGGATTCTGCAGGATGAATCAAACAGCTTGGACCCTCGAAGAACGAATGTCGTCGACTTGTTGTTCTGGCACATCATTGTAACTGCACTCTTTGCAAAACACGGCAGTTAGAGTACTGGTGGACTCAATGTGGTAATCTCGCAGGAACTGTCTAAAGTCACATTCTGTCGGAGTCTGTCTATGAACTAATGATAATTCACAACCACCCACAGACACAACTCGCAACTGGAAAATACTACTGTCACACACACACTTCTCTCTAAAGTACAACTTGTCTTATAATCAACTCCCGAACCTTGATATTGATCTCCCAAAATGAACATGGTCTCTAATCTATCCCATGTCACTACTGAGTCTCCCAAAAACACTCGAAAAGGTCTAATAACAAAAAGGTTTCATGTTACTGAACCAAACAAAACTACTAATGCAAAAGTCAAACACTCACAATGTGAACTAATTCCAAGTTTGTATCTCAGAATAATCACAGTCAACTCACCATTAAACACAACAACTCTACGGAACTCACTCACGGAAAAACTCACAACAAAAAAAAAAAAAATATGAGAAAATCCAAACACTAAAAGGTATCATATCTCGTAAAAGACATGAAAGTTCTACTCCGGTTAGCAAATATTTCGCAACACCTAACTAACTCTCAACAAAATAACAATTGACGTAATGGCAATCGCTCCCACGATGATCTATAACTACTCACAATACAGCTCCCTCACAAAAAAAAAACTGAAAAAAAAAATCCAAATACTCAAATTCGATCTCCCAACCCGAAAAAAAGATCAGACTTGTTCGGTCCGATATACTAAGTACCTCCCCAAAAAAAAATCCTAAACAACACACATATTGCGTCAGATGGCAAAATACATCATAACACAACAACACACTAACACACGGGTCAAATCTCGTATGAAATTAGCCCATGTCTCAATTCCTAAAATCATTCGAAAACAAATGATTAAGAACTTCAACATCTAAAATGAACAAGAGACAAAAAAAAATAAATAAATATCATATATATACAAACATCAACCCATTTATCCCTCTAACTATATACAAACGTTCCATTACATCCCAACTTTCTTTAACTTCGAAATATGGGTCAATTTCGTCACTCCAGTGTTTACATCTTTTACTACAAATCTATTCCCTCTTTTGATCTCTACAATCTCAAAAGGTCCGTGGAACTTCGGACTTAATTTATAATTCAGATCATTCCGAACATTCACTTTAACAAACACTCTATCACCCATCGAAAAAGCTACTCCCCTCGATTTCGCGTTACTTTTCTCTACCATTGCACGCGAACTAAGTTCAAGTTCTTTACTGATACGTGCAAATCTTTCTCTCGCTGTATTTATCAACGAAGTGACCGTAACATCACCCTGAACTCGCTCTGGTAACAAATCAAAAGGTCCTTTCAACTTGTACCCATACAAAGCTTCTGCTGGAGATATCTTAATTGTGTCATTCATCATAGTATTGATACTATATCGCACTTCATCCAAAGATCTGTCCCAATGTGTATCGGAACCACCCACCGTCATGCGCAAAGCTTCGATTATTTTCCGATTCGCCCTCTCACATAACCCATTCGCTTCAGGTCTATACGGGATTATAGATACTTTCTTTATCCCCAACAAATTGGCAAGACCGTCTAAAGTCTTATTAATAAACTCCCTACCATTGTCTGTGATCAGACATTCAGGAACACCATATCGACAAATTATCCCCCTTAAAGAACGCTATAGCAACTTCCTCAGCTGATTTGTACTTCAGTGGGAAAATCTCGACAAAGCGAGTCAACTCATCAACAACTACTAATAAATGTCTATAACCATAAGCGGACTCTGAGAAGTTACCCAGAATATCCATATGCACTCTCTGAAACGGCCTATGTGGTATGGGATATGAACCCAAACGACACGACACTGTCGTCGCTGGCTTATTCGCATTGCAAATAGCGCACTTCTTCACAAAGGCTTCTACTGCGGAAAACATATTTTTCCAAAAGAACTTTGACCTGACGTTTTCATACGTCTTGTCCACACCTAAATGAGGAGAACCAAATTTACAATGTACAATGTCTAGAACTTATGGTACTAGACTCTCTGGCACGATGATTTGTGTAATTTCACCCATGCTTGAGTACTTCGCAAGTTATACTTAACTTTTCTCACCAATAAATTATTCTCCAACTCTAGACCAGAAAAAGGCAACTTATACCCTTTCTTCGGTGAAACTCCCTAAGAAATGCCTTAGCATCTGACAACAATTTATCTTCATCTTGCTTTTGTTCGAGCAAGCCTATGTCCCAAGTGACATTTTCACCCGTAATATAACACACGGCGTTACTCTCACTATCACGAACAACAATCCCTTCCGAGACTGCCGACTCACTATTTCTCCCTGAAGTATGCACTGTAGAAACGTGTATGTCCTCTACATGCGATCTCTCAGAACTACTAATATCAGAGACATTAGACACCAAATATTTACTCTCTTCTCTCACACAGGATTCGGTTTGTATTTCCTCATCCTCAACCGGAAAATATCTGCTCAATGCATCTGCAACTACATTATGCTTACCTTCAATGTATTTGAGGTTTGCATCAAAATCTCTCAATGTTAGGAACCAACGTGCTCTCTTGGGCGACAAATTTGGCTTATTAAAAGCTCTAACAACGGTTGATGATCTGTAAAAATCTCAACTTTATTTCCCAACAACAACATCTTAAAATGAACAAGGCTAGAGACGACTGCAAAAGCCTCCTTGTCCACAACTGACATCAGCCTTTCGTTACTACCACGCGTTTTGAACTTTCTGCTATAAAAAGCAATTGGGTGTAATTTCCCCTCAAATTTCTGCATCAAACACGCACCTATACCTTCCTGACTCGCGTCAGTCACTAAGGTGAACGGTTGACTAAAATCTGGAAACTTCAAAACTGGTGGGTTCACCAAAGCGTTCTTAAGCTTCTCAAAAGCTAATTGTTGACTATCACCCCAAACAAACTTAACGTCTTCTCGTAACAAATCTGTCAATGGAGACGCTATTGTAGAAAAATTCCGCACAAAACGGCGAAAGAAACCCGACATACCTAGGAACGAACGAATCTGTTTCCTGGTTTTGGGAACTGGAAAATTCACAATGGCTTTAACTTTCTCATCATTCACTCTAACTCCTCTTTAGAGATAACATGTCCTAAATAGACAATTTTTCTCTTCAGAAACTCACATTTGGCCAATTTGACCTTTAATCCAGCGAACCGTAATCGCTTGAGGACTTCTTTAACACCTTTAGATGTTCTTCAATTGTATCTGTGCAAATGAGAATGTCATCCATGTACACAAACACCGACTTTCCTAACAAGCCATGAAGTACTGTGTTAACCAGTCTAGTAAATGTTATTGGGGACCCTTGTAATCCAAAAGGCATCCTATTAAACTCGTAATGTCCCTTTGGTACCGAAAATGCTGTATATTTACGGCTACTCTCACAAAGGGGAACCTGTAAAAACCCTTGCATAAGATCTATAGATGAATATATATTCTTGCCACCGATCTCAACAAACAAATCAGGCAAACAAGCTACCGGATATCTATCTGGGCATGTTTTTCATTCAATTTACGAAAATCTACACAAACTCTGATACTACCGTCTTTCTTAGGAACTGCAAGCAAAGGAAAATTAAACGGAGAATTGGACGGTCTGATAATGCCTTCCGACTCCCACCTCTGAACTTCTTTTTCTACTTCTTCTCTGATCTTAAAAGGAATTCGATATGCTGGAATATATATGGGATTTGTACCCTTTTCTAGGCGGATTGAATGTTCTAAAACATCTGTAACTCCTAATTTATCTCCCTTCAAAGCAATGATATCTAGATATTCTTTCAACACTTTCTCTACTTTATCTGAATACTCAGGATAATCAACTTTAGCCAAGTGTTCATGCAGAACCTGACTTCGGAACTGTTGCTCCTCGTTAGGAAACATATTCCCGTCTCCACAAAAACTCACTAATTTATGCTCTTCATTAAACTCTTCAAAATCAATTACATAAGTACCCTTGTGATATTTTTTCACTGAGTCTTGATAGCTAACTAATTCTACTGAAGTCACGCCTGCGACTGAAACTTCATTCACTGACACCGTACTCACAACGTCTTTGAATTTCTCGGTTCCCTCAACAACGCACACTTGAGAAGGAAACTTTTTCTCTTTCAGCGACACTTTAACCAATGTAGGAACTCGCGGTTGCAATTCAATATCTTCCAACAAAAATCCTTTGAAAGATCTTTGCGGAATATCTTCACTCTCTAATGAATGTGTTACACATGTCTCAGACTGTGTCTTAGGTTTCTCACAAGTTTTTTCCTGTGTATATATGGAACAAAACAACCTGACTCACCTATTGTAATCCCCTGAACTCCCGTAAGAATGTTGATGTTATGTCACATACAAGAAGGGTGTCCTAGCAAAACCATTTCACCTAAGGCTAATCCTTCTATGACCAAAAATGATTCTACTATTGTCTTTCCACCGATACAAAGCGTAAGAAATGACGAACCTAAAATATTCAGTTTCCTCGCTTGTACATCACACACTGTCTCACTAGAAGGGACTAATTTGCACTCTGGAAACTTCGAGTGAAAAAGGTCAGCATTTACTAAGTTAACTGAGCTACCAGAATCAATGAAAATAGAAATTTCATTGCCATTAGAAAATCCACGTACAATCGGCCTAGGTTCTAGTGACTCTAAGACCTGATTACTCATTATCCTGTGTCCGTTTTCGAACTTATCTTGTGAAAATTCTGCTGTTCCTTTGTGTATCTAGAACTTGCATCATGTGGAATTCTCCTGTCATATCTAGAAAAACCTCCCCGTGACTTCCCTGAATATTCTCTACTCTTTGTGGCTGGGCAAAATCTCCATCCATGGTCTGAAGATTTGCAAACTGAACAATATCTCACTCTGCAATTTGATTTACTATGTCCTAGTTTATCACAATTAAAACAACGTATCGTTGTGACTGATCTCTCTGGAATTTTCTTCGATTCTACTCCTGCACATGTCTTCGCTGTTGCATCATTTCCCGAATGCGAGGGATTAGCATTATTCTGTGGTTTCGAAACCGCAGCTGACATCTTTGCACCTCCCTGTACAAAACTACTGTCCAGTGTCGGGCATTTTGATAGATTTTTGTTAATCTGTGCAAACAAAAAGGATTCATCTGTGTCCTGATCAATTCTCTTATCAAAACTATCTACAATTACATCTGGGACCGACGTAAAAAGGCAAGCAAAGTGTAACAATCTTTCAAAATTATCTAAGGAGATATTATTTCCAGTTACCCATGGAGAGCCTGTTATAGATTTCTTTAACTCAACTACTGCATCAAATAAATTCGCACTGTATGTGACTAGTGAATCATTGCCTTTCTTTATTTTGAGAAACTCTCAAATTCGAACTGCACATTCACGTTGAACTCCGCCATAAGTAGCTCGTAGAAATTTCTGCAGTTCATTCCAAGTTTTACACCTTCTGAACCCGAAACTGCGTGCCCGTTTCCCAATATCTCCTTTATCTAAATCCAGAAATGATTTAGCCTCTGTTAAAGCTTCAGCGCCATTCGTAATTTTCTTGGAATTCAGATAATTGTTCACTGACTCAATGAAAGTTTCTATATTTTGGGTTGGCTTCCCGTCAACTAACCCTTTAAAATGAGTAATTCCCGCGCTAACGTTCGTCACTTTATGCACCACAACTGATTGGGATGTGCTTGCTGCATCGTCCGGCATTTTGTGAGTGATCACACGCCCTGAGCGTAACAACATAAAAAAAGAAACCAAAAAGAACACTAGAAAAGGCAAAGTTACCCCCTCTAAAAGAAGAACAGAAAACGGAGTTCTGCGCAACTTACGACAATGGGGTACTTACCAATTTTGAAACAGAAAACGAAGCACCTATCTCTCGACTTGCTAACCTGTGACGTCACCCACTCGAAGACGGAGCAGAAAAAAAACACCAGTGTGATTTTTGTTGAATCACCACTTTGCGTAATTAACTCACAATCGCCACTATTCACACTTATTTGGGTATTTTGTTAACCCCAAAATTGCTCTAGAGATCATCCAGATCTATTTCACAACTCCCCACTCCCAATACTCGAATAGAGACGGAAAAAAAAAAAGGTTCCCGTATTTTACACGTAATCACGGCACCCTGAAACTCAGTCATTCTTAAGACTGAGTGGTCGTTTTTGCCTTAGGTGAAGTCTGTGCCTTGGGCATCAACGTTACCAATTAGTCTATTAGTAATCTCCCTCTTTCGCCACCATTAAAGACATAAACATGCTGCCACCATTTAAAATCAAAAGACACCGCTGCCACCCATTTCCATTAAAATCATTTTGAGGCACCGCTGCCACCATTAAAATCTGTTACAAGGAACAGATTCAACACTTGTTTTTGAAAGTGTGCGTGAGCGTGATCCAACGATCTTTACTTCAGGAAAAAGACATGAAAAGATTCGACCCATGATAACACTCATCATTTTTTTCTCTCTCTCTCTCTCTCTCTCTCTCTCTCTCTCTCTCTCTCTACCTCTCTCTCTCTCTCTCTCTCTCATTATTTACCAAAGCTCACCCACCTTAACCTCACTCATTCTCTCAAAGCAACTAAATGGACTATTTAAAGAAACACAATCGTTTCTACAAAAATAGGTTTATTATTCAAATAACCCAACAAGAAATGAATAAAACAAAGCAAAGATTAAAATGCATAATAAATGAATTATCGAGTCAGATAACTAAACTCTAAACTGCAAAGCACTTCTGATTAAAGAAGTCTCATTATGGCTAATAGCCTGGAAATCCCCAAAATCACACATCCTCACAAATCAATAACTAAAAGTCATGTCCAAAAAAAAATAGTCTACCACAATTCCACATAAAGAGATTGACATTGCAAATGACTTGCATGTCCTTTTCTCAAACTCCCAAGTCCACAGACATCTGTCGAAAGAATCAAACATGGTAGAAAACTCCCAAAAATATATGAAATGCAAAACACAATAATGGAAAGTGTAAAATGCATAGCCAAGATATGGCAAACGTAACATGACAAAATAATAATATAAAAGAGGTATGAATATTCATATTAAATCTCCCACACCAGTTCAAAAGTTCATAATGATTAGAAAATCATGGTAAAAATCACAAGTTCAATTTCCTCCCATAAAAACAGAGATTTGAGACTCTACCTTATCTGCCGATTTTCAAAGCCTGGACCCACTCCAAAGCTATGGCTGGACAACTGCAGTTCTATCACGTTAATGAATGATCAAACTCACTTTTAGGGCAGATTTTGGCATAATCTAGATCAAAGTAACGCACGTACTCACGAATATACATAACTCTCCGGAGATCATCTGATCGCCAATATTGCTGAATCGCAGATAGCTGAGGAATCAAACTATTTGCTGAATACAAAGATTTTTACATCAAGTCTCTCGCCCTAGTTCCATCTTGCTCCAAAATTCTTTCATCACACCTTAAAGCATTGAAGCTATGAAATGCATATATGTGTCCTTTAAATATTATATATATATATATATATATATATATATATATATATATATATATATATATATATATATATATATATATATATATAGCTATTTAATGTATATCTGTCTATCTATCTATCAATATATATATATATATATATATATATATATATATATATATATATATATATATATATATATATATATATATATATATTATATATATATATATATATATACATATATATATATATATATATATATATATATATATATATATAGTCACGATGCGTTCCAAGTACCTGGTTATTACACAACTAATCACAAAGTAAAAAATTTACCTCACTTCGACCAGATACCTGAACTCTCATAACAATAAAATTTACGACTGAGTACTTTAAAGGTAACAGTGATCCCTCAAAAAGCTCATTAATCATGTGAAAAATCAAACTAAGTTTATCAAAACAAGTGTGATTTATCAACAATTAAAAAAAGAAATATACTAGAGAAAAAGGGCATCACTCCATCAAACAACTTTAACTGTTCCCCTGGTCTTAATTCACTTCAGCAAAACTAAAGGAACAAAACATGTTTATCACTTTGCCTTATGCACACAAAAAATTAATCCTATTCACTGGTGGTCAATAAATGAAATGCTGTTTTTAAAAACATTCAATACAAAAATTTATTTTTAAATTCAAATTTTATAATTAGAATTCAGTCTGAAAAATTTACTATCACTTGAAAACAACACAAAATTTAATTAATCCTTGAGTCAAATTATTAAACAAAACTAATTCACAAAACTTTAATTTATCAAGAAATTAAATTAATCAAGCAAAATTTAAGCTATCAAGAATAATTTAATCAAGACTTGAAAAGAAAATCTTAATAAATGAAAATTAAATCAAGTATGCAATGTTAAATTATCAAGAAATATTTAAAATGCCAAGCAAATAAATGATAAATCACCAATATCTAAAATGTGAAAAATCAAGAGATTGCAAACACAATAACACACAAAAATACACAAAAGATTTATCAACAACAATTTCACTTAGGCAAAAATTTCCCTAATATACCTTATTATATCATGGTAATAATAAGTAAAATTCACTTTACCTTACACAAGCTTGTGAAAACCTTTGCAAAATCATGCAGCTGCTTTAAATTCACAAAACACACTTTTTTGTAAGGTGTCATTACAGTTACACACTTTTCCTACACTCAGATCACAAAAGCTAAGTTTAATATCAATGACCACACAAATATTTTGCATTAATAATTTCTTATCTTTGAAAAAGAGTTCTTATAGAGAAAAGAACTGATTAGAGAGAGAGAGAGAGAGAGAGAGAGAGAGAACCACCACTAACGGTCTTTGAAATCAAAATGAGCAAATTTCGGGATTCCGGTAGGAAATGAAAGAATCAGATGACATCATTATAAGGCATTTTGGAGAACAAGTTATGAGAGAAGGTTCTAGAAAAAGGAAGGTGATGTCGCTTCCAGCAAAATGCTTTAAACGCAATCAGGACAATACATGATGAGAGTAATGCAATCTTAAACATGACACAATTGCCACGCGCTTCAGTGCAACACTTGTTCGCATTTCTCAAAAGTACATGTCTTTACCAGAAAATCATATGGGATGCAATCAGAACAATATATGTAGCATTGTGAAATCCTTTGTCTTCTTCTCATACGGGACGAAGCTTTTACAGAAATCTTAACACGATCAAAACATACTGCAAGTGGCTAATTATGACTGGCATGTTTCAAAAACAAAACGAAAAACCCAAGTTGGTTTCCAGAACGGGGCAGCTATTGTATCTCTCAACCTATCAGCACCTTACCTTTCGCGATGACAACTGAAGCAAAACAAACCTTCCTACCACACACACGTGTTGCTCATATACTACGTTACTATTAAAAAATGTATTATTAATTGTAAATTACTTTGTTAAGTTATCTAAATCACTAACTCTTTTGAGATCTGATACTACACTACATACGATATTTCAACAATTATTATTATTACCCATAACACATGATAAATAGAAGATTAAATATATCAGAACTATAGGATGATATACATAATAGGCAATATCATAAAATATATACATATACTTGTATATATATATATATATATATATATATATATATATATATATATATATATATATATATATATATATATATATATATATATATATATATATATATATATATATATATATATATATATTTTTTTATAAATATTACTGCTGTTCGCCCTCGATGTAGTTAGGTGTAGGAATATTATCAGTTTTGACCTCGACAGAGAACATCTCTGCCCCGCTAGTAGGCTAGGCAATTCAAAAATAACAATCCGTTGGAGAAAGTAGACAAATGGCATTTAACCCACATAGGCTGGAAGGTTTATAAACAAAATATGTTAGGGCATTAGGGACCTAAGCCTCAGAGAGGGTTTACGCTCAATGACCCCTAGTTATGGTGGCCCTTAAGCTTTATTCTATGCATTCGACGATGCCTTTGTCAAGGTCGGATTGCCCGGGCGGTATAAGCCCTCCTCTGGCGGGAACGGCGAGGTCGGGTCAGAGAGAGAGATCCCAGCGGTCGCTGAACCAGGGTGACGCTGCGTGCGTGCCCGAACGATATTCTTTGTTCTTTATTACTTTTCCTCCTACGTCTATCTTAATTAGTGAATTGGGAAGACTGCCAGAATACGACTCCTGAGGTCCCTCGTTTTGCAGCAGCGACTCGACATTCACGGTAAGTCCGATTCTTGTTGAAGCTTCGTCGATTGACTAGTACTTTTCTGTATTTCACATTTTTTCTTTGTTTTCTTCCTTCAGCCACCACTTAGGGTATATGTGTTTACAAAGTCTAGATTAAGCCAAATTATTATATTGTTAGCTTCAACCCCGTTATTCCAGTAAAATACCTAGGATTTAGGGTAAGCAAAATCAGGTTAAATCTCGATGCTTTTGTATGCCTCGCGTCCGAATGTTTGGAAGAACCGTTGCGTTTAAAATCAAATTCATCTCAAATATTCTTTGTTAAGGTTAATAACCCTTAACTGGCGACCTTTGGCTAATTAACGTCTGTCTTTGAGGTTAACTTTTGGCTTCAAGTGGCAGGTTACGTGTAATCTTGGTTTGCAGGGCCGTAAAATTTACGTAAATTGAATAATACATGATCAACCAAGACCCTCACACGTAACATTGGCGACCTTGCGTAGAATCTAAAGTACATTTTAGAGAAAGAATCTGGAGAAAAGGAAATTAAAATTACATTAATTCCAAAAAATAAAAGTCAGATATCGAACCCCATTTCATTCTTCCAAACAAGGAACCAGGCATAATAATAAGCAGTAAAGACAATAGTTATAATAACGAGTGTAGTGAGAATTAGCGTAGGAAAGGGTGCGTCGAGAGCAGAGAATCACAATTTGTAACGGTTAAGACAAGGGTTACTAAGAAGTCGTTCAATAACGTATCTTAAGGCCGGGAAAAAAGCGGAGCCAGTTTCATGTACACAAAGTAATTTAGAAATCGCGTCGGCAATTCCGATCGTTATTGTTTGCATATAGCGGGAATCATTCAAAACCGTGTCAGTGAAGTAGCAAACGAACTGAAATAGTAATTTTACAATAAAGGTACCGTTCAACAACGTAAATTTACGCAGTTCCAAGGCTAGCATTTCTCTTTTCATTGTTTGTTTAATGTCCGGGTGAGAATACGATAACAAAAGACACAAAGTTGTTTGGTAATTTAGTTTTCCATCCGTAACGTAAAAAACGCTATGCATGATTGGTATATTTAAAGTAAAATCTGGATACCTGCATTTGTTTGCGTTGTTTTTAATTTGTTTAAAAGAAAATACCCGCCATTTTGGATTCCTCCGCCGTGTTCGCGCGATTGTTTTGAAATTGTTCGAACTGTTTGTGAGAGAACCGCCATTTGAGGCCGCCCGAGGTTGTGTTTGAAATTTAGGCCTAACGGGACCTTTTCCGCCATCTTAAGACCTTGTTATTGTCATTCTCTGTTGTGACCAGACTCTGCTCCCAGCCCCTCTTTGGAACTAATTTTTTTTTTTCGGCGTAGTAGAACCCACCTCCTAATATCTTAGCTAGACAAAAAAAAAAAAACCCAAAAGATAATTTAGGCAGGGAAAGATAGGCCTTAGTTAGGAGTAATAACAAGTTCCTATACGAATACCTACTATAAAAATCATATAAAGAAAATTTAAAATTTTACGATAAACTTTTGTGACGTCGGCTCCCAGGAAAATTAAGATAATAAAGTAATCCCTAAGGAAGCCAAGACGACGCATCTATATCATTTTATTAAGATCCATGCCATTGTGCATGTATAAAATCTTTGTTTACATGTTCTCAAGCAGCAAGAAATTCGATGATTGAAATCTCTCTCTCTCTCTCTCTCTCTCTCTCTCTCTCTCTCTCTCTCTCTCTCTCTCGTCATTCAAGTAAGCATTCCTAACCTAAGTGTACGTGACCCTCTTCAAAGAAAGAACGGCCGACACTAGGCTAATTAATTCGAATACAATAAACCAATTAAAAGAAACACCTCTGTCCCACAATAGATGAGGACAAGTTAAGAGTAATTACAATACAGTGATAAACTGTCGGTCACGAGTGAGGCCTGCTATCCAGACCGAAGCAAACAGTAGTTTTCACCCTCTGAAAAAAGAAGGGGCCAGCACTGGGGCCGGTACTGGGACCAGCCACTCACGAGGATCTTTAAAAAAAAAAAAAAAAACCCAAATTCACTTTATTCCACAGTGCCAATAATTTGCAGCACTGTCATCACTTGAATAGCTTACTCTCTCTCTCTCTCTCTCTCTCTCTTTACTCTTCCCTTTCTCTCTCATTCGATTGTTGCACTCTGCAGGGGTGTAGAGTGCCTTTCCTCCCATATAGCCTAGTTGGACTCCAGTAGAGGGTCCCTAGGAACACATTGGCACCATAAGTGCCACCAAGCAAGAATCCAGAAAAATAAATAAAACAAAACCAAAGGGAACACAGAAGAGAAAGTTCTTCTGGGACCTAACCTGCACCAGTGCCTAGGGATACTGAGTGCCACCAGTGTGACCTGTACACGGCACACCCAAACTACAGTGCCACCTTTTGAAAGGGTGCCACGTCATTGAAGAGACACTTCCTCGCTGCCCAAGTACGCCCACTCGACCCGGTTAGACGCCCTTCCCCACCAGAACCATGGCAGCAGAGCATTATAAAACCTTCCTGGGGCTGGGGACGGCGGCAGGTCTCACCGGCTCGGAACTTACCACCTGGGTTAAGGAGCAAGTGGACGACTTGGCCAAGCGGGAGAAGGAAGAAAGACTCGAGCAGAGGAAGTATGAAGCCGAGCAGAGGAAGTATGAAGAAGAACGAAGGGTGTATGAAGCCGAGCAAAGGCAATATGAAGAGGAAAGAGAAGAAAGAAGGAGACAGCATGAGTTAGCCTGCAAGGAAACTGAGTTAGCCCTAAAGGAGAAGGAGCTCGAGCTTGAGAGAGCGAAAATGGAGAATGCCGAAGCTATGGCTAGCCATCAAGCCTCCAGTCCTACACCTGCTGCATCAAACGCTCCAATTTCGAGCATCAATTCTCTAGTCCCCAAGTGGACTGAGGACGAGCCAGAAGCATGGCTGGAGGAGATCGAGGCTCTTTTCGATAACTACAGCACCACGGAGACGGAGAGAGCCTTAATACTAGCCAAGCATATGGAGGGAAAAGCCAAGGCAGCGCTTCGCTCACTGGAGAAGAGCCAGAGAGGCAACATGGCGGAAGTTCGTAGAGTCATTACAAAGGCCTACGAGATAACCCCAGAAAAATGGAGACAACGGTTCCGAGGTCTTGCCAAGGAAGTCGGCTGGTCTTGGACAGAATGGGCATGTCACAAAACCCAGTCCGGCACGCGCTGGTTCGACTCCTTGGCCTGCACGACGTTTGAGGATCTTTTCAATCGGACCATGCTAGAAGACCTTTTCCAATGTGTGCCAGGGCCCCTTGCTGTATATCTTAACGATAAACAGCCCTCCACACTTATGGAAGCTTGTCGCATGGCTGATTCGTGGGAAACCTTCAATCAGTCGCATAGCACCTCTCAGAAGCGAATCATCCCTCCGGCCTACCTCTCGAACTCCACTCGCCCGAAGAATGGACTGCCTAGCAAGACCCTGTGCAACTATTGCAAGAAGGGGGCCACGCTGAAGCTGAGTGCCGATACAAACTCGGCACTAATAAGCAGCCTAACCCTACCAGCCAGAACTCCGCTCCCGATTCATCCGCTCAGCCCTCTCCTCCAACAGTTACTGCAGGCCACCGAGCCCATCCAAAAGGCCCGTGCAAATCCTGTGGGGCTGCTAGCCACTACAATGCTGGATCTCCGGCCTGTCCACATCATGTCCCCACCACCAAATTTGTCAACCTAATCAGCACTTCATTTTCTGCTGCTGGTCCGCACCGGATCCTTTACCCGAGAGACTGGAAACCCAGTTCATCTCGGTGGCCCTCTTCAGAGCACTAGCCTGCCAGTGACCCTTCCGGTCACAGTAGACACTGCGGCAGACATTAGCCTGATCACTAGGGCCCAAGTGCCAGCCGGTGCTGTGGTTGACAAAGAAACGTGGTGGGAAATGAAGTGGATAGAGGGCCACACCATTACCGTTCCTACGGTCCAACTCCAGGTAATGACACCTTGGGGCACGATACCCCACCGCCTTGGCGTGGTAGGTGGAATTCGGCCCGGAGTGGTCTTCTTGTTGGGTCAGGATCTTCTCTGCGGAAGCCCGTCACCAATGCCACTCCGCAGCCACGTTACCTCCTCCACGGAGGCCCCAGTTGTAACTCCCAAAAATGACAAACCTCCACCTTCCGCCCACCAAAGTGGTCCGCGGAAGGGACGCCACCCAACCTATTTCAGGCCTAGCCCTCTCCAATCGCGAAGGGCTGGCCCACCAAGAGGTCCTCCCCCTCCGCGAAGAGAGATTCAGGAGGAGCAGTACCGCTGCAGGACGTGCAAGCGGGCAGACCACTCCACAAATTGGGAGGGCTGCCCAAGCAAGCAACGCCCAGCGGACGCCCCCGAACAAAACTCTAGGAGAGGCTACGATCTCCTGCTGGGGCAGGAATCTCTGCCGCAGCCAAACCCAAGTCGTCCGAGAGGTATTGCACCTCCGGACCCCTTGTCAGGCATGCCTGACCCTCAACTGCTGCCAGTGCCACTTGCGAGCACTGAGCAGTGCCAGACTCCGTCCGCCACGGACGTTGAGCTACCAATGGAAAAGGCCTCTATGCCGGGTCTAAATCATGAGGCGAATCCTCCTCCGGGAGATTTAGGATTCCCATGCAGTTGATCATCGCGACTGGAGAGCCTCCAGCACCCGAAACTTCTTCTTTGCAAGATTCTTCTTTGCAAAATTTGACTCCAGGATGAACCCTGGAGGATCGAAATGGTACCCCTTCCTTGGAAGACCAGGAACTGGCATCCTCGGACGCAGAAGTCGAGATCGCTCTCGCTCCGGTTGTCGCAGCAGCCGGAGTAGGGAGTCCTCCCGCAGCTTTTGCAGTTGCCCTGACTTCGCGCCCGCTAGCCCTTCTGGCCTGTCCCCGGAGTCGGTGCTCTCATCACCTGCTAGGCCAGCTACTGATAGGCCTTGGAGGAACCCGAAGAAGAAGAAGAAGGGGCGGAAGAGAGCCCAGTAGTTGCGAGCTATAGGCTCATCCTGGCACTAGTGCCCTCTCGGCACAGTGCCCTAACAGCTAAGAGTGATCCTGGCCCCTTGCCCAGAGAAGGTAGCCAGTGTGATCTCTTCCTTTTATTTGTACCTAGCCTAGGCCACTTTAAAGTACAGTACATCAATTTAGTAACCTTGTTCCTTCCACTTACCACCGAGCCGCAGTAATCATGTAAGTAGCATAACTAATTTCAGTAATCTTAACTATTGTGAAACGAGCCACGATGCTCGTGACACGCATGGCCTAAGACCTCAGTGAGGCACCCATTTATCATATGAGGCAACCCTCATGAATTAACTAGTAAATTTTAATTGTATTAAACATAAACCATGTTGTAATTTAGTTAGAATATTAACTCTTATGTTGGTGCTACGGTCGGGTTAGGATAGGTTAGGCTAGGGAATATCATAGAATGTACCACTAGGCTAGGTCTAAAACACATCTTGATTGTAGGAGGTAGCCTATAATAACCGTGAGCACCTTCTAGTACTATTAGAATTAGGTTAAAGTAGTGATTATAGCTCATATCCTATCTAGGGTTAGGTAGTTCTGTAGCTAGGTAGGCTAACCAGGACTAATCTGCTCAGGGGAAGGAGAGTAACCTACGAGAGGCGAACAGCTTGTTTAGTATAGACCTTCACGCCCGAAAAGGGAGTGAAGGCCCTCTTAAAGGGGGAGCTTTTATAAATATTTACTGCTGTTCGCCCTCGAACATTTAGGGATAGAAATATCAGCCGTTTTGACTGAGACAGGGAAATTGCTTTGTCCCACGTAGGCTAGGCAGTTCAAACTTTAACAATCCGTTGGAGAAAGGAATAGGTAGCATTTGGGCATTTAACCCCATAGGCTGGAAAGTTTATAAACAAAATATGTTAGGGCATTAGGGACCTAAGCCTCAGAGAGGGTTTACGCTCAATGACCCTAGTTATGGTGGCCCTTAAGCTTTATTCTATGCATTCGACGATGCCTTTGTCAAGGTCGGATTGCCCGGGCGGTATAAGCCCTCCTCTGGCGGGAACGGCGAGGTCGGGTCGAGGTCAGAGAGATCCCAGCGGTCGCTGAACCAGGGTGACGCTGCGTGCGTGCCCGAACGATATTCTTTATTCTTTATTACTTTTTCTCCTACGTCTATCTTAATTAGTGAATTGGGAAGACTGCCAGAATACGACTCCTGAGGTCCCTCGTTTGCGCAGCGACTTCGACATTCACGGTAAGTCCGATTCTTGTTGAAGCTTCGTCGATTGACTAGTACTTTTCTGTATTTCACATTTTTTCTTTGTTTTCTTCCTTCAGCCACCACTTAGGTATATGTGTTTACAAAGTCTAGATTAAGCCAAATTATTATATTGTTAGCTTCAACCCCGTTATTCCAGTAAAATACCTAGGATTTAGGTAAGCAAAATCAGGTTAAATCTCGATGCTTTTGTATGCCTCGCGTCCGAATGTTTGGAAGAACCGTTGCGTTTAAAATCAAATTCATCTCAAATATTCTTTGTTAAGGTTAATAACCCTTAACTGGCGACCTTGGCTAATTAACGTCTGTCTTTGAGGTTAACTTTTGGCTTCAAGTGACAGGTTACGTGTAATCTTGGTTTGCAGGGCCGTAAAATTTACGTAAATTGAATAATACATGATCAACCAAGACTCACACACGTAACAATATATATATATATATATATATATATATATATATATATATATATATATATATATATATATATATATATATATATATATATATATATATATATATATATATATATATATATATATATGTATATTTATATCATCTAAATTAATGTACTGACATATTCCTTGGTGTCAGTGTTGCTGTATGTCTGAATCGGTCCAATGACAGTCGTTTGAACTGTTATAGTTCCCGTTTTCTTTCATTGGTTTGGCAATCGAACACAAACTGTCCCTTGGATAAGACAAAGTCCCTGGCAGCTACTATCATTCCCTTCATCATCAAATTCTGCCTCACGTCTCCCTTAGCTAATTCTTTACCGTACCTCATCCCGAGAGAGAAGTTGTGGATGGATATGAACCAGATTTTAAGGGTGGCTTCCGAGAGCCTCTACGTCAATCTTCATATTGGAAGGACTACTTAAATACAAGCATTGTTAGAAAAACCATTTTAATAAATTGTAAATTTTAAATTTAATAACTACATAACTAATTAGCCTATGTGATTCACAAAACAAGAAAATGAATCATACAGTCAGTATCAGTGACTAAGGTCAATGAATCATTGGGAGACTGCTCGCAATCAGTCGGTGACTTTAAAGCCTCCTCATGTGATGATCGAGTCTCTCCTTCCTGGATCTGGAAATGTCGTTCCAGGCTGTTCCTCCAAGAAAAAATTTTTCCCCACACTCTTAGCAAGCAGATGGCTTCTCCTCAAGATGGATCAACATGTGGGTCTTGAGATCCGATTTCTGGAGGAACCACTTCCCACAGTCCGAGCACGGAAAAGTCCTCGCCCCTGAGTGGCTCTCCATGTGACCCTTGAGACTTGATTTCTGGGTGAACGACCTCCCACAGTCCTTACACACGAAGGCCCTCTCCCCTGTGTGGCTCACCATGTGGGTATTGAGATTTGATTTCCAAGAAAATGACTTCCCACAGTCATTGCACACGAATGGCCTCTTCCCTGTGTGGACCACCATGTGTTTCTTGAGATTCGATTTAAAAGAAAATGACTTCCCACAGTCATTGCAGGTAAAGGCCCTCTCCCCCGTGTGGATCGCCATATGTTTCTTGAGATCCGATTTCTGGGAGAATGACTTCCCACATTCTTTGCACACGTAGGGTCTCTCCCCCGTGTGGATTGCCATGTGTTTCTTGAGGTCCGATTTACGGGAGAACGAATTCCCACAGTCTCTGCACACGAAAGGCCTCTCCCCCGTGTGGATCGCCACGTGGGTCTTGAGACTTGATTTCTGGGAGAACGACTTCCCACAGTCATTGCAGGTGAAGGTCCTTTCCCCCCTGTGGATCTCCATGTGGGTCGATAAGGTCTTCCCCTTGTCGACTTCCTTTCTGACAGGCAGCGAATCACTTTCACCATCCTCACAGCGATACTTCATGTCACCATCAGACTCATAACACACCTCCACTTCCGTCTTCATTTCTGTCTTCATTTCCATCACAGGATCCAAAGAGACAGAGGTACAGCTGGCTGGGCCATCACTGCCCACTAAACCTCCATTTTCATTCTTGACCAGAGACGGGGACACTGCGTCCTCTGTCTCACTCTTCAACTGATATTCCAAGATGCTCATTTTAGCCTTTGGTCCTTCAACATCATTTTTTATGCACTGGATCACCTACTTTTTCACTTTCTTTCATTGTTATTCACTTTTTCTATCACTCTCATTTGTTTCTTATTTTATTTTCTCCCTTTCCTCCTTTCACCAATACACAAATCTGATATCTAGAATTTTTAATCTATTTTAGGAACTTATTTAACACCTCACAGGAACTTGCACTTACATTCATCGCTGGACGCCCATTCATTCCCGAAACCTCGACAACGTAAAGCGATGACTTCTTCTTCCATCATGGAAAGTCTGGATTATGAGAAGGTAAAAGATCATTAGAAAAATTTTATATAAATCTGGAGCTTTTAATTTATTGTTCATAGCAAACCCATCAATCATACTGAGCCCATATTAAGGTTCTGATTTCCACAGACACTCTCATTCCCAAGTCTTCCAGATGACCCATTGTCCACACACAAGTGTCTGTAAACCAACAGTCTATTGGAACTGCTTCGCTCATTCTGTCGTGTGTCTCACAAGACTCCTCTCCTCTCTGATGGGCATAATCTTGCTGTCATGAAACCTGTATCATGGATGTTAAGTGACACTGTATGCCTCAAGTGCTCGCTGAAATAATGATGTCCACTTAATAATCGTTTGCTTACAAGTGGTTTTTCATTCCAAATCCTTGCGTATATCCCTCCAGGTACATCTTCACCATTATCATTTTTCTTGGTTCCTGTATCATGATTTCTTCAATAACGTTTTAAGAGTGATTTCTTGTGGCATTCTTTCGATAAAAGGCTCAGGATGAGTCCTGCCAATTGTAGTTACTAAAGAGATTACCTGCCTCATTACAAATCTTCAGTGACCTTGGAAACTTTAGCCTTTTTACTCCTAAGCATATCACGTTTTCATGTGGTATGCTCGTTAATTAGTTACAGATCACAGTTCCCTTGGGAAGAGTTATCAGAAATCCAGGGTCAGAAATCTGAGCTTCCATATATTTCATCATGGATATTTTTCTTTCAAAAATAGTAAATTTTAAAAGTAACTTGCATTTCTCCTAACATACAAACCTGAAGTTCTTTACATAGGGATTTTAGCTTGTGACCCAAGCTGGAACGGTCATTCAAACTTATTTGAACAGGTAATCGACTAATAACAGGCGGGGGAAGCCCCACCTACCCACCCGTCGGTCTGCACTCCAACACTTTGCCCTCCGGCCCAGGTACCAGAGTAAGGGGTGGCTGAAGTGGGCCATAAGTGTAAAGGCCATCAGGTTTGTATGTTAGGAAAAATACAAATGACTTTTAAAATTTGTTATTCATTCCTTCATATATAAAAACCTTCATTCTTTACATAGGAGGCTTACCCACTGGTGGGAGGAGTCTGGGCAGATCTCTGAACCGACTGGTAGGTGCATCCAACCTGGGGTTGGTTACCTTCCCGGTCTGTCAGGAGCAGAGAAAGGAACCCCGCACTTCTAGCATACTGCACTATGGGATGTAGCAGATGCTAGACTTCAGGACCATTCAGTAAAGGGCTTGTACTCCATTACTTAATCAGGCTGCAAGAACCAAACTGAAGTGTTGGAGACAATAAAACAGATAAATAAGATCAATGAGGTTGCTTACCATAATTATCTGTCCTTCTCACCCCTTGCCAAAAGAGGTGGGGAACTTGCACAAAACCCTTCACTACTGAACAACCCAGTCCAAAGATCGGAGCCATCGACAGTGTATGAGCCACATGCCCAGGTCATGCTAACCCTTTTCTAATAGGCACGAAGAGCCACGGACAGACAGGTTGAAGTCTTACCTGATCACTATGGCCATCCAGCCATGGGAGAACCAGGAACAGTAGCTCATGGCTCCCCAAAAACTCAATTAAAAACCAAGAATTCAGGAATGACTGAGCAGTGCGAACAGGCTGCGCAAACCCTTCCCCGCGCGATCCCGAAAGACGGCTGGGGAGGAGCCGAAGTGTTTCCCTTTCACCCTGGTTGCCCGACCAAGGAAAGAGAGGGAGAACACTCACGGATCATCAGCAAACCTAATCTGACCTGTAGGCCTGGTAATGAAAGCCAAGGGTCCGTGAGAATGAGTCATCCTAAAACCCTCTCAGTGCAATCCTGAAGGACTACGTTGAGAAGCAGGAAGAACAATCCAAACTTGTTGCCAGCCATCAACCCAGTCAGTCAACAAGAAAAATGAGGAGCAAATGAGCAGCAAGAGGGATCGACACACTACTTCTCTCAGAGAGAAGAGAATTCGACTCGAAGCAAGCTCCAAAGCTTACAGTGACGAGACAAAGAGAACCTCCAGTCTAAGGGAAAGGCACTGAGTGCCACCCCTGCCCAGGAAATCAATTGCAAATGGTGATAGAGTCTCCCCACCCACCCCAAAGGCAAGGGCACAAAAAAAGAGGCTTAATAAGCCTTCTCAACTTGCAGAGGTGAGGTTCAAAAGCACAACGCAGATGAAGGTGATGAAGGAAAGAAGAATATCTCTACCTCCTTCCACCACTGCTGAAACTCACCTCGTCTGCAGCAGTTGAAAATCACAAAGACCAAGTCGCAGAAATCAAAGGAATGAGGATTCCTAGCCTATTCCAATGAATACAAAGGAAGGCTGTACAAGCAGGATTACCCTAACTATGGCAACCCTACTGTCAAGGAACCTCCAAGCAGTTAAATATACCATACCTGAACGGTCAATTTATTTGCAAGTATATTGGAGATTGAAAAAGCTGTTGCGTAACTACCAGACGTTGTTATGTGTCTCACGAAAACAGTATTCGTAAAGGCAAGGAATACACAAACTTGATTCTTTGCAAGAAGGCTTCTTTGACTGAGGGTTTGGGAAATCAATACAAACACACTGTCAGCAACCAAAAAAGGAAAAGGAATACAGGTAGTCCCCTGGGTTACGTCAGACTCAGGTTATGTCTTTCCGAGTTTAAGTCGCTTTTCAAATATACTATTTATACAAAAATTGGTTCCGGGTTACAGCAGATGTTATGAGGTTATGTCATTGCCTTACGCTGCAACTAAACAGTAAAAGTGCATACAGTTACAATATAAGGAACAGTAAAAGTACATAAATACAGCTACAATATAAGGAACAGTAAAAATCAATTATGTACAATACAGTTTATACAAATGAAAAAAAGCATTAACAGACATATAATGTAAAAGAGAAACACAAAACACACACACAAAGGAAAAATTATGTGTCCATTTGGCTAAACATATGTGACTTCTATGACCCACAATGCCTTCTTAACTTCTTGATTTCTTTGCATTTTGGAAGCGCTTGTCACCACAAAGAGGAAATGATCATTACCTCACTACATACCCGGACCTGAGATCGAATCTCAGCCGGGCATCAGAACCTCTTCATGTCTCTCTTCCTCGACTTGGATCTCAGCTTCGCAGGGAAAAGCCTTTCCAAAAACATGAAGAAGTCGAGAAGTTAAGAGAGGGCAGCATTGTGGGTAATATAAGTCACGTACGTATCTGGTCAAGAGTATGATCTCTTTCTCTACATCAATTCATAGTTTATGTACATAAAATTGTTTCAGCACTCACCCAACAAGTAACATGACACAAGAAAACTAATGGCATGTGTCCTGTAGAGGTCAACGCATCCTACATAGGTAGCAGGAGACTCCAAATCACTTTCAAAGGATCTACTGCAACTTGCAATGCAACTGCACGTAGGAACACTTACCAAGCACACATCTGTAAAAGAAACAGGAAACAGTATACATTAAAATGTGAAAATTGAAGATCTACTTTGTATTTCTTCTAGATAAACAAACCCAAAGTCTTTTAGGGAAAAGAAATACAGGCAGAACTTATGCCAGAGGCCAAGCGCTGGGACCTACGAGGAGGTCACGCAGTGCTGAAAGGGAAACTGAGAGCAGAGGTTTGAAAGGTGTAACAGGAGGAGGAAAAATCTTTCACCACTGCATTATGAAAGAACTGTCAGGAGAGGGTTGAGGAAAGTAAGATGGAAGAAAGAGAATATGAACGGAGGTACAGTAAAAGGTATGGAAGGGGTTGCAGCTAGGGGCCAAAGGAATGCTGCAAAGAGCCCTATAGAATAATACCCTTTTGCAAGGGCCAACAAAATCAAGCTTCCACAGTGGTCATCTTTCCATCAAGAGTAGGCACAAGGTTTCCTTAAGGGTCCGGCCCCCACCCCAAAACGGACCCAAATTCATGGCTATGGGGTCACCCACATGCCCCATCTACCACCTTGTTCCAATGCCACATCCCTCGCCCAGTTCTTGCTCCTCTGCAAACTCACGACAAGGAATAATCCTGCGGGAAAAATGATGGTCTGTATTACCCTAAGAATATTTATATTTTGTGGCTGACTTTGTATTTCTCTGGAATTTTCCGTATTTTACAAAGTCTTACGAATCTCTGAATGTAAGTGTGTCATACTTTACGAGTTTAGAGGAACATTGTGTATGTACAAGGGTAAGCTAACAAAAAACAAAAACCACAAGATTACGCATTCGTTAAGACTTCCCCGTGTTTTTTCTACAGGTGTAATAACCGAATTGTATCAGAATGCCCAACTTGCCCAAGATTACAGACTGAAAATCATACCAGTCACCCACAACTCCACCTCCCTCACCCTCCTCATCAACATGCCATCGGCACTTAGCAATATCACCAAATTCATAGGAAGGCAGTTCAACCAGTCGAAGCATGGAAATGTTGCCGTATTCACACTTACTTTCCCTGGTGGCAGCCTGCTCAAGTGAAAGTCCAACATTTCAACAGTGGTTCATCCCAGCCTGACCTTCCCTCAACCTAACCTATCCTAGGGTGCTGAGCTCTGACCTGAACGGGGGGGGTGAGCCCATGAGTGCCCCAAGGTGAGACTGGGCACGGAAGAACATCACGTGCCAGCTACTCTGAAGTATTACCGTTCCATCTTTGCTCTGCAGACCTGGGGTCATAAGTTTGGTTTTTGCTCAAAATCTCCAAAAACTTGATGGAAACTTTAAGGAAGAGCTTTGCACGAGATATAGTTTATTAATGGGATTTTCAGACTGTACGGCATAGAAAATGTTGTGTATATATATGTGACGCAGTATTGGCAAGATCATTTGAGAAATCTACCGTCTCCAATTTGTATTTTTGTGCAGAAAAGCTCCGCGGGTTGCCATGTTTGGTACCAGCCCCTCAGGAATTAATGCAAAAGCAGGAAAGAAGGACAGTAAATTTCTTGTGTTATTTAGGTAATTTTTTCAAGTCATCTAAACTCGTACTGCATCATAAAATACACCATTTTCTATATTGTCCAGTCAAAACATTGTACGGTAAAACTACAGAACTATTACCTTGGAAATGGGGTTTTCCTCTACTTTTAGTACTGCTGACGAAGTAAGTGCGTTGTTTATTGCCAGGCAACTGTTATTAATATTACAACTCTACCCATCAATGATGGGGGCCCTTTGGGAATTTGGGGTTTTGGGTGGGGGAACACACTTGGATAAAGACCAGACATGCTTTTGTCATGAAACGGTTTTCCACATGTGCAAGTACGGTACGGTAATTAGGAAGCCTTATGTCCTAGAAGGGATCAGGTAAGGGAAAGGGAGGAACTAGAGGGGGAACTGGTAGGAATACATCAGGAAAGTGAGGAAAGACCAACAGGCCCATTCTATTCTAAAATTAGAATGATGGGTCATAGGAGTGTTGATGGGTCATAGGAGTGTAAGATGTAAGAGGGAAACACGAAGAGGGAGGGACTGGGAGCAAAGGATAATAAGCCGACAATAAAAAAAACACCACCTCCTCTATCAGCAACACTACAAGTATCGGAAAAATCAATTTCCAAGGTAACTTTTAGTGCAAAGTTATTCTACATTTATAAAACCTATTTCAAAGGTAATAAACCATGAGGTATGTACAATGACAATGAAACATGCACAGTCTTATCTTAACTATCTGGAAGGTATCAATCAGAAAGCTACCTTTAAGTGTGCGAAACCTAGTAGTGTGCTCTTTGAAATGTATTTTGAAGAGGCCACCGACCAACAGCCCACAAAATTACATCTTTTTTGACCGTACAGACGGGTACTATCCCTGAGTTTGCGTCACCTTCTTTCAATGGTGTTTGTGTGAGCACCAGATATGGGGTCAACGAAGTTCACTGAATGGTTGACTATTAAATGAATATACCCTTTGCTTGACAGGCAGTTGTAGGCCTTCTAACATTCAGAAATAATTGTTGTGCTGGGCTCTATGTAACCTTTAATTAGACTTAACAATGAGTTAGAATTAGGGTCTTTGACTGGCACAACTAAAAATTCTTCTCTCTCTACAAATCCCTCCAAATACCCACTGACCTTCAATTACTCTTAACAGGCCGTGATCTTGACGCGATTTAATTAATTTACTGTAATTACCGAAATAATAATGACTGAATTCATGAGAATTTACAAAAAAATTCTCACTAGTAACAGGCAAACTATCACAAGTTATAAGATTAGTAGAAGGCAATGTAACTGCCATTGTACTGGTATGAAAGACTGAATAAGTTAGGGGTATGGAAACACAGGTCAGCGTGGGTGATATGGCTTTTGATTGGTTGAGAGCAGTTGGGGGGAACTGACGTCGCTGAAACAAGGGGGCAAAGAAAATTCTAGAAGAGTGTAGACAGGAAAGTAGGAAACTATCAGGGAAGTTGTAGAAACATACCAACATATAATAGGTAGAAGTGAGCTAAGTCCTGAAGAAAGAGAAATATATGAAAAACACAGTATTATAGCAGCCAGTTACAAATCAGACAAAATAATACGAAAAACCTTAACATTCAGTTCTAAATCGAAGTATAGTAACCTAGTAGGCAGTGTTACTTAGCGACCGCCCCCCATTAAAGAAAACCTATTAAATGACAGTATACTAACCTAACCTAACCTACCTAACCTAGTAGGTCAAGTTACTTAGCCCTATTATAAAGGATACTATACTAGCCTAATCTACCCTAACCTAACCTAACCTAGTAGGCTGTGTTACCTAGCCATGGGGTTCCATTCCCAGACCCCCAGTGAAGGAAACCTATTATAAAAGGAACTGCATGAAAAACTATCTGTAATGGAAATACAGGAGAAAGAAAGGGCATCAGGAAATACATATGATAATACAGTATAGGTAAAAACAGAACAAATTTTGTAAGGGTACAACATAGAGTATAACATAAGGGCAAATGTCATCAATTGGTTACAGGATAATGTACATAAGAAGAAACTGTTATGATTGACGAACGAGAGAGAAATTATTGCAGGCAGTTATAAATAGTGGAAATCAAAAGGAATAAATGAAAATGTAAATATGGTGTATGTAACCGGCCCCCAAAATTCCTCAATCGTCCGTCACTGTGAGACAGATCCCGATCTCTCCACTTTTCCTCAAAGTCAAAGTCAAACTTCACTTGGCCTTTAGTAAGAATGCTCAAGATGGTTTTCCTCAATTAGAAGTTTACTTTGTAACATGATTGGCAGGATATGTATCTACAGACTGTGTCCCTCATTCCCTCAACACCTTTTTCCTCAGTTAGACGACCCCCTTTTCACCAAAAGCTCCCCTATAACACTGCGCAGGCTCAATGTCATTTCATGATGGCCACCATACAATAACATATAATTGCCCTCCCCCCATGGTCTACCCCACCCAGAACCCCACTTTCCCTAGGGGTCTCGTACCTCGTTGGTTCAAGTTCCAAGGTTAATTACAGGTTAATTACTGTCGACTGCCAAATAAAGCAATAAATTGTTTGTGTATGAAAGATCTCTTCCGTGAATTTTGGACAGGAATTTGTCCCAGACTACGGGTTAATTCTTAGGTGGTTGCTCACGAGGCCACTGCACCATATACATCGGTGTCTCGGCCAATGGCAGGTAGCCTTACTTGCAGCCAAATCAATACGAGGTCTTCTTACATGCACCTCAGGTGAGAGACGCTACCATGGGCGATCAAGTAGGACGAAACAATTTCGAATTCACTTGTCACTACCACCATTACGGCTTTTGTACTGAGTGAAAAGCTTTCACTTTCTGTTATGGAAGAGAGAGGAAGATAACATATGAGATACAGTGAGCTTAAGTCATGTGCATCTTATTAACGGAACGTAGGGACATGCTTTGCCAAATATGCATACGAGACCCGACAAGGGAAAAGTCAACACCCAAGGTAATACCCGATGCCCCACAGTTCTGCCCCTTCTTCTCCCTATTCTACCACACTACCCAATGCCAATTCATGATATCTACCCACCGGTTTCTGAATGCCAATAAATATATATATATATATATATATATATATATATATATATATATATATATATATATATATATATATATATATATATATATATATATATATATATATATATATATATATATATATATATATATATATATATATATATATACTATATACTGTATATATATATATATATATATATATATATATATATATATATATATATATATATATATATATATATATATATATGTATAGTGTGTATGTATGTATATATATATATATATATATATATATATATATATATATATATATATATATATATATATATATATATATATATATATAATATATAGTGTGTATGTATGTATGTATATATATATATATATATATATATATATATATATATATATATATATATATATATATATATATATATATATATAGTATATATATATATTATTATATATATATATATGTTTATATATATATATATATATATATATATATATATATATATAGTGGTTGTGATGTTTGCCCACCCAGGCAATAGGTGTGGACCCACTCACGACACCTACCGCCCTTCGGTTGTGCCTCCTGCCTCTTCCCTTCTCCTGTCCTCTCTGTCCCTCTCATTTCTCGGTCCTTCCTGCCATTTCCTGTTTGTCCCGAATAAGCAGAAACGAAAATCAGTGTCGCAATAAAACAACTCAAAGGATGAAACGTTTGAGTACGTTGTTTATGACGTCCATCCTTCGTCAGAAGAAGAAGTGCTGGATTGTTTACGTTTTTGTAGTAGTAATTGAGGGACTCCTCTCTGTAGCGGCTCTCCTTCTGGGCTCTCTTTCTCCTTTCAATGGTTTATTTAAGCCCGTTTTCTTTATCCTGTCATATTTTTTCAATAGATTAGGATATAGAATTGAGGCCAAGCGCTGGTACCTGTGAGGTCATTCAACGCTGAAATAGAAACTAAGAGCAAAAAGGTTTGAAAGGTGCAACAGGAGGAAAACCTCAAAGCAGTTGAAGCACTATGAAATAATTGGTAAGGAAAGAAGGAAAGTAAGATGGAAGAGAGAGAATATGAAAGGAGGTACAGTCAAAGGAACGGGAGGGGTTATAGCAGCTAGGGGTCTAAGGAAGGCGAGCTGCAAAGAACCTTAACAATGCCTACAGTTTACCGCATGAGGTGCACTGACAGCACTACCCCCCATGGGGTCTTCTCTTATTCATATATATTTTTGTCACACTTTCCAGTTCTTCCTCCTCTCTCTGCTTTTATTTGATTTGATTTCTTTAATGTCTTGTCAGTTCTTCTATTTCCTCTTCTATAACTGATTATTGAGTTTTGCTAGAAAAACTGAAGTCTAAATCCTTCACGTTCTCTCTCATTTATTTTCCTTTTTTAATTATTGTTTCTATATTTAACTGAGTGTTTTCTAAGCAACTCCGTCTTTTGAGTCACTCATTTTTACAATTTTAGTTTTCTGTAAAAGGAAACTATTGTGACGGCTTTGTCTGTCCGTCCGCACTTTTTCTGTCTGCACTCAGATCTCAAAGACTACTGAGGCTAGAGGGCTGCAAATTGTTATGTTGATCATCCACCCTCCAATCATCAAACATACCAAATTGCAGCCCTCTAGCCTCTGCAGTTTTTATTTAATTTGTGGTTTAGGTTAGCCATCATTGTGTGTCTGGCAACGCTATAGGCGTCAACAACAAAGGCCACAACCAGGCCATGGCTGAAAGTTTCATGGGCCGTGGCTGAGAGTTTCATACAGCATTATACACTGTACAGAAAACTCGATTGCGCCGATGAAACTTTGCCACGTTTTTTACTTGTTAATTCCCACAACGCATTGCATATGTTCTGCATCCTCATCTCTATTGTATGTACTGCCAGTCATTGAAAATCAATTTTTCTATTTAGACTGAATTCTGATGTTATTTCTCCCAAACTGCATGTCTTTATTTAATTCATCTATAGATGCTGTATTATACATGCATATATATCTATATGTATGTATGTGTATATATATATATATATATATATATATATATATATATATATATATATATATATATATAGTCAAAACCCAACCACTTTAATTTATTTTCGATATGTATGAACATCATTCAACACCATGTTGGTAACTGTGAAATTACTTTACTTCTAGCTCCATCTGTTGGTAAGAATGTAATTACTTATTTTCTTTTCGGGTTCTCGTCCTTTGTAAAACTTACATCGGGGTTTTCATGTCTTGGGTTGGTTGAGTTCATTATCCTGTGGTGATAGCTGTACGCACAAAAACCTAGAGGTGTTGGCTTTTGTAAATAATTGACATAAAGTGGTGAAAATAGACTTGTTAAGTTTTGCTGGTTATTTTATTCCACTGCATGACCATCTATTGTGGAAAATATAATGACCGGACTGTGATTCCATCTGAGATTTATGAAAGATCGAGAAAATTAGTGGAATTCATAACAATGGGGGCCTGACCGGGATCTGATTGTGATTTGATTGCGATATTGTGATCAGATCGTGACTGTGATCATGATAGTGATTGTGAATTCCTTTATGGAGAACAAGAAAGTGTATGTAACAGCCTGTACCACCATGGATAATGATCACCTTGGACATTAACGTGCTGTAGCTAATAGCAAGCCATCTCAAGTAAATACTGATGGTTTGGAGGGAGTGCAATGCAAGGGTTTCGGTACTTACTCAGCTGTTCTTATTTTGCCTCTTGACATTGCCGACTATTGCTCTAGCGATCTCTTCACGTCACCCCAAACCTATTGGATTACTTCAGGGAGCACATTCCCTCATAGGGTACTGATCCCCTCATATACTGCATATTTTCAGGACACATTCCCTCATAGGGTACTAATCCCCTCATACTGCATATTTTCAGGGAGCACATTCCCTCATAGGGTACTAATCCCCTCATACTGCATATTTTCAGGGAGCACATTCCCTCATAGGGCACTAATCCCCTCATATACTGCATGTTTTCAGGGAGAACATTCCCTTATAGGGTACTAATCCCCTCATATACCGCATATTTTCAGGGAGCACATTCCCTCATAGGGTACTAATCCCCTCATATACTGCACATTTTCAGGGAGCACATTCCCTCATAGGGTACTAATCCCCTCATATACTGCATATTTTCAGGGTACATTTTTCCTCATAAGGTATATCAATAAATGCCCTCTCATCTTCTGATGCTTTAGAATATTGGATGACTGCAGGGAGTATGGGGTACTAATGAATGCCCTCATATTTTTGAGATTTTTTTTTTTAGGGTGCTTAAATATGCCCTTACATACTGGACTATTTCGAATTTTGAGTAATAGTGGTAGTGAAAATGACACAATTGTTTTTATTAACCATGTCGTTTAATATAGAGAGATTTTTAGGTGACCCTCGGATGCACCTCTTGTCTTTGCAGAATGCAAAGAAAGCAGGCCTATGGAAGATAGCTGAACATGGGGATATTCCCATATCCCCATGCATGGTGAAGGCAGGGTTGTTGGGTAAATTTTGGACTTCTTGGTGGTCAAATCTTCAATTTCACAAGAAGCTTCTCCCCTATGTCACCTTACCTTAGGAAGAGGTGTGGGTGCAGCTGCCGAGGATCAGAGCTCGTTAAACTAAGTTACAGCTGGAATTACAGAGAGAGAAAACTGCTGCCGGAAATGCTAAAGTTGCAAATTTAGCTTTACTTCAGAAAGCAGAATACGAACAAAGGGAAAGGCTACTAGCACTGGAACGACAGGAGAAGCTGGAAATGGAACGATAACTGGCTACCATTAGGTTGGAGGAGAGAGGTAGAGAAAAGGAGATTGCGGAGTCTTTTTCCCTCACTAAGGCTCGTAAACTTTTACCTATTTTTGATGAAAGAGATCCAGATATTTTTTTCAGTATTTTCGAGGATACTGCGACAACATTGCAGTGCCCAGAGAACCGGTATGTTCTACTCATCAAGAGTGCTTTGAAAGGTAAGGCTGCTCATATAGCTGCTCAAATGCTAGAGGAACGTAGTTATAGTGTACTTAAGAAAGCTATCCTTGATGCTTATACTGTTACAGCTGAAGGATACCGGCAGTTGTTTTGAAATTCAGTTAAAGGAAGCTCTCAAGCTTATTTGGAATTGTTTCAGCTTAAATGGAAATAGTTTAAAAAATGGCTTGAAAATGAAAATGTAACTACTTTTGAGCAATTGCAGAATATTATGGTATTGGAAGAATTTTTGAAGAAAATTCCCAGCAGTATTTCGATGTTCATCAGAGAACGGCAGGAGAAGGATGGAAAGAAAAAAGCTATTCTCCTGAAAAGGCAAGTAACTTTTGTTCATTTTGTCCTAACCCCCGATGTAAGTATCAAAGGTCGTACAGACTTCTCAGCAACCTACAGGAAGTAGGCCAGATAATCTTACAAAGAGCAAAGCTCAAATGCAAACTAAACTTGCTCTTCATTGTTCGCAAGTCTCTAATGACTTCTCTAATTTTCTCTGTTCTGGTACTGTAAATGATTTCGCTGTAAAGTTGAGGGACACAGGATCATCACAGACATTAGTAAGTGGTAAACCAAAGCATTTAACCCAACCTACTAATAAATATGTTACTGGCACTGATCTTTCCAGTAAATTCATATTACCTGTGGTTACTATGAACAGTGATTGCCCTTACTACACTGGTAAAACAGAAGTAGCCTTATTAGACAGAGAATTGCCTTGTGAGAAGGCTGATATCTTATTAGGTAATGATTTAGCCGAAGGGAATGTCTTGCCTAACCTTATTGTTTCAAAACCTGAATGTGTTAGAAAATGTGGTGATCCAACAGGAGGTTCTGCACTGCCAAGTTACCACTCGTTCTGCTACATCGAAATCAGCAGTGAATGATTCTACAGCCAACCCCTCTCAGAATATTTCTGACTTGGTTGGTCTTGAGCATGATGATTTTGTGAAAAAAGTTATGTATATCTTAGTTTTACCAGACCACTGAACTGATTAACAGCTCTCCTTGGGCTGGCCCAAAGGATTAGACTTATTTTACATGACTAAGAACCAACTGGTTACTTAGCAACGGGACCTACAGCTTATTGTGGAATCTGAGCCACATTATAGCGAGAAATTAATTTCTATCACCAGAAATGAATTCCTCTAATTCTTCATCATCCGGCCGGAGACTCAAACTCGGGCCTACCGAGTGATAGGCCACAGCTCTACTGACTTGTCCAACGAAGAGCTGTGAAGCTTCAGAGATCAGATGATAGCCTTAAAGATTTCTTTACCAAGGTTAAAGATCCTTCAGATAATAGTAATAAATTACCTTTATTTTATCTTGAGAATAACATTTTAATGTGTCATTACAGGTCTCCTACTCTCACTGCTAAAGACTCGTGGCGAGATTGCCATCAGTTGGTTGTACCTTGCTCCCTCAGAACTTCGATAATGAAACTAGCGCACTCTGCAGAAAGCCATCTTGGTGTCACCAAGACTTATAAACGTCTCCTAGAAGACTTCTGTTGGCCAAGGAGGAAGGAAGTGAAGAACTTTATTGAGTCGTGCCATGTCTGTCAGGTCACAGGTAGACCGAATGAAAAGATTCCACCAGCGCCACTTGTACCTATTGTTGTTCCTAAAACCCCATTTGAAAAGGTAATTGACTGTGTTGGGCCTTTGCCAAAAATCACCAGACGTAATATTTACTTACCATTCTTTGTCCCACCACTAGGTTTCCTTTAGCTATTCCACTTAAGAATATTGCAGCTAAAACTATTTTTCAAAAATTGCTTAAGTTTTTACATTGTTTGGTTTCCCTAGATCACTTCAGTGCGATAGAGGTACTAATTTCACCAGTACTTTGTTTCAAAGTGCACTCCATCAGTTTAACATAGTTAATGTTTATTCCTCTGCTGATCATCTCCAGTTAAATGGGGCGTTAGAAAGGGTCCACCAGACTATTAAAAATCTGTTAAGGAAGTATGTGACAGAAACTGGAAAAGACTGGGATGAAAATCTGGACCTACTAATGTATATAAAATTACTTGGCAGTGTACCAAATGAATCTAAGGGAGTTTCTTCGTTTGAACTACTGTTCGGCTGTAGACCTCGAACTAACCTGAGTATGGTAAAGGAATGCATCCTAAAAGGCTCTCAAAATGAAATGCAGGTGAGCATCTCCAGTTACTTAAAATCTTTACAAGAAAAACTAATTAATATGCATGATTTTGCACATAAATATCTACAGCATTCTCAGGAACACATGAAAACCCACTACGACAAAAAAGCTAAGTTTAGAGAGTTTAAGCGTGGTGATAAGGTACTTTTATATCATCCAATACCTGGATCTCCTTTTAGAGAAAAATTCATGGGACCTTATGAAATAGTCAGAAGGGGAACTAAAACTGTCATAGTTACTCCTGACAGACATAACTCGGCTTGTTCACATAAACTTGATTAAACCTTATGAAGCTTCTACAGGTATAATCAACCATTTAGTTCATGACTCAGGACGTTTGACTAGTGAGAATGTTCTGCTAACTTCCCATACCCCAAAGTCACAGAATGATGTTAAGACTCCCACCGAAGACAAAGAAATGGAAGTGGATGATGAGAAGTTTCAGTGTGAAGTCCACCCTATCTTGGAAGGATATGAAGAATTCAGAAATTTTGGAATCCCTTCCGCAGTTCCTAGAATGTTCATCACCTATGCAAGAGGATTTGAGCACATTCATTCAGCAGTATGCTTTGATTTGTTCAGATAAGCCTGGAAGTTGCACCCGTATAATGCATGATGTGGTATTGGAGCCTAATACTCAACCAATATGACAATCTTTTTATAGGGTATCTCATCTTTACCTGTCTTAAAACAAGAGGTTGAGTATTTACTAAAAAATAACTTAGCTAAGCCAAGTAAGTCTCCTTGGGTCTCTCCATGTATTCTGGTAAAAAAAACCTAACAATACTTATCGTATGTGTACTGACTACAGGAAACTCAATTTCAAGACCATAAAAGATTCTTATCCTTTGCCCAGAATTACAGATATAATAGACTCTGTTGGTAAGGCAAAGTATTTGACCCAGATAAATTTACTGAAAGGGTATTATCAGATTTGGTTAACAAAAAGGGCAAAAGAAACTAAAGCTTTTATCACCCCTTTTGGTCTCTTTAAATATAATGTCTTACCATTTGGCCTTTCAAATGCACCAGCCACATTTCAGAGAACCATGCAAGACATCATCAGGGGTCTTCCGAAAGTGTACGTGTATCTTGATGACATTGTAGTAGCAACAGACACCTGGGAAGAACATATACAAATACTTACTTCACTTTTCGAGAGACTAAAGGAAGCAAACTTGACCATCAATCTTGCTAAGAGCTCTTTTGGAAAAGGTCAGGTGATGTATCTTGGTCATGTTATTGGCAGTGGCACCATAATTCCAAAAGAGGTAAACATCAGTGCCATTAAAGAATATCCAGTGCCAGGGAATAGAAAAGAGCTTAAAACTTTCTTGGGCATGGTTTCTTATTATTCAAGGTTTTGCCCAAACTTTTCTCTTATTACAGCCCCACTTTTTGCTCTTACTTCCACTAAAGTGCCTTTTAAATGGACTAATGAACATGAAAGGGCCTTTGAGCAATTAAAACTATTTATGATATCTAAGCCACTTCTGCAAGCTCCTGACTTCACAAAACCCTTTTTCCTTCAGGTTGATGCAAGTAACATTGGCTTTGGTGGCGTGTTATTACAGGAATTAAGTGAAGGTGCATCCTCATTGCCTCTGTTGGAACGGCTGTTACCGATTTCCTATCATTCAGGATTCTTCAAAGGCGCACAGCTCTGGTAGGCAACCGTTGAGAAGGAACTATTTAGCATTGTCAATTCGGTGTTGCACTTTCGTCCCTACTTGGAAGGCCTTGAGAAAGTCGCAGTTTATTCGGACCACATGCCCTCGGTTTCCTACATCAAGCGAAGTTCAGCAACCAAAAACTACATACTGTCGTCCTTCAATATTGAAGTTAGAAAAATTCCAGGATTTAAAAATATTGCAGATGCACTGTCAAAATAATATACTTGTATTTTTGTACTCTTTGCGACTTGTATTGAACCTCATCAAATTATGATGTATGATCTTGTGTAATTATTTTGAAATCAGTTTTGTAATTTTTTCATGTAATTTCACTCTCAAAAGGGGAGGAATATGTCTAAACACAACCACTTTAATTTATTTTTGATATGTATAAACTTCATTTAACACCATCTGTTGGTAACTGTGAAATTACTTTACTTCTAGCACCATCTGTTGGTAAGAATGTAATTACTTAGTTTCTTTTCGGGTTCTCGTCCTTTGTAAAACATACAAGGTTTTCATGTCTGGTTGGTAGAGTTCATTATCCTGTGGTGATAGCTGTACACACAAAAACCTAGAGGTATTGGCTTTTGTAAATAATTGACATAAAGTGGTGAAAATAGACTTGTTAAGTTTTGTTGGTTATTTTATTCAACTGCATGACCATCTATTGTGGAAAATATAATGAATGGACTGTGATTTAATCTGAGATTTATGAAAGATCAAGAAAATTAGTGGAATTCATAATATATATGTGTATGTGTGTGTATATATGTATGTGTATGTATGTGTGTATATATGTATAAGGTGTTATAATACAAATAACCACTTTATAAGTGTTTATTATATATCTCTGTGAAAATTTTGATGTTTTGCTTGCAGATTCGTCATTCATTGTGAAGATGTGATTTTAAAATGCCTTTTCTTACAGATAAATTGTATATCATGTAATCTCACAATGCTTTGGTATGTTTTTTCCATTTGTTTAATATTTGGAGTTGTATTATGAACGACGAATTCTTAGCATGTTGTGAACAGAGAGAGAGATTTTGAGATCCTTATCAGGTCACCACATCCTGTTTACCCAAGTGTATGAAGGTTGTCATGTAGAGAGGGTAAGAGCTTATCGCTTCCATATTTGCACAGGTGTCTAGTAACTCGCACTTAGAGACAAAAAGACTCCTCTTAACTTAACGTGACGAGTTGACAGCTAGCGGCCAGTTGTCTATTATACATTTATCATGTATGCTTAACCTATATTTATTAGCTGTGTCTGTGCTTGTTCTTTTCGTAATCTTAGAAAGAGAGGAGGAACAGTAAGAGAGTTGAAGTTGACATGCTGTCAGCCAGCCAATTTTGGGTCTAAAAGCATTTCCTTTTGCTTGCTCAGGTGGTTTGAGTGTCCCAGGAAATGTCAGTTATAGATAAGAAGTCAGGCGCTCGAAGCTCAGCCATGTGTGTATTCATACACATGTATACTTGTGTATGTATGATGTATGCACACTCTGTATCATGTATTCTGGAAGGGCTTGTTGGAGTTAACAGTGCAGTGCTGTTCCAAAGACACCCAGTCAGCCATAGGGGGCCCTGAGGTAAGCATCTCTCTCTCTCTCTCTCCCAATAATCCCATTATATATATAAGGGATACTGAAGGGTTATTATTTGTAAAAGCTCTGCTAAAACTCACCCCAGGAGTGTGTTAATTTTGTAGAAGGTGATCAGGAATATTGTTTTGTGCAAGTATTGTGAAAAATGGGCAATGGTGTAATAATTACAAAAGGTAATGTGGTGATTACTGAGTTTTGTAATGTTAAGAGTTAAAGTGTAATGTTAAAAGTTAGTGATATTCTAGGTATAAGAGAATTATTATTTTGAATAACTCTTAGTGCCCTGACAGTGTTGTCTATAAGAAAGTCTTAGACATGAGTTTAACTTTTTTCTTTTTTAAAAGAGAAGTGTTCTTGTGAAAGATTGATATAATCTTTAGGCACATTTTTGGTGGTTGGTATATTTCCATTTTTGCATATTGCATTCTTATGTCTGTGCTATCATATTGCTATAATTTTATAATTAATGTGTTTTGCTGGTGATTTCTTAACATTTTGTTAGTGCCTACCTGTTATTGAGATTTTGGAGAATGTTTATGTGGATTCCAGTCAGTAATATTTTGGTGAATGTTTGTGTTAGTTAATCAGGTATATACTTGGCACTTGAGTGATAGTTAATTGTTTGAATCTTGCCTAACCAAATTGCTTTCTTAATAAATTAGTCTTGTGAATTAACCTTGATTAAGAAATACTTAAATCTTACACTGTTGTCAATTAATAGTAAATCTTTTGAGATTGTGAACTTTACATATAACTTTTGAACTTAGAAATAAACCTGTTTGTTTTTTTTAAAAAACAGCGTTTCATTTTGACCACCAGTAATTAGAGACAGGTAAGTGATGATCTGTTTGTTCACCTGAGACTTATCTAGGTAAAATGGAACCAGAGAGACAGCTACAGTGTTTGTTGAAGTGATACCCATTTTCAACTAGTCTGGATATAACTTAATAATTGTTGCCTCACCCATAACTTGATGAAGTTACATTGATTTTATAAGTGATAAGTTTTATGGGATCATTGTACCTTTAGTGATTCAGTCACACTCTTTGTTATGAGTTTTCAAGTATCTGGTCGATGTGAGGTAACTTTTTGGTATTATTATTTGTGTAATAACCAGGTTCTTGATCACTTCGTGACAATATGTATATGTAAATGTACAGTAAACCCCTTTATTCGCGGACTCATGTATTTCCGGATTTCTCTGTGGAACGTATCTACACATCATTCACGGAAAATTCACCAATTCACAGTATCTTTCACTGAGAAATATTCACTAATTACTGTATTTTCTTATAATTTTTGTGATAAAACTATTAAAATACTTGGGTATAAGCATTTTTTGAGTTTATTGTGTTTAAACTATCAAAATAGGCAGTTTTAAGTGTTTTTAGAGGGGTTTTAAGTATTCGTGGATTTTAGCTATTCATTGGGGGTGTGTGGTATGCATCCCCATGAATACGGGGTTTTAATGTATGTATGTATATATATTATATATGTATATATGTATGTGTATATATATATATATATATATATATATATATATATATATATATATATATATATATATATACACATATGTATACACACACACACACACACACATATATATATATATATATATATATATATATATATATATATATATACATATATATACATATATATATATACATATATATATATACATATATATATATATATATATATATATATATATATATATACATATATATATATATATATATATATATATATATATATATATATATATATATATATATATATATATATATATATATATATATATATATATATATATATATATATATATACATATATATATATATATATATATATATATATATATATATATACATATATATATATACATATATATATACATATATATATATATACATATATATATATATACATATATATATATATACATATATATATATATACATATATATATATATACATATATATATATATATATATATACATATATATATATATATATATATATATATATATATATATATATATATATATATATATATATATATATATATATATATATATATATATATATATATATATATATATATATATATATATATATATACATATATATATTGTCAGTATGTGTTTAATTTAACGTAAATTAATTTGTTTTGAATAAGCCACTTTGGCAGTAATTATTCTTTTGGAACGTAATGACCCTGTTTCCTCCTCCCCGACATTTCTGACTTGTTGTATAGTTTTAATTACAATGAGCTTGTTTTATTTTCACGTTTTGTTTTGGCTTCTCATCCGGAGCTGTATTCGGCACTGTCTCACGAGGACTGAGAGAGTTGTTTTTCTGGACCTTTGACATTGTGTAGGCCTGCCTTATGATTGGACTATTCTGGATTACGATACCTGCCTTTCATCAGTTGCTGCTGCTTTGGGAGATTGATTTATTCTTCAGTCTACGCCCTGGTCCAGTAACACTGCCAAGGGGACCCTCTGCCAACTGGTAAGGTGTGATTGCCTGTCGGACGGCCGTGTCCGTTGATCGTCTTGCGACGTTAAAGTGATTCTATCTTCTGTCTACGCCCTTGGTTCAGTAATACTGCCTAGGGGACCTCTCTTACGTTTGGTAAGGTCTCGAGTATATATATTATGCCCCTCGACCCGTGATTTGAAGGCTGCGTTTGCCTCTTCTACTGTTTACAGCTCACTTAAGGGAAGCAGTTTTTTTTTTTATAAACATTTAGTCTGTATTAAGTTAGGTTATTCTGTCTTTTCGACATCCTATTACTTTCAGGGCCCTCTCTTTAAAGCGTAATTGTATAGCCTATCTTAATTTGGTGTAAGAGTGTTTGTTATTCGATGTTTTTCAGTGTGTGGTTGATTTTTGTGTTCATTTAATGTATTTTGTAAGAGGCTCAGTGGTCATTTCTTTCTAAAAAGTTTGTATTAAATATTAAGGTTTTATTTTCAGCTTTTACTTATCCTCCTTGATTCCATCTCTGTACACTCTGTTGCGGCCATTCCACCTATTGTGGACTTGGTCGTTAGTGACTTTATTTGTATTTTTAAGAGACTTGTGTATGTTTGATGGGCGTGGGCCCATAACAATATATATATGTATACATTATATATATATATGTATATGTGTATACACACACACACACACACACACACACACATATATATATATATATATATATATATATATATATATATATATATATATATATATATATATATATATATATATTAATGTATCGCCATATTTCTTACTTACTTTTCAGGTACTCTTGGTGTCAATGTTGTTGGATGTCTGAATCGGTCCAACGACAGTCATTCGAACTGTTCTGGTTCTCGTTTTCCTTTGTTGGCCTGGCAATTGAACACAAATCGTCCCTTTGATAAGACAAACTCCTGCCAGGTGGTACATTTCTCTTCACCATCAAATTCTGCCTCACGTCTCTCTTAGCGTAAGTCTTTATCGTACCTCATCCTGACAGAGTTGTGGATGGATATGAACCAGATTTTAAGGGTGGCTTCCGAGAGCCTTTAATCTTCATATTGGAAGGACTACTTAAATAGAAGCATTGTTAGAAAAACAATTTATTGAACTGCATATTGTAAATTCAATAACTACATAACTAATCAGCCTATGGGAGTCAAATTCATAATGTGATTCACAAAACAAGAAAAATGAATCGTACAGTTAGAATCAGAGGCTAAGGTCAATTAATCATTGGGAGACAGCTCACAAACAATCGGTGACTTTGAAGCTGCCTCAAGTGGTGATTGTGTCCCTCCTTCCTGGATCTGGAAATGTTGTTCCATATTGCTCCTCCGTGTCAGGCTAGGAGGTTGTTTGTAAGGAACAATTGTATTTAGATTGTTTCCTTCTGTCTGGTTGTCTCTCTTGCAATTTCAATTTGCCACGTTGGCAGGTGAGGTGTCATCCATCGAGTGTTGTGTGACGATAGGCAGTCAGTAGCAAGCCAGCACAGAGTTAAGATCAGTCTTTCAGCAGCAGAGCCTTAGGTATGCCTACCTGAGGGCCAATCGGAGTAGCTTCAGGTATTAGTTACCTGGAGTACGGGATGGATTGGTGTCTCATCGTGTGGAGTATGACCTCGTCGTGTGGAGTATGATCTCGTTGTTTGGAGCGTGACTTCGTTTGCAGTTCAACCTGTTTTGGATGTTTGCTGTATTTGAGTGTTCTGGTCCAAGTATGGCGGATTTGCTTGTGGTGGAGAATGACTTCGTCTGTGGTCCAACCTGTCTTGCATGTTCGCTGCATTTGGGTGTTCTGGTCCGAGTATGGTGGACTTGCTTATGTTCGATGTTCACCTCTTCAAATTTCAGATTTGTGCTCTGGGGTCATATTTGAAGTATTTTTCTGCCTCCTGTTTAACATACTGTTTGACTGTTTAATGTTTATGACTTTACATTTACATTTGCTAATTAGATAGTTTATTGAACTATTTTGTTTGTTTTATTTTGTCTGACTGGTGTAATTTTTGTGCTGGTCATTTCCATTACATTGGGTTACTCATGTTGATGTTGATTACTGAGTTTAATTATTTGTTGTACTGACCAGTTTATTTGTGCTGCTGCTTCATTATTATGAATTTACTGACTCTGTTAATATATATTCCTGTTTGTCATAATACTTATGCTGCTCTGGTAATGTTTATGGATTTTGGTCCATTACTGATGTTAAAATATTTCTTTTCACTTGTTGACTCATGTTTGTACTGAATTTTGTTTATTATATAGTTTTCAAGTGAACTTTGCTACTGACTCATTTGTGTAAATATTGATGAGCCTGACTCATTTGTACAACTGTATAAACGTTTAAATTTTGTAAATAAATTAGTATTGAGGTTACCACTTTGATTTTAGTTTGCTCCTTCCTCCTTTGTCTGCCTCAATTTCTGCCAGTCATTTCCTGTCCTGATATTTTTAATTTAAAGAACCTGATGAACCCAATATGGGTTCATAACACCAGGATAAGGCTTTCCCATATTCTCTCCACACGAAGGGCTTCTCCTTATTGACTTCTTCCTTTCTGACGCAAGCCAATCATCTTTGCCTCCAATTACTGACATAAAAATCCTCAGAGCAATTGTCTCATAACACACTTATACACACTTCTGGCTTGATTTCCATCAGTGGATCCAAAGAGAAAGAGGCATTGCAGTCCTTGCAGACGAATGGCCTCTCTTCCATGTGGACCTTCAGACATGACTTCTGTAACAACAAATTCCCTCAGTCAGTGCACCTGAAGGGCTTCTCACCTGTGTGAGTCAAGGAATGTCGTTCCAGGCTGTTCCTCCAGGAAAACTTCCCACACCCTTCGCTCAAGCAAATGGCTTCTCCCTAAAATGGGTCCTCATGTGGGTTCTCAGATTTGATTTACTGGAGAACCACTTCCCACAGTCCTTACACAGGAAGGCCCTCTCCCCTATGTGGATCACCATGCGGGTCTTCAGACTTGATTTCTGGGAGAACAACTTCCCACAGTCCTTAAAGAGGAAGGCCCTCTCCCCCGTGTGGCTCACCATGTGTTTCTTCAGATTCAATTTTTAGGGAGAACGATTTCCCACAGTCCTTGCATACAAAGGGCCTCTCCCCCATCTGGATCTCCATGTGGGTCTTCAGATTTGATTTCTGGGAGAACGATTTCCCAGTCCTTACACACAAAAGACCTCTCCCCTGTGTGGATTGCCATGTGGGTCTTCAGATTTGATTTCTGAGAGAATGACTTCCCACAGTCATTGCAGGTGAAGGCCCTCTCCCCCGTGTGGAGTGCCATGTGGGTCTTCAGACACCATTTCTGGGAGAACGACTTCCCACAGTCTTCGCAAACGTAGGGCCTCTCTCCTGTGTGGATCGCCATGTGTTTCTTGAGACTCGATTTCTTGGAGAACGACTTCCCACAGTCTTTGCACACATAGGGCCTCTCTCTCGTGTGGCTCACCATGTGGGTCTTGAGACTCGATTTATGGGAGAACGACTTCCCACAGTCATTGCAGGTGAAAGCCCTCTCCCCTGTGTGGATCGCCATGTGGGTCCGCAGATGTGGTTTCTGGGAGAATGACTTCCCACAATCATTGCACACGTAGGGCCTCTCTCCCGTGTGGATCACCATGTGGGTCTGGAGACTCGACTTATGGGAGAATGATTTCCCACAGTCATTGCAGGTGAAGGCCCTCTCCCCTGTGTGGATCACCATGTGAGTCTCCAGATGTGATTTCTGGGAGAATGACTTCCCACAGTCATTGCACACATAGGGCCTCTCTCTCGTGTGGATCACCATATGTTTCTTGAGACTCGATTTCTGGGAGAACGATTTCCCACAGTCCTTGCACACAAAGGGCCTCTCCCCTGTGTGGCTCACCATGTGGGCCTTCATATGTGATTTCTGGGAGAATGACTTCCCACAGTCATTGCAGGCAAAGGCCCTCTCCCCTGTGTGGATCACCATGTGGGTATCCAGATTTGATTTGTGGGAGTACGACTTCCCACAGTCCTTACACACGAAGGGCCTCTCCCCTGTGTGGATCACCATATGGGTCTTGAGATTTGAAATTTCTGGGAGAACGATTTCCCACAGTCCTTGCACACAAAGGGCCTCTCCCCTGTGTGGCTCACCATGTGGGCCTCCAAATGTGATTTCTGGGAGAATGACTTCCCACAGTCATTGCAGGCAAAGGCCTCTCCCCTGTGTGGATCACCATGTGGGTCTTCAGATGCGATTTCTGAGAACGACTTCCCACAGTCCTTGCACACGAAAGGCCCTCCCCGTGTGGATTGCCATGTGGGTCTTGAGAGCTGATTTATGGGAGAACGACTTTCACAGTCATTGCAGGCGAAGGCCCTCCCCCCTGTGGATCTCCATGTGGGTCGATAAGGTCTTCCCCTTGTCGACTTCCTTTCTGACAGGCAGCGAATCACTTTCATCATCCTCACAGCGATACTTCATGTCACCATCAGACTCATAACACACCTCCACTTCCGTCTTCATTTCCGCCTTCATTTCCATCATAGCATCCAAAGAGACAGAGGTACAGCTGGCTGGGGCATCACTGCCCACTAAAACTCCATTTTCATTCTTGACCAGAGACGGGACACTCGTCCTCTGTCTCGCTCTTCAACTGATATTCCAAGATGCTCATTTTAGCCTTTGGTCCTTCAACGTCATTTTTATGTACTGGATCACCTACTTTTCACTTTCTTTCATTGTTATTCACTTTTTCTATCACTCTCATTTGTTTCTTATTTTATTTTCTCCCTTTCCTCCTTTCACCAATACACAAATCTGATATCTAGAATTTTTAATCTATTTTAGGAACTTATTCAACACCTCACAGGAACTTCCACTTACATTCATCGCTGGACGCCCATTCATTCCCGAAACCTCGACAACGTAAACCAATGACTTCTTCTTCCATCACGGAAAGTCTGGAATATGAGAAGGTAAAAGATCATTAGAAAAATTTTATATAAATCTGGAGCTTTTAATTTATTGTTCATAGCAAACCCATCAATCATATTGAGCCCATATTAAGGCTCTGATTTCCACAGACACTCTCATTCCCAAGTCTTCCAGATGACCTGTTGTCCACACACAAGTGTCTGTAAACCAACAGTTTACTGGAACTGCTTCGCTCATTCTGTCGTGTGTCTCACAAGACTCCTCTCCTCTCTGATGGGCATAATCTTGCTGTCATGAAACCTGTAACATGGATGTTAAGTGAAGCTTCATGCCTCACGTTAACAAGCTGAAATAATGCGTCCACCTAATGATCGTCTGTTTACTGGTGGTTTTGCATTGCAAATCATTGCGTATATCCCTCAGGGTACATCTTCACCATTATCATTTTTCTTGGTTCCTGTATCATGATTTCTTCAATAACCTTTTAAGAGTGATTTCTTGTGGTATTCTTTTGACAAAAGGCCCAGTAATAGTTCTGGAAGAGAAGACGCCCACAGATTGACTTGCAGAGCCAGAAAGAAGTTCATTATAGACACCTTCCTTAGCTCTGTTAGTAGTAACCGAAGAGCTGTCGACATCCAAACCTGCGATGTCGAATACTAACTTCAAGGTAGTACTGCAGCACTCAAACAACTCAGTAATATCCTACAAAAGTCCCTACTGAGGTTCTTCAAAGAGGACAATGAGACAGGTTCATGACTGAATCTTCTTTATCTTGTTACAAAATCTGGGGAAATCCCAACCAAACAGATTCCGTCCTCCTGAGTGCCAATATACGAGAGCCCAGATGGCTGAATCTGAGGTTAACTAGAAATGAATCTCTCTTCAGGACCTCTAGCCATAGTGTTAGCAGGTCTGGAAATTACTTGGCACAGACACATGGGGAGTCCAAGACTTCACCATGGAAACAGGAGAGAGCAACCTGCTGCTGACTGTGCTGAAAAGGTGAAATGGCAATAAAGATGTACGGTTCAAAGTTGCCTTCCAGGAAAGAACCTTTTCTCTAAGCTTAAGCAGAAGTAAGCATGGATAAGAGAGATGCCCAGAGCTACCAGTTGTGCCAAATAGTACCATGCATAAGCTCAGAACCTGGAATCTCGGCAACTTTGTCACACAGGTAATCAGGGACCAATGTCGCTGTTGCCTGTATCCAATCGTAGAGCTGGTGTTGAAAGGGTCTAGTCCTCACCTCTAAAGAGAGACTCGCCACGCTCAGCAATGCCCAGAAGTGTCTCCTACCCGTCACTGGATGTATCTGACCATGAAAGCACCTCTGGGGAAACTAGCTGGCATTCCCATGTCATAGTCTCAGTCACCTGAAGACACAGCTTCATGAGACTAGGTCATCAGAGGAGGAGGAGGAAGGAGGTTCTCAGAACCCGCCTCTACAAGGACCTAAAGAATGGTCACAACCTTAAGCAAGTTGCACCTGAATTAACAGGAACTTCTGTGCACCCTCCCTAAGCATCCATAGAAAAGACTCGTTGCTGCCATAAACCAGCAACCCAGGTGTTCACCCCCTTGGTTGTGTAAGGGGTAAGAGTCCAAAGCAGGTTGTCCTATAGCCTACACTGCAACAACTTTGCCACGAAAAATCAGTCTCTAAAAACGTCCAGTTTACCCCTTACAAAAGAGTATCAGTTGCAACCAATGTAGACTCTTCGTTAGGCCTTGAGGATGGTGATAGAAAGTCCCGACAAAAGACCTTCTTCTGAGAGAGCAAAGCTGAGCATTGGCCAGCCCCAGAGCAACAGTTGCACCTGTGTGGAAAAACCAAGGGCTACGTGAGGCAATCAGTCCTCTTCCTCATAAAAGGATCAAATGCTGTACGCCTATCAAGACTTCCTGCAGTGATAGTCAGTAGTAGCCCTCTTCTCCTTCCCTTGAAAGTATCGAAGAGGAAGATCAGAGGTGATGGAGAACTCACAAAAACCTTCACTATTGAACAACCCAATCCAAAGATTGGAGCCATTGATAGTGTCCGAGCAGCATGGCCAGGTCGTGCTAACCCCTCTCTAATGGCCCCAAAGAGCCGGGGACAGACAGCTTAAAGTTTACCTGGTCCACGGCCATCCAGCCATGGAAGAACCAGGAACAGTAGCTCATGGCTCTCCAAAACTCTATTAAAACCAAGAATTCAGGAATGACAGCAGTACAAACAGGCTGCGCTAAACCCTTCCTGTGCGATCCCGAAAGACCGTTGGGGAGGAACAGAAGTGTTTCCCTATCACCCCAGTTGCCCGACCAAGGAAAGATAGGAGAACACTTGTGGATCATCAGCAAACCTAACCTGACCTATACGCCTGGTAATGAAAGCCAACGGTCCGTGATGAGTCATCCAAAAACCCCCTCAGTGCGACCCCAAAGGACTGTATTGAGAAGCAGGAAGAACAATCCAAACTTGTTGCTGACCATCAACCCAGTAAGTCAACAGGGAAAGTGAGGAGCGAACGAGCCGCACGAGGGATCGATGGACTACTTCTCTCAGAGAGAAGAGAATTCGACTCGAAGCAAGCTCCAAAGCTTACAGTGACAAGACGAAGAGAACCTCAAGTCTAAGGAGAGGCACTCAGTGCCAGCACTGCCTGGGAATCAATCACCAATGGTGATCGAGTCTCCCCACCCACCCCAAAGGCAAAGACACACAATAAGAAGCAATAAGCCTTCTCAACTCGCAGAAGTGAGATTCAAAAGTACAATGCAGATGAAGGCGATGAAGTAAATGAGAATATCTCTACCTCCTTCCACCACTGCTGAAACTCACCTCGTCTGCAGCAGTCGAAAATCGCAAAGACAAAGTCGCAGAAATCAAAGGAATGAGGCTACCTAGCCTATTTTAATGAATACAAAAGGAAGGCTGTAACAGCAGGATTACTTAACTAAGGCAACCCTACTGTCAAGGAACTGCCAAGGGTTAAATCTACCATACCTGAAGGGTCAGTTCATTAGCAAGTACTGTATATCGGAGAATAAACCAGCTGTTGTGTAACTGCCAGAAGTTGAAAACAGTATTCGTAGAGGCAAGGCATACACAAACTTGATTCCCTACATGAAGATTTATTTGACTGATGGGTTTGGGAAACCAATACAAACACGTTGTCAGCAACCAAAAAAGGAAAATGAACACAGGCAGTCCTTGGGTTACATCAGACTCAGGTTATGTCATTCCTGGTTTATGTCGCTTTTCAAATATACTATTCATACAAAAATTGGTTCCGGGTTACAGCGGATGTTCCGAGGTTACTTCGCCATCTTATGATGCAACGGAACAGTAAAAGTACATATAGGTACAATGTAAAGAAGATTAAAAGTACGTACAGCTACAGTATAAGGAACAGTAAAAGTACATATAGCTACTGTACAATATTAGGAACAGTATAATTACATAAAAACAGCTACAATATAAAGTCAAAATTTGGAGGTTTTTGGATGCACACCACATCAGAATGCTAGTAAAATACTGTACAGTACTGTACACCCAGAGGATTAAAGCTGAGGCTTTCATCACTTTATCTCTAATTTTTATATGTTCTCCTTGCGACGTTCTGGTCTACGTCGTTTTCCAGGTTACAGCACAGCGTCGGAACGGAAACCCCTGACGTAACCTGGGTACTGCCCGTACTCAAGTTTCATCAATAAAGCGTTCAAACAGCAAAAAGTTGAGCAGAGTCTCATGAGGGACGTCTGGGGTTGACAACGGCTGGAAGCAAAGTTGGGTGGAGACTGACAAGTGGGGGGGCTCCCCCCACCTGTTGGTAGTTGACTACCTTGTCAATAAGTTTGCATGGCCATTCCGGCTTGCATCTCAAGCTAAAATTCCTATGTAAAGAACAAAGCTTTGCATTTGTATAGGAACAAATTACAATTCATTCCCAGCTTCGAAGCCAGTTTGGAAATATGTACTCCAACCAAGGGTATTAACGAACTTGAGTGTGTTTACATAACCAATAGTAATCAGGGATGGACTTGGTCTAGGTTTCCTTTGGGCGAGCAACTGCTTCCTTTGGTACTTTAAGCCTTTCTGCTCCAGATCCCATGTAGCTGTTGCTCTTGGTTCAGCCACAGGCAAGTGACAAACAGTGGTGCAGGGAAATATCCTTCCCTGTTGATGGTCACTAGCAAGAGCAGCCTACCAGCATCTGCAGAGTCTAGACTACAAATCCTTTCTTTAAGATAGAAAAGAGTGCTTCCATAGACACAAGAGATCATATGGGAACAGTTCTTCCAATTCCTGTACATGATTATTCATGCTTATTAATTTATATTTTTTCTTTTAACAAAGCACAGTCTGCCAATATCATTTGTCTGGTCATCCCTTAATTTTGATTATTTCAAGTTCTTTGCACCATTTCCTTGAGAATTATTCTTCCAGCACAGGAATCTGAAACTTCTCTCGCACTGACGCATCCTTCCTTTTCCATGCATACACCATTATTAACTCTTCTCGTTTGTAGTTCATAGTTTGTAGTCTCATCCCCTTGTTTCACCAGACACAAGCTATAATGATGTTTGTCGCCTCCAGTGGGTGTGCCTCAGGGCCAAAGTGATGCTGCAAACACCCTTTTAGTTATGCTGACAGTGCACCACGTGAGGGGCACTGTCTTTTTCAAGTAATAAATTTTGGGTTGAGGGAAAATAAAATTAGCAAAATGGAGTAAAAATCAAAGATTGTGGATGGTGCAGTTTGTACAAATGAAAAACATATGAAAAGTACTAAAAATATCTGTCACTTTTGCCACAAATGCATTAACAAACATATAATATAAAGAGAAACACAAAGGAAAAATGATAAGTGTCCATTTGGCTAAACATAAGTGACTTCTGTTACCACAATGCCCACTTAACTTTCGATTTCTTCACATTTTGGAAGAGCTTGTCACCACAACGAGGAAATGATTGTTACCTCATTACATACCTGGACCTGAGATCGATCTCAGCCGGGCATCAGAACCTCTTCATTTCTTTCTTCCTCGACTTGGATCTCGGCCGCAGGGACAAGCATTTCAGAACGTGAAGAAGTCGAGAAGTTAGAGGGCAGCATTGTGGGTAATATAAGTCACGTACGTATCTGGTCAAGAGTATGATCTCTCTCTCTCTACATTAGTTCATAGTTTACGTACATAAAATTGTTTCAACACTCACCCAAAAAAAGTAACATGACAGCAGACAACTCATGGCATGTGTCCAGTAGAGGTCAATGCATCCTACATAGGCAGCAGGTGACTCCAAAGCACTTTCAAAGGACCTACAACTTGCAACTGCAAGGAACACTTACCAAGCACACATCTGTAAAAGAAACAGGAAACAGTATACATTAAAATGTGCAAATTGAAGATACTTTGTATTTCTTCTAGATATACAAACCCAAAGTCTTTTAGGAAAAGGAATACAGACAGAACTTCTGCCAAAGGCCAAGCACTGGGACCTATGAGGAGGGAAAGTGAGCAGAAAGGTTTGAAAGGTGTAACAGGAGGAGGAAAAACCTTTCACCACTGCATTATGCAAGAACTGTCAGAGAGGGTTGAGGAAAGTAAGATGGAAAAAGAGAATATGAACAGAGCTACAGTAAAAGGAATGGAAGGGGTTGCAGCTAGGGCCAAAGGGACACTGCAAAGAACCCTATAGAATAATACCCTTTTGCAAGGGCCAACAAAATCAAACTTCCACAGTGGTCATCCTTCCATCAAGAGTAGGCGTGAGGGTTCCTTAAGGGTCCCCTCCCCCCCAAAATGGACCCAGATTCATGGCTATGGGGTCACCCACTTGCCCCATCTACCACCTTGTTCCAATGCCACATCTCGCTTAGTTCTCGTGTCAAGCAATAGCAGGAAATTTCATTTGACCTAACTTGACCCTTGATGACACAACTCCTCTTCCTACACCTGCGAAAGTGCTGACATAAGGCCATTCTCAAGCACTGCCGTGGTGCAGTAACCCCTCAAGACAAATGACCACTGATATGTCTAATTTGGTAAGTGTTTACATTACAATACTTTTGTAAGGTACCATACTGAAAAATGTATATGAGAGAGAGAGAGAGAGAGAGAGAGAGAGAGAGAGCATAGAAAGTTTAGGGTACACCTTTGGTAGCATAACCTTGCCTAGCCTAGTCACTACTCCCATGTCTAAACTTGGGGTGAATATCATCACTGACGGGACAACGGTCAGGGATGAACACCGTTGCAGATTCTGGGAGGAGTCTGCTCAGTCCAGTACCTGAGAGGCACAGGGTATATGCCAAGTTACGCATAGCTACCCCAAGGAGAGACTGAGTTGTACCAAACGTCAGCCTCGGATTGGAAGCACGCCCACTACCCTTATCTGGATGAGACTGATAGACGCGTGCTGGGGATGTTGTTACTGGTTCAGAATGTGCGCACAAATGGTAGCATACAAGAAAGGGCAGCAATCCAGCACAGACAGCATCTGAATACAAAAAGCACAGATCTTCAGTTGTTAGGAACAAGATGCGCCAGAAAATGCGATGTGCACATGTTCTCGAGAGATACAAATCCATATGGACGATAAAGGCCTACGAATGCGGACTGTGGTCTAGGGCATTCCTGGGCAAAGTACATCTGTGAAATACCCACTCATGAAGGCAAAGGTAACGAAGGGCTTCCTTGCCCCAAAGAAAGGACACCTAGACAGGGGCACTTCAAAATGCTAGCAATGAGTCATGAGTCTTCGGGGATGAAGCAGCATGAAATTGAATATTGTCACAAGAAGCTGCATCGTAGGGACACAGATGTGTACAAGCACAGGGAGCAAATAGGTAGGCCAAGCGCATTTCCATTTGTGTATCATTACCATAAGGAGCAGAACCTTAAAGTAATGGTATTCAAAGGAAAAGTGGATGCACCGTATTGTGAAAATCATACGAGGAATAAATTACTTGAGCATTTTGCAAAAATATTGGGAAAGATGTTGGAAGAAAGGCTGACAGAAAAACTGTTAAAGTAGATCATGAATAAAAGTTGTCTTGAAGATGGCCAGACAGACAGACAGAGGGTGGAAATGTGTTTTAACTTGATCACAGCTGAAGGAAAAAGTGACAACTTTTGATACTAATTTTCAATAACCATTTCCAGCTCGAACTGAAAAATAGCTGGGCACAGGTCTGTTGGCCGGGGACCCTTACCAGCCTGTTGGACTGTGAAACAGCCTCCCAGAGGATGCCGTGAAACTGGAATTTCAGAAGTTCAAGTGAAGGTGCAATGCATTACTACCCTAACACTATTCCCCTTTCATTTCAATAAATTTTTATCTATTTGTTAATTTATTTGTTTATTTTTTCTTTTTCTCTTCTTTCTGTACAGTATTTCCCTTTACCTCTCCTTACTTCTTCCTAATGAACACCATATTCTTTTTGAAGCTTGAATTTCAAGTCAATGGCCCCTGTGGGCTTGTTCCATATGAATAGGTTTCATCTTCTGAATCATAATAGAATAATATAAGGCGACTTCCCAGAAACAGTACTGGCGTACCGGCCCGGTGTCCATGGGACACCCAGTGACCCAGCAGTGGTTGCTCTGGTGCCATCGGCAGTGGGAGCTGCAGTACTGGGTGTACTGGAAGCGAGAAACCCCGTAGCTTTGTCCATGGAAGGAGAAGCCCTATGGAACTTCTTACGGCTGGGAGAGGCAGCCTTCTTCTTACTCCGCTCACTAGCTTTAGAAGAAGAAGGGGAGGAAGTGACAGCAACACGATGAAGATGGAAATGAAGATGAAGACGATGACAATGACTTCTGATTCCTCTTCTTCGACTTCTTCTTCCGGACGGAGCAGGCCTTGGACAGCAGGTAAGTAGGAAGATGTCATCAAGGGATGAAAACACAGAGGGTAACATCTGAGGGCACAGGACCAGAGGCACGTGCTGTATTATCAGGTACGTAGAGGTAGACACCGTAACCGTGGAAGTAGTGACAGTCACAGTGGAAGCAGTTACTGGAAGGAATTTAGAGGCCTTCAAGTGGGAGATCAGTCTCTCAACACTTGGGTATCCCAGGAGACCTAGAGATGGCCATAACTCCCTAAGCCCCTTGGGCTCCACAACACCTGCAAGACAAGTTGGATTAGGTGAGGCCATCTCCCTTCGCCCCAAGGGGGAGTGTCTTCCCGTGGACAACTCCCTCTGAGTGAATGGACACCGCCACAGAGTAGTCAAAACGGTCAACCGATCCTCTACGCTGGCTCTATACTGATGATGCAGCAGGAGACAATGAAGGAGAAACTGCTTCCTTAGGAGTAGCAACAGCAGGAGAAACTTTCTCACTCTTCTTTTTCAGAGCAAACTTCACCCACTGTTCAGAAGGCCAGACTCGACACTCACTACACAGGCTAGCCTGGTTACAGTCATGCTTCCTGCACGATGTACACAAAGTATAAGTGTGTATTTCTAACAAGGAGAGGAACCAATTACAAGGTTTTCTTCTTACGTGGGCAATGCCTTATAATAAAGGTTTCCTCTCCTAGGATGTTGCAAGTCATGGGTTTGCATAATAAATGTATTAGCAAACAAATATACACACTCATATACACAAGAAACAACAGCAAAAGGAAAGCGAATAGCAGTCGGGTAGAGAAGCGTAGAGATGCCTTTACAGGAAAGCAAACTGGAGTGCTTACCCCCTTCCACTGGTAGCTAACAACCTTGTTTGAAACTGAATGGCCATTCCAGCTCACATTTGCAAGCAAAATCCCTATGCAAAGACCATAGGTTTGTATTTGTGCATGAACAAAAATGTATTTATTAGACAAAACTCATCAACAATCACATGAAAAACTAAGGAATCCTAAGAGAGAGTGAAAATGAGAGCATAGAGCAAATTGGGCAGAGAGTGTATACAGATCAAAACACAACAGTGGCCAGAAGCAGAGTGGAGTTCATACTGACAGGTGGGTGGAACCTCCCCCCTGCCTGTCGACAGTTGACGACCTTGTCTTAAAGTTAAACTGCTGTTCCAGCTCGCGTTCACAAGCTCAAGCCTACGTAAAGAACACAGGATTGTATATGCGTAGGAACAATTTGATTTTGACCATTAAGTAACAGACTTTTTAAGCAATTTGTACTTTTCATAAGTATACAAACCCAAGTAAGATTATTCCTCTGCATACTCATGATGAGGAATAATCCTACAGGAAAAATGATGGTCTGTATTTTCCTAAGAATATTTATATTTTGTGGCTGAATTTTTATTTCTCTGAAATTTTTTCGTATTTTGCAAAGTCTTACGAATCTCAGAATTCAAGTGTGTCATACCTTGCGTGTTTAGAGGAGTCTGGGTGTATGTATGTGCAAAGAACATAGTGTATGTACAAGCATAAGATAACACAAAAACAAAAACCACCAGATTACATGGTCGTTAGGCTTCCCTGTGTTTTTCCATGGATGTCAAAACCGAATTGTATCAGAATGGCCAACTTGCCCAAGATGACTGACTGAAAATCATACCAGTCACCCACATCTTCCACCTCCCCCTCCCTCCTCATCAACATGCCATCGGCACTCAGCATTCTCACCGAGTTCATAGGCAGGCAGTTCGATCGGTCGAGGCACGGAAGACTTGCTGTATTCAGACTTACTTCCCTGGTTGTGGCCTCCTCAAGTGAAAGTCCAACATTTCAACAGTGGCTCCTCCTAGCCTGACCTTCCCTCAACCTAACCTATCCTAGGGTGCTGAGCTCTGGACTGAACGGGGGGTGAGCCCCTGGGTGCCCCTAGGTGAGACTGGGCACAGAAGAACAACACGTGCCACCTATTCTGTAGTACAGTATTACCTTTCCATCTTTGCTCTGCAGACCTGGGGTCATAAGTTTGGTTTTTGCTCAAAATCTCCAAAAACTTGACAGAAACTCTAAGGAAGAGCTTCGCACGAGATATTGTTTATTAATGGGATTTTCATATTATATGGCATGGAAATGTTGTGTATATATATATATATGATATATGATACAGTACTGGCGAGATCATTTGAGAAATTTACCATCTCTAGTTTGTCTTTTTGTGCAGAAAAGCTCCATGGGATGCCACGTTCAGTACCAGCCCCTCGGGAATTAGAGTAAAAGAACGAAAAGAGGATGATAAATTTCTTGCGTTGTCTAGGCAAATTTTTCAAGTTATCTAACTCATACTGCATCATAAAATACACCATTTTCTATACTGTCCAGTCATAAAACTACACAACAGCTCTGCACGGACTAAAGTATTACCTTGGGAATTAATTTTTATATACTTTTAGTGTTGCTCATGAAGGAGGTGGTGTTGTTTATTGTCGGTCAATTATTATTAACCTCATATTTCTACCCAATATGGTTGGGGACCCTTTGGGAACGCAGGGTTTTGGATGGGGGAAATCGTTGGGAGAAAGACCGGACTGCCATGTTGTTGTTATGGAATGGTTCCACATGCGCAAGTCATCAAGGAGCCATATGTTCAAGAAGGGATTGGATAAGGAAACCTATTATAAAATGAACTTAACTTAACCTTAACTTAGCGGGCCGTGTTGCTTATCTGGGGGGCTCCGCCCCCAGACCCCCTGGTGAAGGAAACTCCACTTTTTACCAAAAGTTCCCCTATAACACTGCACATGCATGGTAGCATTCCAAGATGACCAGCACACAATTACATATCAATTCTGAGGTTAATTACAGGTTAATTACAGTCGACCAACAAAAAATAACAGTCAATTCTTGACAACAAACCAAAATTCTATAGAAAAAGTCCATTTCCAAGGTAATACCCGATGCGGAGCTGCTCCACAGTTCTACCAATTATATTAATAATAATACTAGGACATCCTCAGAATTAAAATCACCAAACAAATGAACACAACCTGACTAAAGCTAACCCTCCCTTGACCTGACCTCACCTGAATGACTCACATTTGGGTTTTTTCAATATTTGTGACCATTTCCAAGGTCATTTAATCATTTAACTGCCCTCACCCACCCCTACCCCCAAAGTCTTCCTTCACCCAGGACCAACTTAATCATATGCTGGGAGCGACTGACTGCCCCAGGTCAGATAGCCCTTCTCCTCTTCCCAGTCATAAATAGTATATACAGTAGAACCCTGGGCCTCGACCATACCAGAACTCAACATTATCAGATTTCGATGTGAAATTTCGAGTAAATTTTGCATTGGAGTTCGAATAACAAACCAGAATCAGACCTGATGAATCATACGATGTTTGTGAACAAAAGTGTTTTGGTCAGCCACCGCTAGTTGGCATTGTTCCTACACGACGGTTAAAGCCCAATTTATTGAAAGACATTCTAAAGTGATTTTGTTTACACTAATCGAGTAGACTGTATGGAATTTACCATAAAATAATACTGAACATAAACACTGTTTATGTATTACTGCAAAAGGCCACCAGGGGGGAGCTCTGGTTTGTTTACAAGCTGCTGACGTAGCTTAGGCAATTTTTCTTAAGTTTGTGATAACAGATATAACTTGGCATTTGAAAATGTTTTATTATATCTGGAACAGTTTTTGTGCCTACATGTTACAGTACATACTGGTACCTAGCCTAGCCTGGGGTATGGCACTTGGTCAACCATCAGTAATTGGACGCAGGCCAGTTTTTTGATGCAGTATACATTTAAAAATGAAAAAAGTTCTTCAACTCTGAACTTTCTTAATTGTAATTCATGTGTAATGTTTTGTTTAAAAAGGCAAGGTTTGGGTAATGACTGGTGGTCAAGACTGGATTATTCCATTTTTCGTTATTTCTTATGACCTGACCTATCGTAACCTAACCTATCCTGACCCAACCTAACCTAACCTGACCTAACATAACCTAACCTGACCCACCATAACCTAACCTGACTTGACCCAACATAACCTAACCTGACCTAACCCAACATAACTTAACCAAACCTGACTCAACGTAACCAAATCAGACTTAGGGAGCTGTGTCCTCACCTGGCTGGTGGGCACTGGACCCCCTCACCACCAGGGGGGGAGCGGCAGTGTACGCCACCCATCAAGGCTAGTAGGAGGTCCAAATGGTCCTAATTCATGGTGCAACGACATTAAACTCGAAAGAGAGAGAGAGAGAGAGAGAGAGATTAGAGAGAGAGGCTTCTGGGCAGATGCTAGACATGGACACGGAACAGCTCTTTCTAAACATGTATATATGTGTGTATATATTTATATATATATATATATATATATATATATATATATATATATATATATATATATGTGTGTGTGTGTGTGTGTGTGTGTACATTAATACGGTTTGTAAGTCATCTAAATGATTCAATATATCAATAATAATCGACGCCATAAGACGGTCGCTAGTCTCCCTCACACCACCACTTTGGGACAAGAAGAAAATATATCAATAAAAGGAAAATATAAAAAATCGACCTTAAATTTTCTATTTCCGTTTATAAAATTCATGAAAATTGGACAAAATTCAATAAAAAATGATAAAATAATAACAGGGTCTCGAGTTTAGCTATACTTGCGAATGAAGAAGCAGCGTTGGATTGTTTACGTTGTTGTAGTAGTAATCGAGAGATCCACCCTTTGTAGCGGCTCTCTTCCTCCTTTCAATGACTTATTAAAGATTATTTTTTTATTATGTCATATTTTATGGTAGATACTTTCATATTTTCTATTTGAAACCTATCAATATCTATCAAACGTGAGATTTTAGCCATTACTTCATCCTTATCTTCCTGATATGGCTGCAGAATTCTCTTTCAAGATCTGTTTTTTTCCTTTGGCTGGGCTTAAATTAGACTGTTTCTCTATTATATCATATTCTTTAATAGATAATTTCCTACTTTCTATTTAACATCTAACAATATCTATTAAATGGAGAAATAGCCACTAATATTTTCAGTCCAGTCCCGATGTTTCTGTATTTCTTATAGGTTAGTAAATGCTTTAGATTTCCAGTTATCTCTTTTCTGAATGTTTAGTTCCTTTCCTCATTACTCTTCTTCTTCTGCCATTTAGAACTAAAGAGTTCTAAGGAGATCTTGCTGTTTGGCGCAGTTACAGCGAGTTTCTTCTCTTACTTATTAGATTAGAATATAAAATTGAGGCCAAAGGCCAAGCGCTGGTGCCTATGAGGTCATTCAATGCTGAAATAGAAACTGAGAGCAAACAGCTTTGAAAGGTGCAACAGGAGGAAAACCTCAAAGCAGTTGAAGCACTATGAAATAATTGGTAAGAAAAGGAAGAAAGTAAGATGGAAGAGAGAGAATATGAAAGGAGGTACAGTCAAAGGAACGAAAAGGGTTATAGCAGCTAGGGGCCTAAGGAAGGCGAGCTGCAAAAATCCTTAGGAATACCTACAGTGCACTGCATGAGGTGTACTGACTGCACTACCCCCATACAGAGTCTTCACTTATATATATTTTTGTCACACTTTCCAATTACTCCTTTCTCTGCTTTTATTTGATTTGATTTCTTTATATGTCTTATCATTAGTTCTTATATTTCCTTTTCTATAACTGATTATTGTGTTTTGCTAGAAAAACTGAAGTCTAAATCCTTCACATACTCTCTCATTTACTTTGCTTTTTTCAATTATTTTTTTATAATTTTAATTTTAATTCAATATTTTCTAAGCAACTCCGTCTTTTGAGTCACTCATTTTTACAATTTTAGTTTCCTGTAAAAGGAAACTATTGTGACGGCTTTGTCAGTCTGTTTGCACTTTTTCAATCCGCCCTCAGATCTCAAAGACTACTGAGGAGGCTAGAGGGCTGCAAATTGGTATGTTGATCATCCACCCTCCAATCATCAAACATACCAAATTGCAGCCCTCTAGCCTCTTCAGTCCGTCTGGCAACACTATAGGCGCCAACAATACAGGCCAACACCAGGCTATGGCTTAAAGTATCATAGGCCGTGACTGACAGTTTCATACAGCATTATATGCTGTACAGAAAACTCGATTGCGTCAAAGAAACTTCGGCGCATTTTTTACTAGTTTATTCCCACAATGCATTACACACACTCTGCATCGTCATCTATGTTGTAAGTACTTCCAGTCATTGAAAATCAGTGTTTCTAATTAGACCAAATTCTGATATTATTTCTCCCAAGGTCTTCAATCCATCCCTTGCAAAAGAACATTATTGTAGCTTTTAGCTTTTTTCTTGCAAGGTATCATCATACCACATACTTCTATAGCATGTCTATATTTAATTCATCTATACACAGTGTATTATCCATACACATATATATATTGTAAAGATTGTAAAGTCACCACATCGGCGCCAGCGTAGTGCAATTAGAGCCATTAATTAAGTCTCCGCTGAGCATGTTTTCTTTGGTGACTTCCATTTCTTCAAACTCAATTAGTCACGCCAAAAACGTGCCAGGTAACGCATTTTAACCATTTTTACTTTATACGTGATTTATACAAATGTCACACATTGTGTATCACATGTTTCTTCATTCACAGGCATCAAGACTGTATCCATATTGAAGTTCTGTATGTTTTGTATTGTAATTTGTACTGCTTCACTGCATATTATTGTTTCGACCTCAGGTCACAGTCAATTCCATTGTCTCTCGCTGGGCGGCATCAGTCGGCCGCTATATAAACTGCCTGGATCTGTAATAAAGTAGCGGTAACTTTTACCTGCTCGTTTCTTTGACACCTTATAGTGGTGACCCCGGAGTATCCCGGAGCCATTAACGGACTGACCACGGGCGATTTAGTCTTGGCTCCAGGATTTCTCAAAACGCTCTTAGCGGCCTAACACGGCGCTGTAACCAGCGTTTGAGCGTGCTGACTCGTCGTACCCCACCAGCGTCACTAGCGGAACCACATGGCGCACGAAAGTGCATTGACGCCCCACCCAGTAAGGGGTCAAAGGAGCGAGCATGGGAAGGATATCCTCCTTCATGCAGTTAAACGTGGACCCCGCGGACTCCGAGGTTTACCTACCTCCATCACACCGCGCCCGCCCCTGCATCGAGGACCTCCGCAACTCCACACCAGTGCCCTGACACACAATGGCTGGGCAACACAATCACAGGCCGCCCTCACCGTAAAACTGCCGCCGTTTATGCAGGGAACCCATGATGTGGCTGCGCAGAGTGGAGAACCACTTCAGAATCGCGGACCTGACGGACGAAATCCTACAGGCCGACACAGTGCTCAACGCCCTTCCAGTGACGTGTACAGAAAACTCATCTGCCGAGTACCGAAACACACACCCTCACATACAGCACCACAAAAAAGTTCCTCCTCGAAGCTTGCTCTCTGCCCATCGCCGGCGGGCCGCCTGTGCTATCGACCTCGCCATAAACCCACGCCACGACCTCCAATTCAAGAGACGCTTGCGGCATGGTCGTGGATCTCCTGTCACTACCAGACTTGGAAGGCACAAAGAAGCGGCAGGAGATAAGTTAGCACGGAAATCTACCTTCGCCAACTCCTCCGGAGGTAGCAACCAGATCGCTCACCCCTACACCATGCCTATCGAGGACCTCATAGAGTCCGGCGCAACATCTCCAACTCCGTCAAGGCTTCACAGCGGCTAAAACCGGCCACACAGCCGGTCAGCTCGTCCAGCCTGAAGAGGGCGAGCAGCCCGTCAACACCATCGCCAACAGAGGCGTCCACCGAACCACAGCAGATGGAGGTCCCGGGTTTCTGTCGCTATCAGCCACAAGTGGTTCGGAAGGGATGTTTAAAACTGCCTGCCGCCCTGCTCGTTCGCCCGTTCAAAAACGCGGGGTGGCGCGGCCAGCAGAACAGGCCGCCATGGCAGGCGAAGAACCCAGGGCCTCAAAAACAGTAGGTTTTTACGTCCGCGACACCCGCTCGGCAGGATGATGCTGGTCGACACAGGGGCCTTTAAATCGGTCTCCCGGCATCCAGAGAGGACCGCAACCAGACACCAGACCCCGCTTTCTGACGGCCGCCAAGAACCTCCATCCTCTCCTACGGCACCAGGCCCCGATCTCCATCCTGGCCAGAGTTACTCCTGGGACTTCATCGTCATGACAGGAACCCCCACTCCTGGGGGCCGATTTTCTGGCAGCATTTGAACTGGCCTGCTAGTCGACGTGAGGCACAAGCACCTCCTCGATACCGACTCCTGCCAATCTCTCCGTTAACAGCGGAACCCAGACCCACCATCAGCGCCGTCGCCCCCACCAGTATGCACACCTAGCTGTCGGAGTTCCCTGAGGTATTCAAGCCCGAAGGATGCCAAGTCTGGGCCCCAGCCAAGCACGGCATATACCACCATATAATGACTAAAGGGCCCCCCCGACACATGCAAAGTTCCGCAGGCTTCCCCTCAGCGCCTTCAGGAGGCGAAAAAGCATTCAGGAGATGGAGCGGATGGAATCTGCAGGAAAGCCTCCAGTCCATGGGCCTCCCCCCCTCCATGGTGCAGAAACCGGATGGCTCCTGGAGACCCTGCGGCGACTACAGGCGGCTCAACATTGCAACAGAGCCCGACCACTACCCTCTACCCAACATGCAGGACCTCACGGGCTTCATTTCACGGGACCAAAATATTCACTAAATTGGATTTTGTTAAATCTTATTTCCAGGTACCTGTTGCACCAGAGGACATCAAAGACAGCCATCATCACGCCCTTCGGGTCCTATGTGTTCGCGATTTCTCCACTTTCCCGGGCTAAGGAACGCCGGGCCACCTTCCAGCGGCTCATGGACAGCATCCTGGGGACCCAAAGTTCTAAAAATTGGTCTGCTTCAACGACATTCTCATATTTTTTCCAGGTCTCAGCAACACCAGAGACACATCAGGGCAGTCCTCCAGCGCTCCAAGAGAACGGCCTCTGGTCCGGCTTTGACAAGTGTACCTTCGGCGTCCAGAAAGCAGAATTCCTGGGTCACGAGGTGTCTCCGAAAGGCGTCCGCCCTCTTACATCGAGTAGCAGCCGTAAGTCAGGTTCCCGACCCCTACCTCCGGCCAAGGCCATCCAGGAGTTCCTTGGGATGGTAAACTTTTTTACAGGCGGTTCATTTATTATCGCTCGCACACCACGGCCCCTGATGGAAGTCCTAAAGACCAACCGAAGTCCCTGTCTTGGGGACCCAGCCAGCAGCAGGCCTTTTCCCTGACTTTGTCGCCTCGCAGGGCAACCACCTTGGCACACCAGGATCCCAAGGCCCCCCCTCCAGCTGACGACAGACGCCAGTAACGTCGCCTGCGGTGCTGTTCTGGAGCAAATCATCAACGGCGCCCCAGCCCATCGCCTTCTTCAGCAAGAAGTTCAATCGCGAGACCCACTACCAGCCGACAGGGAACTCTGCGCTGATGTACCGCTCAGTTCGGCACTTCAAGTTCCTCCTGGAGGACGCCTTCACAATTTTCACAGACCATCAGCCACTGGTTCACGCCTTCCACGAAGCAGGGGGACGCATGGTCTTCCAGACAGCAGCGCCACCTCTCAGCCATAGCCGAACTTACCTGTTCCACAGGTACCTCCCCAGCAAGAAAAATCCGCAGCAGACGCTCTCCAGAGTCTGTTGAGCGCTAGTTTGCGGTGTAGATTACCAGGACCTCGCCAGAGAACAGGCCGCTGACCCAGAAACCCCAGCATACCGCACCGCCATCACGTCCCTCAAGTGGCGGACGTGAGCTTGCCTCAAGGCCCCAGCCTGCTCTGTGACATCAGCACAGGTCAGCCCCCGCTCTTGGTTCCAGCCTCACGCCGCTAAGGTATTTTTACATAATTCACGGCCTGTCACACCTCCGGCAGGACCACGGCCAAACTGCTTTCAAAAAATTCGTCTGGCACGGGTGCAAGACGCTGCGTCCTGGGCAAACAGTGCCTGTAGTGCCAGACTAGTAAGGTGGGTCGTCACACGCAGTCGGGGTATTGGCGAAGTTCCCACAGCCAGGGCGCCGCCGCCACATCCACATCAACGTCGTCGGGCCCCTTCCCATCAGGTGGATCCAGATACACTCCTGACGGTGGTAGACCATTCGACGAGGTGGCCTAGCCACACCCATGCAAGCCACCGCCAGCGCGTGCGCCGAGGCCCTGCTCTCCAGTTGGGTTAGCCGCCGGCGTCCCAGACCACATCACAACCGACAGGGGCCGCCTTCCTCTCCAGTTGTGGTCCGCCCTGGCATCTTCTGCTGGGGGACCACGCACCACACCACCACAGCGTACAACCCAGCGGCCAACGGCCTGGTCAAATGGTTCCACAGGTCCCTAAAGTCATCCCTCATGGCCCGCTGCACCGAGGACTGGAAACATCAGCTGCGCGGGTACTGGGTTGAGAACCGCCCCAGAGCCGACAGCACCCCGTCTGCAGCCGAACAAACCTATGGGGAACCCCTCGTGGTGCCGGGAGAGCTCATGATGGATGAACGCCACTCCCCATCACTGCAGAGGCTCCGCGGCGTGGCGGCAAGTTCGCCTTGCAGGCGCCATACATCGACAAATCAACCACCTTCATGCCGCCACAGCTGTCATCCGCCACCACGTCTTCGTCCAGAGTCGACGCCGTCAGGCCCACCACTAACCAAGCCCTACAGGGGACCCTTCCGCGTGCTGGAACAGCAAGGCGTTCTGGCTGGCACTCCCGGGAAGCGACGACTGGGTTTCAATAGACCGCTTAAAGCCCGCCTTTCTGTCGGAGAGTCCCGACAGCGACGCAGCACCTCTTCCGCCCAACCGCACTCCAGCACGCCCTCACCACGCAGGCGCCGCCCCAGGAAGGGACCGCCCAACCAGCAGCCTCACAGGCGGGAGACCCCTCCGTTATCTTCAAGGAGCCGCACCCTTCAGCAGCCCCAGCAGATACAGGGATTAGTCAGATGCGTCCCTCATCTTGGGGAGTATTTGTAAAGTCACCACATCGGCGCCAGCGTAGTGTTTTCGGCGGCGCCATTAATTAAGTCTCCACTGAGCATGTTTTCTTTGGTGACTTCCCATTTTCTTCAAACTCAATTAGTCACGCCTAAACGTGCCAGGTCACGCATTTTAACCATTTTTACTTTATATGTATTTATACAAATGTCACACATTGTGTATCACATGTTTCTTCATTCACAGGCATCAAGACTGTATCCATATTGAAGTTCTGTATGTTTTGTATTGTAATTTGTACTCGTTCACTGCATATTATTGTTTATTGTTTCGACCTCAGGTCACAGTCAATTCCATTGTCTCTCGCGGGCGGCCAGTCGGTCACATATAAACTGCCTGGATCTGTAACAAAAGTAGCAGCAACTTTACCTGCTCGTTTCTTTGACACCTACAAGATTAACGCCAAAATACGCCATGAAAGCTCGCCTTTCTGCTTGTCGGCCGATAGATGTTTTCCTGTCTATTTTGAACTCCGTGAGAGGTAGTGGATTCTGTTTCGGGGTAGTTTCAACCAGTGGAAGTGGGTTATAAGAGACGCTCAAAAGATTTAATTCTCGCCTGGGGCAAATAAACTGGCTTGCGCCGTTCTCTTTGGTACAGGAGAGGGACCGGGCAGGATGATCAGCCGTTTTCTTTGATAAAGACGCGTGACCCGGTAAGGACATAGACCCCCCTCTACCCCGTCCAGCTAATAAAGGTCAGGGGCGCTAGAAGCACGTTTACACACGGCCGAAGTTTAAGCTAAGAGGTCACGAGTGCAGACCTTGCCCTCGCTCTTCTCTTTCTCCCTCGGGCCGCCACGTGGCTAACAGCCCTTGTCTGGCACTTCACCCACGGCCATCAAAGATTGCAAGTGGGGATTGCAAGTCCCAAAGCCGAGCGGAACTCAACTGTGGCCATTCATCATCACAAGGGCGCCTCTTTTCCCCAACCTACGACTTGAAAGCAGTTCCTGCGAGGGAGGCCTTTGTTGACGTTATCACACGTGACTTCTGGCAGAAGACGCCGCTTGACGCTCTAGACGCCAGCCTTACGCTTCTACAATGTGGTAAAGTACCTAGAACGAAGCTGCTTAGTCACATTACGCTTGCTCCAGCATTTATTAAACTTGGGCCTATGACTTGATATTCTGATGCTTCTTGGTTCAATCTCGCCCACGTGTTCACACTGCCTCCTTGCTCTGAGTCAGATGGGCAAATTCCTGGAAGTTTTACGCCTCAGCGCATTAAATTCAGCAATTCATTCCTCAAATTTCCAGCATTAGATTTGTAACCTAGGTCCTCATATCGTTTCAGACGGACGATCGTAGCAGAATTCTCCTTGGTCCGTGTTCCTGGCATTCCTGAGCTCCACCCCCGCCTTTGGGAGGACTTCTGCAGTAGCAATTTAACGTGTTTCAGTTCATTTTCCCTTTGATCTTGTAAAGTGAGAATATACCTATTTTTGTATCCACGTGTTTCACGCACTTCCCTTTGAGAAAGAGCCCTCCGCTCCTTGTACTAATTCTTTTAGTTTGTTTTTATATGTCCTGGTTATCTTGCAAGGCCATTTTAGAGTAAAGTAATAAATGTGGAGTCATAAGAACCACCTGCACTAGGAAACATATAAAAATGGTGACCTGGCCTGTGATTCTCGTGAACGATTGCATCCTCCTCTCCCTCCTTGTTGTTTGTGTTGCACTTAGAAATCAGCACTAGTTCAGCTAAGCTGATACGTAGACAGATTACTTAACCTTGAAAAGCCAGCAACAGGCCAAGGAAATTCTGCATAAGTAAACTGTGTTTATTTAGCGTAGGAAACTTGAGCAAACGTGACTAACCCTAGGAATTTTTTTATAGTAGGGGCTTATCAGAGGAAAACGAGAGAGGACTTAAATTTAGCTTTGGAAGCCTTTGCACGTGGCTTGTATGCCATTCAATTAGGTTATTTAGGTAAGAACTCATTAAAGGAATAGTGCGATATTCCTCTTTGTGAAAACCTGTGATTTTGAAACCGACCCTAAATAGGTGCGAGAAACGACTACAAACACGCATTTGGAAGTCAGACTAGCATCGCTGACTCATTTTAATCTCTGCTTTTGAAATAGGGCGCATGCGTGATATTATGCTAGGTTAACGCCCAAGGACGAAAAAGGTCAACAACCGCGTTCAGTTCCCAGCACGGAAATCCTGGTTTGTTTACTACGCTCATTCATTCGCGCAGACGGCCTATAAGATAAACACACCGGAAGAGAAAACGACCTGACCTGGCCCGTTAGAAATGTGTAAAAATTTGTTTGTTTGATCTTCGTTCTACCAAATTGTTTTGCATTATTGGGGGTCTGACATTATATTTCTGTATTGTCTGTTTTTTTTTTGTTTTGTTTTGTGCTTACTACGGCGGTGTGTTGCTCATCTGTTATGAATTTGGATTGTCACCCACCCACTGCCCTTTGAGAATAACACTTCTCCCACACGTCAGTAAAACTAGCGCTCTCGCTAATCAGATTTCATCTGTGCGGGAATTCTAGGGAGCCTATATATTCTATTCTTGTCCCCAATAAACCCACTTTGTTGGTAATTTGGTGAGACCAATTCATTTTCAATATCGTCCCCAGTAAACCCGTTTTGTCGGTAACTTGGGAGACCAAAACATTCGTTCATTATAGTCCCCAGATAAGCCCGCCTCGTCGGTAATTCGAGAGACCCACATATATTCCAATCTAGTCCCCAAATAAACCTGTTCGTCGGTACTTTGGTGAGACCAATTCATTTTCAATTCAGTCCCCAGATAAGCCCGCCTTGTCGGTAATTCGGGAGAATATATTCCAATCTAGTCCCCAAATAAACCCGTTCGTCGGTACTTTGGTGAGACCAATTCATTTTCAATTCAGTCCCCAGATAAGCCTAAGTACCTTGTTGGTAATTCGAGACCAAATATATTCCAATCTAGTCCCCAAAATAAACCTGCTCGTCAGTACTTAGAGATTCAATTCATCTTCAATTCAGTCCTCAGATAAGCCCGCCGCTGCACTGGGAGACCCATATATAGTCTCCAATCTCGCCCCCAAATAAACCTGTCACGGTACTTCTTTGCGAGACCACATTTTCAATTCAGCCCCAGGTAACCTCCCGCTTTGTCGGTAATTCGAGACCTAAATATATTCCAATCTAGTCCCCAAATAAACCCGTTTGTCGGTACTTTGGTGAGACCAATTCATATTCAATTCAGTCCCCAGATAAGCCCGCCTCGTCGGTAATTCGGGAGACCCATATACGTATTCCAATCTTGTCCCCAAGTCAGCCCGTTTGTCGATACCTTGGGAGACCAAATATCTGCTCATCGGGGTCCCCACAAGCGCTTTTGTCGGTAACTTGGGAGACCGGAAATTCCAGTTCCTAATTCCCGCCATAGCCTGCTGTGCCTGGGCGGAGATCATTCATACGCCCTTTGGGGAAAATTCTGTACCTCACAGCTCTGGGAAATTAATTCTGTGTTAGCTGCTGCCCTCCCACCTGCAAAATGTCGACACCAGCAGAGCGAGGATTTCAAGCCTCATGTCCTCCGGGAAGGAACTGGCCTTTCCGGAGAGAACTAAGAGACTGGGTACAGAGGATGGACGCCACACAAGCAGAAAGCACAGGCTCAGGAGAGACGAGAAGAAGCAGAAAGACAGGCTCAGAGAAACGAAAGAAGCAGAGAGACAGGATCGAGCAGCAGAGGCAGGCTCAGGAGAGATGAGAAGAAGTCAAGAGACAGGAACTAGAAGCAGAGACAGGCTCAGGAAAGGCGAAGTAGAAAGGGAAGAAAGGGACAAGCAGCGTGCTCCATGAACCGCGACAGAACAGAGTGGCCTCCGCCCCACCCTACCACCCAGGGGATGAGGTTTTCAGCCAGGCTCTCGCCTGGCTGCCAAAGTGGACGGAGGCTGAGCCCGAGGTGTGGCTCACAGCGCCGAGACAGTTTTAAAGGCCTGCCCCTGAGTGCAGCCGAACTTCCTGGTAAGGCAAGTTCCTTGGAGGGAAGGCTCTTATTGCTTCATAAAGCCTCTCCCGCCGAGGAGTAGAAAATTGGGAGGTCGTCCGCCAGACTATCGCCAAGGCGCACGAAATAACCTCTGAACACTGGAGGAGACGCTGGCGCGGCTAGTGAAGGAAGCAATCAGATCTGGGCAGACTGGGCATACTGTCTGAGCGTGCCTGTGCCAAATGGTTCGAGTCCGTGGGGTTACGACTTCAACGAGGCAATCAACAGATAAAAATAGAGCACTTCCTACTTCTTAGCACCCCGCCGCCCTTGCTAATGACATCGCCGAAGGAGCCTCAACCTTAGCTGATTGCTGCCGACAGTGGATCTCTGGGACACCCATCATCCCCTCCTGGATTTCAGGAGCCCCTCAGCCCAAGAGTGAGTCATCTCCGAAGCCTCTGGTGTGCGGATATTGCAGGAAGCCAGGGCACGCCTCGAGCCAATGCCGAAGTAAATAACCAGAGCCTCTCTCTCCCGGACAACCCACTAATGTCGCCTGCTTCTCTCGTGGGCAGTGCGAAGATTTAGCTAAACCTTGCACGGTGTGCAAGGTTTTTGGCCACTCTCCTCATGGGCAAAATGCCCTAGAAATAATAAACGCAATCCTGCCATCGCCCTGGCAGCAGTAACGAATCTCGAGTCCTTAGTCTCCGCCGAGGGTCCCATATATGTGGTAACCTCAGGTAGATACTCAGCACGCCAGGTCAAGGCATTTGACTTCACTCTGGTACTGAAATGTCCCTCACAAGGAAAGACAAAGTTCCCTATGGAGCTATATTAGACCAACGCAAGCTCGTCACAATTGGAGGGCATAAACGATTTAAATGATCCTCCCACGGGTCCAACTGAGGGTCACCCGGCCCCACAGAGCTAGACCCTTCTGCCTCGCCAGAGCTAAACACATTCCAGGAGGCTAAGACGCTCCTGGGCCAGGACTTACGCCCCCTTCAAACCAAGACAATTCGGGGTCCAAATTTCTAATTAATCCTCCAACCGGAGTCCAGTGCCCGCACGGCATCAGTACCAGTGTTGAGGCTCAGCCAGACTTCCCTTCAGGAGAATCTCTTCGGCTATCAACCTCTGCCAGTGCCACTTGGGCGCACTGAGTAGTGCCAGTCTCCGTCCTCATTCAGACAGACGAGACCACTACCACATCGCTACCAGCCAGTGCCAATATCAGCAGCACGCCCCTGATTCCTCCTCCAAGGGATCTAACTCAAACCCCTCGCTCGCCTGGTGCCGCCAAGCAGTGTCGGTAACAAGAGTCGGGTTCTCTGACCAGCGGAGGTTCACCTAAAGGCACGGATTCGTAACCTCGGGCCTGAGCTGGTCACCACTGCATGAAGTCAACCCCGCCTCCAGCCGCCCCTCTTTCCTCGGCCGCCCGCAGATTCCTCCACAGTCATGATTCTGCCTCTGCCTTCCTGGGCCGATGAACTCTGCGAACTGTGCCGGGTTAATGTCCGATGGTGAACAAAATTGCGGGTCAGCTGTCGCAGAAAGAAGGACCCAGATGGCACCCTTGCTGCCCTTTTGCCTCGGGCCCGACTCCTCGCCAAGGACGTAACGGGTCCAAGGAGGAGAGGTTCACAAGGAATTACCACGGGTGTGGGCAATTGCAGGTAGTGCACAACGAGCCCCCCGAGCTCTTCTGGCCCCTGTGCAAACTTGCCAGGGCCACCTTCATCTTTTGAACGCCTTGGCACCTTCATCCAGAGATGTCATGTCTTCCATTATCTTCTCTTCCTTTCCTTTGGAATTTCTATCCCCATCCTTCTACTCCATCTTTCCCTTACACTTTCCCCACTCACACCGCAAAGCTTGCAGTTAACATATATGGGATCATCCCCTTTAAAAATGCATTAATCATTTTATCTTTGAAGCAGTAAGAGAGACAGAGTGGGAAGTGGCACGCCCTGCCCGTCTGTCCTTGGCACAAGGCAGGCGTGTCAGCTCTTCCTGAAGGGGTCGCGCCCTTTGGGTTTCCTTTCCCAGCCCTTGGGCTGAGAGTTAGCTCTGACCATCGTCTATTGGCGACGGACCTTAGATTAATAAATAAACAATAACAACCTCACTCTGTTATCCTTCGTTTTCTGCGTATATTATTTACTTTTCATTTAATCTTTTTCTTCTATTTTGTTAACGAATCGCGAGTCACAAGATTCCTGCCCTTGCGAGTTTTAACGTTACCCTTTTAATACCAGTGGTGTGGCCCGCCCTCAGTAAGAAGTCACGTCCTTCGTTTGTCATTCAGTGTAGTTTTCTTTTAATTTTATTGAGTTAATTTTTTGTGGAGAACTTGGCCTGTGTCCAGTTCCCCTCATTTGCTTATCTTCCCATTCATACTGAAATGACAGCTATTTATAACTTACACTGAGTTGTAGGTCGCTGGATTTTAAAAAATTTAGCGTTGTTTAAGTTAGCGACTAAACCCGCGAATAATCTCTTTTCGCTCCGCAGCCAGATTTCCTGTCATCCCATTTTAGCGCTGGTTGAGGAATTAGCTACTACGAAGCTTGTGCACAATTATTGTCCAATTCGATTGGAAAGAGGAATTGAATTTTGTTATTACAATTTCTAGTAAAGGGGTATCATTTAAACCAGCGGTGTATTGTCACTTGCATCATTTCTTCAAGGCACAACCATCGCATGCATGTAATTCCAGGATAGCAGTAAGAAGTTGGTTGATTTTACATTTGTTTCCTTACATCCTGCCTTGTATGTTTTATTTTTGTTGTTGTTATTTTGTAACTTTGAAGTGTTCTTGTTTATTTTCTTTGAGCGCTCTTATTACCCAAGTAAAGTAAAACGATAAAAAATGGGCAGAATTAGTGCTGAAGTATTTCAGGAACAATTAATTTGGTAAGTAAGGGCACCTTATTGTATATCCTAAATTGCACTCTGCACTTAAAGCAAACCTTCCATTTGTTATTGATCAGTGTGGCAGAGTTTGCAAATAAAGTAAAGTAACAGTTGTAGCAAAGCAGAAGATAGAGTAAAGTCGAACGTTTTTCTTCGGCCATTTTGCTGTTATCGATATTCGCGACCGCTAAAAGGTGTGAATATCATCTGCCCGGGAGCTGAGAAGATTAGCGCCAAAACACGACATGAAAGGCCCGCCTTTTCTGCTTTGCTCGGGCCGATAGAGAAATTTCTGTCTATTTTGAACCTGTGAGAGGTAGTGGATTCTGTTTCGGGCAGTTTCAACCAGTGAGCGGGTTATAAGAGACGCCAAAAGATTTGCACTTCGCCTGGGGCAAATAAACTGGCTTGCGCCTTTGGTACAGGAGAGGGACCGGGCAGGACGATCAGCCGTTTTCTTTGATAAAGACGCGTGACCTGGTAAGGACATAGCGCCCTCTACCCCTGTCCAGAAGCAATAAAAGGTCAGGGTGCCAGAAGCACGTCCTCACACACAGTTAAGTAGTGCTTAAGCCAAGAGGTCACGAGCGCAGACCTTGCCCCGCCTTCTCGCCGCCACACGCGGAAGTTAACAGCCCTTGTCTGGCACTCTCACCCACGTGGCCATCAAAGATTGCAAGTGGGGATTGCAAGTCCAAAGCTGCAGCGGAACTCAACTGGCGCCTTCATCATCGCAAGGGCGCCCTTTTCCGCCCAACCTACGACTTGAAAAAGCAGCTCTCGTGAGGGAGGCCCTTGTTGACTTATCAATGCGGGGATCTTCTGGCAGAAGACGCCGCTGGATCGCCGCACGCCGCCTTACGCCTACAATGTGGTAGCACGAACGAAGGCGTAGTCACACACGCTTGGCCCTTGTGCATTTATTAAACTTCTGGGCCTATAACTGGTATTCCTGATGCTTCTTGGTTCAGTCCCGCCCACGGTTACTCGCCTCCTTGCTCTGAGTCACAAGTAACACTCGGGAAGTCCTTGGCGCCAGCGCACACCCGAGCAATTCATTCCCCAAATTCCAGCATTAGATTTGTAACTCAGGTCCTCATATCGCTTCAGACGGACGATCGTGAGTAAGAATTCTCCTCGGTCTGTGTTCCTGGCATTCCTAAGCTCCCACCCCGCTGGAGGACTTCCCTGCAGCAGCAATTTAACGTGAGCCAGTTCATTTTCCCTTTGATCTTGTGTGTGTTATGAGAATATACCTATTTTTGTATCCACGTGCACTCACACGCAGACTTCCTTTGAGAAAGAGCCTCCGCAGCCTTGTACCACTTTCTTAGTTTGTGTTTTTATATGTCCTGGTTATGCCACGTTGGCAGGTGAGGTGTCATCCATCGAAAGTGTTGTGTGACGATAGGCAGTCAGTAGCAAGCCAGCACAGAGTTAAGATCAGTCTTTCAGCAGCAGAGCCTTAGGTATGCCTACCTGAGGGCCAATCGGAGTAGCTTCAGGTATTAGTTACCTGGAGTACGGGATGGATTGGTGTCTCATCGTGTGGAGTATGACCTCGTTGTTTGGAGCGTGACTTCACTTTGCAGTTCAACCTGTTTTGGATGTTTGCTGTATTTGAGTGTTCTGGTCCAAGTATGGCGAATTTGCTTGTGGTGGAGAATGACTTTGTCTGTGGTCCAACCTGTCTTGGATGTTTGCTGCATTTGGGTGTTCTGGTCCCAGTATGGTGGACTTGCTTATGTTCGATGTTCACCTCTTCAAATTTCAGATTTGTGCTCTGGGGTCATATTTGAAGTATTTTTCTGCCTCCTGTTTAACATAATGTTTGACTGTTTAATGTTTATGACTTTACATTTACATTTGCTGATTAGATAGTTTATTGAACTATTTTGTTTGTTTTATTTTGTCTGACTGGTGTAATTTTTGTGCTGGTCATTTCCATTACATTGGGTTACTCATGTTTATGTTGATTACTAAGTTTAATTATTTGTTGTACTGACCAGTTTATTTGTGCTGCTGCTTCATTATTATGAATTTACTGACTCTGTTAATATAAATTCCTGTTTGTCATAATACTTATGCTGCTCTGGTAATGTTTATGGATTTTGGTCAATTACTGATGTTAAAATATTTCTTTTCACTTGTTGACTCATGTTTGTACTGAATTTTGTTTATTATATAGTTTTCAAGTCAATTTTGCTACTGACTCATTTGTGTAAATATTGATGAGCCTGACTCATTTGTACAACTGTATAAACGTTTAAATTTTGTAAATATATAAATTAGTATTGAGGTTACCACTTTGATTTTAGTTTGCTCCTTCCTCCTTTGTCTGCCTCAATTTCTGCCAGTCATTCCTGTCCTGATATTTTTAATTTAAAGAACCTGATGAACCCAATATGGGTTCATAACACTCCGGGATAAGGCTTTCCCATATTCTCTCCACACGAAGGGCTTCTCCTTATTGACTTCTTCCTTTCTGACGCAAGCCAATCATCTTTGCCTCCAATTACTGACATAAAATCCTCAGAGCAATTGTCTCATAACACACTTATACACACTTCTGGCTTGATTTCCATCAGTGGATCCAAAAAGAATGAGGCATTGCAGTCCTTGCAGACGAATGGCCTCTCTTCCATGTGGACCTTCAGACATGACTTCTGTAACAACAAATTCCCTCAGTCAGTGCACCTGAAGGGCTTCTCACCTGTGTGAGCCAAGGAATGTCGTTCCAGGCTGTTCCTCCAGGAAAACGCTTTCCCACACCCTTCGCTCAAAAAATAGCTTCTCCCTAAAATGGGTCCTCATGTGGGTTCTCAGATTTGATTTACTGGAGAACCACTTCCCACAGTCCTTACACAGGAAGGCCCTCCCCCCTATGTGGATCACCATGCGGGTCTTCAGACTTGATTTCTGGGAGAGCGATTTCCCACAGTCCTTACACACAAAGGCCCTCTCCCCTGTGTGGATCACCATGTGGGTCTCCAGATGTGATTTCTGGGAGAACAACTTCCCACAGTCCTTAAACAGGAAGGCCCTCTCCCCCGTGTGGCTCACCATGTGTTTCTTCAGATTCAATTTTTAGGGAGAACGATTTCCCACAGTCCTTGCATACAAAGGGCCTCTCCCCATCTGGATCTCCATGTGGGTCTTCAGATTTGATTTCTGGGAGAACGATTTCCCAGTCCTTACACACGAAAGACCTCTCCCCTGTGTGGATTGCCATGGGGTCTTCAGATTTGATTTCTGAGAGAATGACTTCCCACAGTCATTGCAGGTGAAGGCCCTCTCCCCGTGTGGAGTGCCATGGGGTCTTCAGACACCATTTCTGGGAGAACGACTTCCCACAGTCTTCGCAAACGTAGGGCCTCTCTCCTGTGTGGATCGCCATGTGTTTCTTGAGACTCGATTTCTGGAGAACGAATTCCCACAGTCTTTGCACACATAGGGCCTCTCTCTCGTGTGGCTCACCATGTGGGTCTTGAGACTCGACTTATGGGAGAACGACTTCCCACAGTCATTGCAGGTGAAGGCCCTCTCCCTGTGTGGATTGCCATGTGGGTCCGCAGATGTGGTTTCTGGGAGAATGACTTCCACAATCATTGCACACGTAGGGCCTCTCCGTGTGGATCACCATGGGTCTGGAGACTCGACTTATGGGAGAATGATTTCCCACAGTCATTGCAGGTGAAGGCCCTCCCCTGTGTGGATCACCATGTGAGTCTCCAGATGTGATTTCTGGGAGAATGACTTCCCACAGTCATTGCACACAAAGGGCCTCTCTCTCGTGTGGATCACCATATGTTTCTTGAGACTCGATTTCTGGGAGAACGATTTCACAGTCCTTGCACACAAAGGGCCTCTCCCTGTGTGGCTCACCATGTGGGCCTTCAGATGTGATTTCTGGGAGAATGACTTCCCACAGTCATTGCAGGCAAAGGCCCTCCCCTGTGTGGATCACCATGTGGGTATCCAGATTTGATTTGTGGGAGTACGACTTCCCACAGTCCTTACACACGAATGGCCTCTCCCCTGTGTGGATCACCATATGGGTCTTGAGACGAAATTTCTGGGAGAACGATTTCCCACAGTCCTTGCACACAAAGGGCCTCTCCCCTGTGTGGCTCACCATGTGGGCCTCCAAATGTGATTTCTGGGAGAATGACTTCCCACAGTCATTGCAGGCAAAGGGCCTCTCCCCTGTGTGGATCACCATGTGGGTCTTCAGATGCGATTTCTGAGAGAACGACTTCCCACAGTCCTTGCACACGAAAGGCCTCTCCCCCGTGTGGATTGCCATGTGGGTCTTGAGAGCTGATTTATGGGAGAACGACTTCCCACAGTCATTGCAGGCGAAGGCCCTCTCCCCCCTGTGGATCTCCATGTGGGTCAATAAGGTCTTCCCCTTGTCGACTTCCTTTCTGACAGGCAGCGAATCACTTTCATCATCCTCACAGCGATACTTCATGTCACCATCAGACTCATAACACACCTCCACTTCCGTCTTCATTTCCGCCTTCATTTCCATCATAGCATCCAAAGAGACAGAGGTACAGCTGGCTGGGGCATCACTGCCCACTAAAACTCCATTTTCATTCTTGACCAGAGACGGGGACACTGCGTCCTCTGTCTCGCTCTTCAACTGATATTCCAAGATGCTCATTTTAGCCTTTGGTCCTTCAACGTCATTTTTTATGTACTGGATCACCTACTTTTTCACTTTCTTCTATTGTTATTCACTTTTTCTATCACTCTTATTTGTTTTTTATTTTATTTTCTCCCTTTCCTCCTTTCACCAATACACAAATCTGATATCTAAATTTTAATCTATTTTAGGAACTTATTCAACACCTCACAGGAACTTGACTTACATTCATCGCTGGACGACCATTCATTCCCAAAACCTCGACAACGTAAACCAATGACTTCTTCCATCACGGAAAGTCTGGAATACGAGAAGGTAAAAGATCATTAGAAAAATTTTATATAAATCTGGAGCTTTTAATTTATTGTTTATAGCAAACACATCAATCATATTGAGCCCATATTAAGGCTCTGATTTCCTGACACTCTCATTCCCAAGTCTTCCAGATGACCCGTTGTCCACACACACAGTGTCTGTAAACCAACAGTTTACTGGAACTGCTTCGCTCATTCTGTCGTGTGTCTCACAAGACTCCTCTCCTCTCTGATGGGCATAATCTTGCTGTCATGAAACCTGTAACATGGATGTTAAGTGAAGCTTCATGCCTCAAGTGCTCGCTGAAATAATGACGTCCACCTAATGATCGTCTGTTTACTGGTGGTTTTGCATTCCAAATCATTGCGTATATCCCTCAGGGTACATCTTCACCATTATCATTTTTCTTGGTTCCTGTATCATGATTTCTTCAATAACCTTTTAAGAGTGATTTCTTGTTGTATTCTTTTTGACAAAAGGCCCAGTAATAGTTCTGGAAGAGAAGACGCCCAGATTGACTTGCCGAGCCAGAAAGAAGTTCATTATAGACACCTTCCTTAGCTCTGTTAGTAGTAACCGAAGAGCTGTCGACATCCAAACCTGCGATGTCGAGTACTAACTTCAAGGTAGTACTGCAGCACTCAACCAACTCAGTAATGTCCTGCAAAAGTCCCTACTGAGGTTCTTCAAAGAGGACAATGAGACAGGTTCATGACTGAATCTTCTTTATCTTGTTACAAAATCTGGGGAAATCCCAAGCAAACAGATTCCGTCCTCCTGAGTGCCAATATACGAGAGCCAAGATGGCTGAATCTGAGGTTAACTAGAAATGAATCTCTCTTCAGGACCTCTAGCCATAGTGTTAGCAGGTCTGGAAATTACTTGGCACAGACACATGGGGAGTCCAAGACTTCACCATGGAAACAGGAGAGAGCAACCTGCTGCTGACTGTGCTGAAAAGGTGAAATGGCGATAAAGATGTACGGTTCAAAGTTGCCTTCCAGGAAAGAACCTTTTCTCTAAGCTTAAACAGAAGTAAGCATGGAGAAGAGAGATCCAGAGCTACCAGCTGTGCCAAATGGTAGCCAGGCATAAGCTCAGAAACTGGAATCTTGGCAACTTCTTCGTCACACAGGTGATCAGGGACCAATGTCGCTGTTGCCTGTATCCAACTGTCGAGCTGGTGTTGGAAGGGTCTAGTCCTCACCTCTAAAGAGAGACTCGCCACGCTCAGCAATGCACAGAAGTGTCTCCTACCCCTCACTGGATGTATCTGACCATGAAAGCACCTCTGGGGAAACTAGCTGGCATTCCCATGTCATAGTCTCAGTCACCTGAAGACACAGCTTCATGAGACTAGGTCATGAGAGGAGGAGGAGGAAGGAGGTTCTCAGAACCCACCTCTACAAGGACCAAAAGAATGGTCACAACCTTAAGCAAGTTGCACCTGAATTAACAGGAACTTGTGTGCACCCTCCCTAAGCATCCTTAGAAAAAGACTCGTTGCTGCCATAAACCAGCAACCCAGGTGTTCACCCCCTTGGTTGTGTAAGGGGTAAGAGTCCAAAGCAGGTTGTCCTATAGCCTACACTGCAACAACTTTGCCACGAAAAATCAGTCTCTAAAAACATCCAGTTTACCCCTTACAAAAGAGTATCAGTTGCAACCAATGTAGACTCTTTCAAGTTAGCCTTGAGGATGGTGATAGAAAGTCCCGACAAAAGACCTTCTTCTGAGAGAGCAAAGCTGAGCATTGGCCAGCCCCAGAGCAACAGTTGCACCTGTGTGGAAAACCAAGGGCTACGTGAGGCATTCAGTCCTCTTCCTCATAAAAGGATCAAATGCTGTACGCCTATCAAGACTTCCTGCAGTGATAGTCAAAAGTAGTAGCCCTCTTCTCCTTCCCCTTGAAAGTATCGAAAGAGGAAGATCAGAGGTGATGGAGAACTCCACAAAAACCTTCACTATTGAACAACCCAATCCAAAGATTGGAGCCATTGATAGTGTCCGAGCCGCATGGCCAGGTCGTGCTAACCCCTCTCTAATGGCCCCAAAGAGCCGGGGACAGACAGCTTAAAGTTTACCTGGTCACTACGGCCATCCAGCCATGGAAGAACCAGGAACAGTAGCTCATGGCTCTCCAAAAACTCTATTAAAAACCAAGAATTCAGGAATGACAGCAGTACAAACAGGCTGCGCAAACCCTTCCCTGTGCGATCCCGAAAGACCGTTGGGGAGGAACAGAAGTGTTTCCCTATCACCCCGGTTGCCCGACCAAGGAAAGATAGGGAGAACACTTGTGGATCATCAGCAAACCTAACCTGACCTATACGCCTGGTAATGAAAGCCAACGGTCCGTGATGAGTCATCCAAAAACCCCCTCAGTGCGATCCCAAAGGACTGTATTGAGAAGCAGGAAGAACAATCCAAACTTGTTGCTGACCATCAACCCAGTAAGTCGACAGGGAAAGTGAGGAGCGAACGAGCCGCACGAGGGATCGACGGACTACTTCTCTCAGAGAGAAGAGAATTCGACTCGAAGCAAGCTCCAAAGCTTACAGTGACAAGACAAAGAGAACCTCAAGTCTAAGGGAGAGGCACTCAGTGCCAGCACTGCCTGGGGAATCAATCACCAATGGTGATCGAGTCTCCCCACCCACCCCAAAGGCAAAGACACACAACAAGAAGCTTAATAAGCCTTCTCAACTCGCAGAAGTGAGGTTCAAAAGCACAATGTAGATGAAGGCGATGAAGGAAAGGAGAATGTCTCTACCTCCTTCCACCACTGCTGAAACTCACCTCGTCTGCAGCAGTCGGAAATCGCAAAGACAAAGTCGCAGAAATCGGAGGAATGAGGCTACCTAGCCTATTCCAATGAATCCAAAGGAAGGCTGTGACAGCAGGATTGCCTTAACTAAGGCAACCCTACTGTCAAGGAACTGCCAAGGGTTCAATCTACCATACCTGAAGGGTCAATTCATTAGCAAGTACTGTATGTTGGAGAATGAACAGCTGTTGTGTAACTGCCAGAAGTTGAAAACAGTATTCGCAGAGGCAAGGAATACACAAACTTGATTCCCTACATGAAGACTTATTTGACTGATGGGTTTGGGAAACCAATACAAACACATTGTCAGCAACCAAAAAAGGAAAATGAACACAGGCAGTCCTCGGGTTGCATCAGACTCAGGTTATGTCATTCCTGGTTTATGTTGCTTTTCAAATATACTATTCATACAAAAATTGGTTCCGGGTTACAGCGGATGTTCCGAGGTTACTTCGCCATCTGATGATGCGACGGAACAGTAAAAGTACATATAGGTACAATGTAAAGAAGATTAAAAGTACGTACAGCTACAGTATAAGGAACAGTAAAAGTACATATAGCTACTGTACAATATTAGGAACAGTATAATTACATAAAAACAGCTACAATATAAAGTCAAAATTTGGAGGTTTTCGGATGCACACCACATCAGAATGCTAGTAAAATACTGTACAGTACTGTACACCCAGAGGATTAAAGCTGAGGCTTTCATCACTTTATCTCTAATTTTTATATGTTCTCCTTTGCGACGTTCTGGTCTCACGTCGTTTTCCAGGTTACAGCACAGCGTCGGAACGGAAACCCCTGACGTAACCTGGGTACTGCCCGTACTCAAGTTTCATCAATAAGCGTTCAAACAGCAAAAGTTGAGCAGAGTCTCATGAGGGACGTCTGGGGTTGACAACGGCTGGAAGCAAAGTTGGGTGGAGACTGACAAGTGGGGGGGCTCCCCCCACCTGTCGGTAGTTGACTACCTTGTCAATAAGTTTGCATGGCCATTCCGGCTTGCATCTCAAGCTAAAATTCCTATGTAAAGAACAAAGCTTTGCATTTGTATAGGAACAAATTACAATTCATTCCCAGCTTCAAAGCCAGTTTGGAAATATGTACTCCAACCAAGGGTATTAACGAACTTGAGTGTGTTTACATAACCAATAGTAATCAGGGATGGACTTGGTCTAGGTTTCCCTTTGGGCGAGCAACTGCTTCCCTTGGTACTTTAAGCCTTTCTGCTCAGATCCCATGTAGCTGTTGCTCTTGGTTCAGCCACAGGCAAGTGACAAACAGTGGTGCAGGGAAATATCCTTCCCTGTTGATGGTCACTAGCAAGAGCAGCCTACCAGCATCTGCAGAGTCTAGACTACAAATCCTTTCTTTAAGATAGAAAAGAGTGCTTCCATAGACACAAGAGATCATATGGGAACAGTTCTTCCAATTCCTGTACATGATTATTCATGCTTATTAATTTATATTTTTTCTTTTAACAAAGCACAGTCTGCCAATATCCTTTGTCTGGTCATCCCTTAATTTTGATTATTTCAAGTTCTTTGCACCATTTCCTTGAGAATTGTTCTTCCAGCACAGGAATCTGAAACGTCTCTCGCACTGACGCATCCTTCCTTTTCCCTACATACACCATTATTAACTCTTCTCGTTTGTAGTTTGTAGTTTGTAGTCTCATCCCCTTGTTTCACCAGACACAAGCTATAATGATGTTTGGTGCCTCCAGTGGGTGTGCCTCAGGGCCAAAGTGATGCTGCAAACACCCTTTTAGTTATGCTGACAGTGCACCACGTGAGGGGCACTGTCTTTTTCAAGTAATAAATTTTGGGTTGAGGGAAAATAAAATTAGCAAAACGGAGTAAAAATCAAAGATTGTGGATGGTGCAGTTTGTACAAATGAAAAACATATGAAAAGTACTAAAAATATCTGTCACTTTTTGCCACAAATGCATTAACAAACATATAATATAAAAGAGAAACACAAAGGAAAAATGATAAGTGTCCATTTGGCTAAACATAAGTGACTTCTGTTACCCACAATGCCCACTTAACTTCTCGATTTCTTCACATTTTGGAAGAGCTTGTCACCACAACGAGGAAATGATTGTTACCTCATTACATACCTGGACCTGAGATCGAATCTCAGCCGGGCATCAGAACCTCTTCATTTCTTTCTGCCTTGACTTGGATCTCGGCTTCGCAGGGACAAGCATTTCCAGAACGTGAAGAAGTCGAGAAGTTAAGAGAGGGCGGCACTGTGGGTAATATAAGTCACGTACGTATCTGGTCAAGAGTATGATCTCTCTCTCTCTCTACATTAGTTCATAGTTTACGTACATAAAATTGTTTCAACACTCACCCAAAAAGTAACATGACAGCAGACAACTCATGGCATGTGTCCAGTAGAGGTCAATGCATCCTACACAGGCAGCAGGTGACTCCAAAGCACTTTCAAAGGACCTACAACTTGCAACTGCATGTAGGAACACTTACAAGCACACATCTGTAAAAGAAACAGGAAACAGTATACATTAAAATGTGCAAATTGAAGATACTTTGTATTTCTTCTAGATATACAAACCCAAAGTCTTTCAGGGAAAAGGAATACAGACAGAACTTCTGCCAAAGGCCAAGCACTGGGACCTATGAGGAGGGAAAGTGAGAGCAGAAAGGTTTGAAAGGTGTAACAGGAGGAGGAAAAACCTTTCACCACTGCATTATGCAAGAACTGTCAGGAGAGGGTTGAGGAAAGTAAGATGGAAAAAAGAGAATATGAACAGAGCTACAGTAAAAGGAATGGAAGGGGTTGCAGCTAGGGGCCAAAGGGACACTGCAAAGAACCCTATAGAATAATACCCTTTTGCAAGGGCCAACAAAATCAAACTTCCACAGTGGTCATCCTTCCATCAAGAGTAGGCGTGAGGGTTCCTTAGGGTCCCTCCCCCAAAAATGGACCCAGATTCATGGCTATGGGGTCACCCACTTGCCCCATCTACCACCTTGTTCCAATGCCACATCCCTCGCTTAGTTCTCGTGTCAAGCAATAGCAGGACGCTTCATTTGACCTAACTTGACCCCTGATGACACAACTCCTCTTCCTACACCTGCGAGTGCTGACATAAGGCCATTCTCAAGCACTGCCGTGGTGCAGTAACCCCTCAAGACAAATGACCACTGATATGTCTAATTTGGTAAATGTTTACATTACAATACTTTCGTAAGGTACCATACTGAAAAATGTATATGAGAGAGAGAGAGAGAGAGAGAGAGAGAGAGAGAGAGAGAGAGAGAGAGAGAGAGAGAGAGAGAGAGAGAGAGAGAGCATAGAAAGTTTAGGGTACACCTTTGGTAGCATAACCTTGCCTAGCCTAGTCACTACTCCCATGTCTAAACTTGGGTGAATATCATCACTGACGGGACAACGGTCAGGGATGAACACCGTTGCAGATTCTGGGAGGAGTCTGCTCAGTCCAGTACCCGAGGCACAGGGTATATGCCAAGTTACGCATAGCTACCCCAAGGAGAGACTGAGTTGTACCAAACGTCAGCCTCGGATTGGAAGCACGCCCACTACCCTTATCTGGATGAGACTGATAGACGCGTGCTGGGGATGTTGTTACTGGTTCAGAATGTGCGCACAAATGGTAGCATACAAGAAAGGGCAGCAATCCAGCACAGACAGCGTCTGAATACAAAAAGCACAGATCTTCAGTTGTTAGGAACAAGATGCGCCAGAAAATGTGATGTGCACATGTTCTCGAGAGATACAAATCCATATGGACGATAAAGGTCTACTTAATGCGACTGTGGTCTAGGCATTCCTGGGCAAAGTACATCTGTGAAATACCCACTCATGAAGGCAAAGGTAACGAAGGGCTTCCTTGCCCCAAAGAAAGGACGCCTAGACAGGGGCACTTCAAAACGCTAGCAATGGGTCATGAGTCTTCGGGATGAAGCAGCATGAAATTGAATATTGTCACAAGAAGCTGCATCGTAGGGACACAGATGTGTACAAGCACATGGAGCAAATAGGTAGGCTGCATTTCCATTTGTGTATCATTACCATAAGGAGCAGAACCTTAAAGTAATGGTATTCAAAGGAAAAGTGGATGCACCGTATTGTGAAAATCATACGAGGAATAAATTACTTGAGCATTTTGCAAAAATATTGGGAAAGATGTTGGAAGAAAGGCTGACAGAAAAACTGTTAAAGTAGATCATGAATAAAAGTTGTCTTGAAGATGTCCAGACAGACAGACAGAGGGTGGAAATGTGTCTTAACTTGATCACAGCTGAAGGAAAAAGTGACAACTTTTGATACTAATTTTCAATAACCATTTCCAGCTCGAACTGAAAAATAGCTGGGCACAGGTCTGTTGGCCGGGGACCCTTACCAGCCTGTTGGACTGTGAAACAGCCTCCCAGAGGATGCCGTGAAACTGGAATTTCAGAAGTTCAAGTGAAGGTGCAATGCATTACTACCCTAACACTATTCCCCTTTCATTTCAATATATTTTTATCTATTTGTTAATTTATTTGTTTATTTTTTCTTTTTCTCTTCTTTCTGTACAGTATTTCCCTTTACCTCTCCTTACTTCTTCCTAATGAACACCATATTCTTTTTGAAGCTTGAATTTCAAGTCAATGGCCCCTGTGGGCTTGTTCCATATGAATAGGTTTCATCTTCTGATTCATAATAGAATAATATAAGGCGACTTCCCAGAAACAGTACTGGTGTACCGGCCCGGTGTCCATGGGACACCCAGTGACCCAGCAGTGGTTGCTCTGGTGCCATCGGCAGTGGGAGCTGCAGTACTGGGTGTATTGGAAGCGAGAAACCCCGTAGCTTTGTCCATGGAAGAAGGAGAAGCCCTATGGAACTTCTTACGGCTGGGAGAGGCAGCCTTCTTCTTACTCCGCTCACTAGCTTTAGAAGAAGAAGGGGAGGAAGTGACAGCACACGATGAAGATGGAAATGAAGATGAAGATAATAACAATGACTCCCGATTCCTCTTCTTCGACTTCTTCTTCCGGTCGCAGCAGGCCTTGGACAGCAGGGTAAGTAGGAAAATGTCATCAAGAGATGAAAACACAGAGGGTAACATCTGAGGGCACAGTACCAGAGGCATGTGCTGTGTTATCAGACGTAAAGGTGGCCCTGAAGCTGGAAGACACCGTAACCGCATTAGTAGTGACTGTTACAGTGGAAGCAGTTACTGGAAGGCCTTTGGAGGCCTTCAAGTGGGAGATCAATCTCTCAACATTCGGGTATCCCAGGAGGCCTAGGGATGGCCATAACTCCCCAAGCCCCTTGGGCTCCACAACACCTGCAAGACAAGTTGGATTAGGTGAGGCCATCTCCCTTCGCCCCAAGGGGGAGTGTCTTCCCATGGACAACTCCCTCTGAGCGAATGGACACCGCCACAGAGTAGTCAAAACGGTCAACGGATCCTCTACGCTGGCTCTATACTGATGATGCAGCAGGAGACAATGAAGGAGAAACTGCTTCCTTAGGAGTAGCAACAGCAGGAGAAACTTTCTCTCTCTTCTTTTTCAGAGCAAACTTCACCCACCGTTCAGAAGGCCAGACTCGACACTCACTACACAGGCTAGCCTGGTTACAGTCATGCTTCCTGCACGATGTACACAAAGTATAAGGGTGTATTTCTAACAAGGAGAGGAACCAATTACAAGGTTTCTTCTTACGTGGGCAATGCCTTATAATAAAAGGTTTCCTCTCCCTAGGATGTTGCAAGTCATGGGTTTGCATAATAAATGTATTAGCAAACAAATATACACACTCATATACACAAGAAACAACAGCAAAAGGAAAGCGAATAGCAGTCGGGTAGAGAAGTGTAGAGATGCCTTTACACGAAAGCAAACTGGATTGCTTACCCCTTCCACTGGTAGCTAACAACCTTGTTTGAAACTGAATGGCCATTCCAGCTCACATTTGTAAGCAAAATCCTATGCAAAGACCATAGGTTTGTATTTGTGCATGAACAAAAATGTATTTATTAGACAAAACTCATCAACAATCACATGAAAAACTAAGGAATCCTAAGAGAGAGTGAAAACGAGAGCAAAGAGCAAATTGGGTAGAGAGTGTATACAGATCAAAACACAACAGTGGCCAGAAGCAGAGTGGAGTGCATAGTGACAGGTGGTGGAACGTCCCCCTGCCTGTCGACAGTTGACGACCTTGTCTTAAAGTTAAACTGCTGTTCCAGCTCGCATTCACAAGCTCAAGCCTACGTAAAGAACACAGGATTAGCGTAGGAACAATTTGATTTTGACCATTATATAACAGACTTTTTAAGCAATTTGTACTTTTCATAAGTATACAAACCCAGGTAGGATTATTCCTCTGCATACTCATGATGAGGAATAATCCTACTGGAAAAGTGATGGTCTGTATTTTCCTAAGAATATTTATATTTTGTGGCTTAATTTTTATTTCTCTGAAATTCTTTCATATTTTGCAAAATCTTACGAACCTCTGAACTGAAGCGTGTCATACCTTACGTGTTTAGAGGAGTCTAGGCGTATGTATGTGCAAAGAACATTGTGTATGTACAGTACAAGCATAAGCTAACAAATAAACAAAAAACACCAGATTACATGATTATTAGGCTTCCCTGTGTTTTTTCCATGGATGTAAAAACCGAATTGTATCAGAATGGCCAACTTGCCCAAGATTACTGACTGAAAATCATACCAGTCACCCACATCTTCCACCTCCCCCTCCCTTCTTATCAGCATGCCATCGGCACTCAGCATTCTCACCAAGTTCATAGGCAGGGAGTTCAATCGGTCGAGGCACGGAAGACTTGCTGTATTCAGACTTACTTCCCTGGTTGTGGCCTCCTCAAGTGAAAGTCCAACATTTCAACAGTGGCTCCTCCTAGCCTGACCTTCCTCAACCTAACCTATCCTAGGGTGCTGAGCTCTGGCCTGAACTGGGGGTGAGCCCCTGGGTGCCCCTAGGTGAGACTGGGCACAGAAGAACAACATGTGCCACCTATTCTGTAGTACAGTATTACCTTTCCATCTTTGCTCTGCAGACCTGGGGTCATAAGTTTGGTTTTTGCTCAAAATCTCCAACAGCACACAATTACATATCAATTCTGAGGTTAATTACAGGTTAATTACAGTCGATAACAAAAAATAACAGTCAGTTCTTGACAACAAACCAAATTCTATAGAAAAGTCCATTTCAAGAGTAATACCCGATGCGGGCTGCTCCACAGTTCTACCAATTATAGTAATAATAATACTAGGACATCCTCAAATTAAAATCACCAAACAAATAGACACAACACGATAGCTAACCCTCCCTTGACCTGACCTCACCTGAATGACTCACGTTGGGTTTTTCAATATTTGTGACCATTTCAAGGTCATTTAATCCATTTAACTGCCCTCACCCACCCTACCCCCAAGTCTTCCTTCACCCAGGACCAACAATCATAACTGGGGCGACTGACCTTTGAGTCAGATAGCCCTTCTCCTCTTCCCAGTCATAAATAGTATATACAGTAGAACCTGGGCCTCGACCATACCAGAACTCAACATTATCAGATTTCGATGTGAAATTTCGGAAGTAAGAATTTACATTGATTCGGAAATAACAAACCAGAATCAGACCTGATGGATCTCACGATGTTTGTGAACAAAAGTGTTTTAGTCATGCAGCTAGTTGGCATTGTTCCTACAAACAGTTAAGCCCAGTTTATTGAAAGACATTCTAAAGTGATTTTGTTTACACTAATCAGGTAGGCTTTGTATGGAATTTACCATAAAATAATACTGAACATAAACACTGTTTATATGGCCTTACTGCAAAGGCCACCAGAGGGAGCTCTGGTTTGTTTACAAACTGCTGACGTAACTTAGGCAGTTTTCTTAAGTTTGTATTAACAGATATAACAGCATTTGAAAATGTTTTATTATATCTGGAACAGTTTTATTACTTTACATGTTACAGTACATACTGGTACCTAGCCTAGCCTGGGGTATGGCACTTGGTCAACCATCAGTAATTGGGCGCAGGCCAGTTTTTGATACGATATCATTTAAAAATGAAAAAAGTTCTTCAACTCTGAACTTTCTTAGTACTGATTCATGTGTAATGTTTTTTTGTTTTAAAAAGGCAGAGTTTGGGTAATGACTGGTGGTCAAGACTGGATTATTCCATTTTCGTTATTTCTTATGACACAGCCTATCGTAACCTAACCTATCTGACCTTCTTCAACCTGACCTAACATAACTAACCTGACCCACCATAACCTAACCTGGCTTGACCCAACATAACCTAACCTGACCTAACCCAACATAACTTAACAGCAAACCTGACTCAACGTAACCAAATCAGACTTAGGAGCTGTATCCTCCACCTGGCTGGTGGGCACTGGACCCCCTCACCACCAGGGAAATGACTGATGTCACGCCACCCATCAAGGCTAGTAGGAGGTCCAAAATGGTCCCACAATTCATGGTGCAACGACATTAAACTGAAGAGAGAGAGAGAGAGAGAGAGAGAGAGAGAGGAAACTTCTGGGCAGATACAGACATGGACACGGAACAGCTCTTTCTAAACATGTATATAATGTGTGTATATATTTATATATATATATATATATATATATATATATATATATATATATATATATATATATATGTGTGTGTGTGTGTGTGTGTACATTAATACGGTTGTAAATTGTCTAAATGATTCAATATATCAATAATAATCGACGCCATAAGACGGTCGCTAGTCTCCCTCACACCACCACTTTGGGACAAGAAAATATATCATCAAGAAATATAAAAAATCGACCTTAAATTTTCTATTTCCGTTTATAAAATTCATGAAAATTGGACAAATTCAGTAAAAATGATAAAATAATAACAGGGTCTCGAGTTTTAGCTATACTTGCGAATGAGAAGCAGCGTTGGATTATTTACGTTGTTGTAGTAGTAATCGAGAGATCCACCCTTTGCCAGCAGCTCTCTTCCTCCTTTCAATGACTTATTAAGAATTATTTTTATTATGTCATATTTTATAGTAGATCTTTCATATTTTCTATTTGAAACCTATCAATATCTATCAAAACGTGAGATTTTAGCCATTACTTCATCCTTATCTTCTGATATGGCTGCAAATTCTCTTTCAAGATCTGTTTTTTCCTTTGGCTGGGCTTAAATTAAGACTGTTTCTCTATTATATCATATTCTTTAATAGATAATTTCTATATATTTAACATCTAACAATATCTATTAAATGGAGAAATAGCCACTAATATTTCAGTCCAGTCTGATGTTTCTAATATTTCTTATAGGTTAGTAAATGCTTTAGATTTCCAGATTATCTACTTTCTGAATGTTTAGTTCCTTTCCTCATTACTCTTCTTCTGCCATTTAGAACAAGAGTTCTAAGGAGATCTTGCTGTTGTACCAGTTACAGCGAGTTTCTTCTCTTACTTATTAGATTAGAATATAAAATTGAGGCCAAAGGCCAAGCACTTTAGTGCCTATGGTCATTCAATGCACAAATGACTGAGAATGACAGCTTTGAAGGTGCAACAGGAAGAAAACCTCACAAAAGCAGTTGAAGCACTATGAAATAATTGGTAAAGAAAAGGAAGAAAGTAAGATGGAAGAGAGAATATGAGAAAAAGGTACAGTCAAAGGAACGAAAGGGTTATAGCAGCTAGGGGCCTAAGGAGGAGGCAGGCTGCAAAAATCCTTAGGAATACCTACAGTGCACTGCATGAGGTGTGCAGCTGCACTACCCCATACAAGTCTTCATATACATATATTTTTGTCACACTTTCCAATTATTCCTCTTTACTCTGCTTTTTTATTTGATTTGGATTTCTTTATATGTCTTATCATTAGTTCTTATATTTCCTTTCTATAACTGATTATTGTGTTTTGCTAGAAAAGCTGAGTCTAAATCAACCATACTCTCATTTACTTTGCTTTTTCAATTGTTACATAATTTTAATTTTAATTCAATATTTTCTAAACAACTCTTTTGAGTCACTCATTTTTACAATTTAGTTTCCTGTAAAGAAACTATTGACCTTTGTCAGTCTGTTGCACTTTTTCAATCCGCCCTCAGATCCTCAAGACTGCTGGGAGAATGAGGCTGGTGGTATGTTGATCTCCACCACTCAATCATCAAACATGCAAGTGCAGCCCTCCTAACCTCTTCAGTCCGTCACAACAACACTGAAGCGCCAACAATACGGCAACACCAGGCTATAAACCCAAGTATCATAGGCCGTGACTGACAGTTCATACAGCATTATATGCTGTACAAACTCGTTGCGTCAAAAGAAACGGCGCATTTTTACTAGTTTATTCCCACAATGCATTACACACACTCTGCATCGTCATCTATGTTGTAATGCTTCCAGTCATTGAAAATCAGTGTTTCTAATTAGACCAAATTCTGATATTTTTCTCCAAGGTCTTCAATCCATCCCTTGCAAAAGAACGACGTGTAGCTTTTAGCTTTTTTCTTTTAGTATCATCACTTCCACATACTTCTATAACATGTCTGCATATTTAATTCATCTATACACAGTGTATTATCCATACACACACATATATATATTGTAAAGATTGTAAGTCACCACATACGGCGCCAGCGTAGTGTTTCAGCCCAGCGCCATTAATTAAGTCTCCGCTGAGCATGTTTTCTTCGGTGACTTCCATTTTCTTCAAACTCAATTAGTCACGCCTAAAACGTGCCAGGTAACGCATTTTAACCATTTTTACTTTATACGTATTTATACAAATGTCACACGGCCCAGCCAGCCTCACATGTTTCTTCATTCACAGGCATCAAGACTGCATCCAAGTTCTGTATGTTTTGTATTGTAATTTGTACTCGTTCACTGCATGTGTGTTTCGACCTCAGGTGCAATCAGATTACATTGTCTCGCGGGCCGGCGTCAGTCGGCGCTATATAAACTTCACCTGGATCTGTAATAAAATGGCGGTAACTTTTGCCTGCCGTTCTTTGACACCTTATAGTGGTGACCCCAGATATCCCGGAGCCAGTGCGGACAACCACAGCGGCTGTCTGCTCCAGAATTTCTCACTCTGCGCAGCTTCGCTCTGCCTTCCATAACAGCATTTGGGCTGTGCCTAGATCTTCTTGGGTGTGGGGTGGGTGGGCGGGACTATCTCACTTCGTATGTTGGATGGATGTTATATATTTGCTGACGTTCCATGAGGCGCAGATGGTGGGCTCGGGCGGAGCTGTGATGTGAACTGGCACGGACGAATTGAACCGCGGTTCTGTGGATGAATCTGCGACGGCGGTTGGCACTCTTGCGACGTGGGACGAGCTGGTGAGCAGACTTTAAAAGTTCCTCCTAAGCTTGCTCTCACCCGCCATAGCGGGCGCCTGTGCTATCAGCCTCGCAACCATAAGCCGCCAGCCTCAATTCAAAGGCGCTTGCGGCATAGTACGTGAATCTCTCCACTACCAGGCTTGACTCGCGGCGGGATGCGCAGGAAATCTACCTTTGCCAACTCCTCCCGGAGTACGCAACAGATCGCTCACCTACACCATGCCTATCGAGGACCTCA